>NC_056744.1:1100109433-1100226933 GCF_019279795.1 Protopterus annectens
AATGTATACTAAAGCTCTCCTTAAAATCTTTGTTCAGGTTTATTTTCCAAATTCCTTAACATTTTTTTGTGAAATGCAATAACTACAAAAAACAGGCATGGATTTTGTAATTATGAAGACATAGCAGTACATCTTACATTTTCAGCCATGTAATGTATAAGGATATCCTTACAATGTTTTGTGTGTGCACTTAATTTTAGCAGACGCTGACAGGAATTAAACCCCAGTTGTTAATGGCATTTACAAATATGACTGAGTCTTTTTAAATGTGTCTTGTTATCTAAAATGCATGCTAAAACAGGCAGATACTGTAGAAAACAAATCCTCATGAACATGATCCTGTCTGTGATTACAGTGAGATTATAACTGGAGATAAAAATGTTTGAGCAGTTATAGCAGACCAAAACCATTTTCAGAGAGTAAGCATATAAAAGCTACACTTTAAAAGATGCAAATTACTGTGTACCCTTGTAAGGCAAACCATCATCTAAAGGTGCATTCAAATCATGTTGATAAGATTATGATTAAGTTTTCCCCTGAAGTAACGCCTGAAATATGTGTATGTATGTGTATATATATATATATATATATATATATATATATATATATATATATATATATGTGTGTGTGTGTGTGTGTGTGTGTGTGTGTGTGTGTGTGTGTGTCTGTGTGTCTGTGCGGGCACGCATGTATATATATGCATATATATATGGATCTAGGACTATTGAACGAAAGTTCAATAGTCTGAATCCACAATCACCGAACACACTTTAACAAAAGCGCTTTTGTTAAAGTGCGTTAAAAAAAAAAAAACAAAAAAAAAAACAATAAATCTACTTTTATGCAGGGGGGGCAAGCCCCCCTGCACCCCCCCCCCCATGTAGATCAGTACAGATCCCATATATATATATATATATATATATATATATATATATATATATATATATATATAAATAAATAAATAGATAATTTTAATACATAATGTTCCATTATTTAAGTAAAATTATGGTAACCTATTCATATTATTTAGAAATGAACAAGAAAAGTTGGAAAGTTCCTGAAAGCATTTGCTAATTAGTCCACATGCCTGCTATTAAAAATTGCAGAATAGCATTTTGTTGGCTCTAGTACATCCCTGTACACATGTATTGCTATGGTATTGACATCGTTGCACTATAACTAATGGGCTTGTGTGCCATAGAGATCAGTTATTTTCCTGTAAGGGCAGGCCTTTCAAACACCATAGGTTCAGGTTCTGCTTGCAAAAATGTTGTTAAGAGGTATTTAGCACTCATCAAATAAGAAAATAGTTTACTCATCAAATCAATGTGATATTGAACTCTCTAAAATGAACTTGCTAAATTATACTACTTGTACGTTTACAAGAAAGAGAAAGGTTGTGTGACTTAGTACAAATATTTTTTTTTCAACACAAAACAATAAAATAAAATAAAATTATATTGTTTGCATAGCTCAAGATGTGTTTTCTAGTATACACCAATCAGCTCTGATTGTAGGTGACAAGATATGTCTATTTGTCCTCTACAGAGGACAGTGTTTAGCTTAACTGCCAGTTTGTGAGCTCATGCCAGGGTTTTTATTCTGTGATAGCTAATTAATTGTAAATAATATTTTGTAGGGCATGGTTATGCTCTTCCTGCCTAGTACCAGTTCCCTGGCTTACTTTTTGCTGCATACACTCGTGCCCACTGAACTCTTCTCTAGGCATCTTCACAAGTTCCACTTCTAGTTTAAATGTCCACATTAACAGCTTGCTTTGTCTTGTCCCTCCTGTCCTGGCACTGAGAAACAATCCTTTGCTCCATCTTCTTGATGAGAAAATGGTAATAGAAGGAAAATGTGAAAGGATCTAAAAATAGACAGGTATATCAAATATTAATTTACATCTTTCTGACAAGTTACAGTTCTGTAGAAACTGCATATATTTTGTGGTATGCCTTAAAAAATACAATATAGAAATAAATTAACGTTCTCATAATTGATGGCCATGAACAATTCTGAAACCCAAACGAGTGAAGCAATGCTTAAACCATAGACATTTTGTTAATCTGTGATGTATAAAAACATACACTAGGACATCAGATAAGGATCTCTCAGCTTCATCTCTACCCTTTACCCCTCCCTCTCATTGTAATCTAATTTGTATTGAACATATTATACCTGCTTTTCCTCAATATAGTTTTGTTTGTCTCCTGCTTCCCTATATATTTTCACAAGTTCTCTCATGATATTTTCCTCAGAAAAATGAAAAAGGTCAGGGTCTATATTATTTTAGCGAACGCTGTTTAATTGACCCAGTAAAGTCAAAATCCCTAAATCTTGAACACACAGAACGGTGATTTTTTTTTCCCCCAGGCAAAAAAAAAAAATTGCTGCTCCATAAAAAAAAAAAAAAAAAATCCAAACACAAAATAAAGTGGGGGGCTTTGCCCCCACACCCCCTACTTAAATATACCAACAATGTGATTGCACTACAGTGGAGGAAATGTCCCGAACATGACCCAGTAATTTTTTTCCTTGGGGAAAAATTTGCTGTTCCGTGTGTTCAGGATTTAGGGATTTCGACTTTATTGGGTCGCTATTTTAAGCATTTGCTGAAATAATATAGACCCAAAGGTCATACCCCACATCCAGATCCGGAATATTCTTTCTACCTGGTAAGGTTATTTACTTCGGTATTATGTTTTATAAAAATGACACAGAATCCTATTTTGTAGGTCTGCCTTTTCTCCATCATACACTTCTTTCATGCCCCTATTCTTTGTTAAGCCCCAGGGTCCATCTGTTCATTTTCCTTTGTCCATTAAAGGACAGTTGTGATCATAAAAAGCTTAAAGCACTGAATCCCATATATAGATACAAATCCAGCCTGCTAACTTACTATAAACTTGAAGTCAAACAATACTATGTGAGGTTCATTGCATTAGCAATACTGAGATTTAGAAATTAACTACAATACATACCAGGTCAGTTAATTTCAAGCTGAGCAGTTTCAGCAATTTACAGTGTTCTTTTACTAAGAGACTGAGCACAACACATCCATAGGTGATATCAAAATGAAATCTGCCACACTAGTAGAAAAGAACTCTTTCATCAGCGAAGGCTAAAGCAGCCCTTTCAGAGCTACAGTCCCTATGACTGCACAGCCAGTTGTAAAATTGTACTTCTATGCGGCTTAGAACACTTGAGTCCACAACTTCTGAATCATGCTAAATATTTTTTTTGATGGACCAATTTTTATTCCTGTAATGCTTAACTTTGTGAACATACTACTAAATGTGGATTTCTTCCCACAGGATTGAAGGATTGTAAGAAGTGTTACAGCTTTACTCTGGTAGAAAAAAAATTTACCTTTTTCAAGTTATGTGAAACCATAAATGAGTTTCATACATACACACTTTTTAGGTGTCAACAGACAAAATTTGTGAAAGTCGATAATGAACTGGGCATTTTATAAGAAAAGTACATACAACTTCAGGACTGGCACTATTATGAGTGATGAAGACAAGCAGCACAGATTTACACAACCCAACCTGAAATCCTGAATTGACATCTACAGCAATAAAAAAGTGATGACAAATCTTATTTTTTATGCAAAATGCATGCCAAGTTACTGCTTACTCTATACCTTTTCTACATATTAGAACCAACTGTGAGGCCATTGCTGTTCAGAAAAAAAAAAAAGTCCCTAATATACAGCAATACCTGATGGAATGCGCTGCTGCATTCTCTTATAAGTGCAACTGCCCCTGTGAAAAATAAACCATCACCAGATATTTCTGCATTATGCACATTTACACAAATGTGGCCTTTACCACCACCACTGCCTTCTGCACAGACTCCTCATCATGTATTCAGTACCATTGCCAATTACAGATGACTGAATATTTACAGAGTGTTATATAACTCACACTTTTTAAAATATCCTTTAAATAAAGTATCCTCTTCCTAACACTCTGTGCTAGTTTTTTTTTTCTTTGTCTCTTTTTCTCTGAAGACCATTTTTGTTTCCTCTTTCAAGTTCACCTGGTACACCTTTTGTTTGTTGACTTTTTACTGTTTCCTTATATTTTCTGAATGTCCTCCTTGTCTCCATAGTCTTCGCTGCTACCTCATTTCAGAATCATAGCATTTTCTTCCACTTTCCTTTGTCTATAAGCTTCATAAGACCATATAATATCTTTGTGACACCATGCTTATTTTCCTGTTGTTTCTTTACTTCCCTTTCTAGCACTTGTGATGGCATAGTAACTGTGTATGTCTCATTTTTCTAATGTTAGGGCACATAAGGGTTTTAGAGAAGGTACCTGCCAGAAGAATGTGGTGCATTTGCAAGAAAATTAAAAAATGATATATCATTCATTGTGAGTTGCATGTATCGTTCCTTCATGTTTATTCTACATAGGTCATCAGGAATTATTCATCCGCTGGATATTTTGAAACAAAGATATTTTGTTTTGTATCCAACAACAATTTGATTAATGATGAAAAGAAAAAATCTTCTAAAAACATTGAATCTGCATCTTGCCACATTTTTATGGGGGGAAATGAACAAATAATGAGAATGGCATTAAAAATGTAATTTTATAGAGAGCAAGCAACTGCTTGCAATCCCTTAAATTACTACCCCAAGGTCTTACTACCTACAGGAAGATGGTGAACTTAGGTTTTTCCTCTTGTTAGGAGCCCTACAATGTAAGACTGTTATCTCTGCTGCCAGAATATTAGGGACACAATATTATTTATGTAGCATATGTATGTGTGTGTGTGTGTGTGTGTGTGTGTGTGTGTGTGTGTGTGTGTGTGTACACACATTAGTTTGTGCAATTTATGTCTGTATGTGTGAGGGAGGGATTGCCTAAAAAATAGTACTGCAAATATTTTTTTAAATAAAGTAACATTTTAGCAAAATGTAATTTTGGTCATCTGTTTTTGAGGAAATTAGTTATATGCAAAGATATTTGAAGAATAAAATTCTCCCCAACAGTAATCTAGCAGTGACTCAGCAGACTGTGCAATCTCTTCTGATGCTGGAAATGAGAAGGTTGTTGTCTTCTATACCCAAACCATTATCCAGACTGTTATTCTAATGCAGAGAGTGCAGCGCAACTTTCGGGTAAGTGATCTCCTGCTTTGCCATCTTTTGAATGAGATAACCAATGTCCCATCTGCCTAAACTTCTGGAAGACGAGTAATAAAATTCCATAGCATTTGTTTATGAGAAACGGAAAGCTTCTTCTGAAAGAGGGTTATAGACTCAGTGGCATCTATCCGGTTAATAAAGTGAAATAAAACTCTCACTTCCTTTCTTTCCCATCTTCTTTTTTGTCATTTTTTCCTTAATGTTTATGTTTCTTACCTGTAAATCATGTTTTAAATTGTTGCTCCTTTTCTTATGTCTCTGGTGACCCACCGAGTTTCTCTCTTTATTGCTCCCTGGATTTAAATAAATGAGTTGAAAGTGCAATTAGGTATTGAAAGTACTACTAAAAGCGAAACTTGCAAATATCGTATAGCAAGGAATAAGGATAGGGTTACCACCTGTCCCACTTTGCGAGGGACAGTCCCTCTTTGGGCAGTTGTGTCCTGCAAAAAAATTGTAAAAATGGAAAATGTCCTGAGATTTTAGGACAAAATAATTTTCTATATTTTATGTAATAGTTGCATAAAACAGTTATTCTGTATCTGAACCACCTAAATGTTATAAGAAACAGAATAAGCAACTAAAACATTACAAGTATAAGCTTTTATATAGGCAAAAAAGTGAAGTTCTGTTCTTCGTAGTGGCAGGGGGTATGTTTCAGCCTGCAAAATCTGACGTTTGTACCAGAAATGTCCCACTTTGGGCATTTGAAAAGGTGGCAACCCTAAATAAGGAAGACGATAAACTGGACACGATATTATTTATTTCTGCATTTTTTCAAGCGGGATAGTCCAGATATGCCGAACCAATCTGCAGGAGAGGTCCAAGAGAAAAAGCTCCAAAAAGTTTTAAAAAGTACGCTCGACACACCCACACACATATGGTACAATGAAGCAATTCGGTAAACAGAAATTTGCAGAACTGGCTCAATCAATAGTTGCCACAGAATACATTTTACAAAAGTTTACAGACATTAGCAGAAAAAAAAAACATAATGGAGGACACATAATTATTATGCTATGCAAGCATAAACAAAATACAAATTAAGTAGATAATGTGCATACAGTGGCGATGTTTACCTTGAGCAATTCACAGAAGAACGCTAGAACTGATTAATTTAAAAACACGTGTCTGCACGAAGATGTTAAACACGCTTTGTGGGCAACTAGTTGTAAAGTGTAGTGTGTAAGACATTTTTTTTATTACTTATTTTTGGTGATTGCTATTAAAGCAGCATAGTTTTTCAGGGCAATAACTGTTTGGTAGGTATATATGTGTGTATTTATTTGAACAGGCCTGGCATAGCAAAGTTAAGTTGTCCAACAAAGCAGAAATAACTTTGGTTATTCATACTTGTTAGCTCTGATTAGCCACCCTATTTTAGCCCCCACAGTCCATATGTGCACGTCTTTCCTGAGCATGACTTCTCCAGAAGGAAAAGAAGACGCATAAGAATATTTCGGTTTAACCCCTGCTCAAGAAATGGTGGTGAGTCCGCAAATCAGTAGGAGAAATTATAGCTAAATTCTGACCAGATCTAATTATGTGCGCCAATGTACCTACCGACAGTGTTAGAATTCGTCTTGGAAACATGAATCTAACTAAAGCTGTTTTATATGGGTTTATCCTTTACCGGTTAGAACACACAGGCCACAAATTATTTTCGCGGACAAGTGTGGGAGACGCGCAGTATGCATAATAGAATTAATTTTAGCCAAGGAGATATCGTTTTGCTGTGAAAGAATGTTAATGTGCGTTTTAACTTAATTTAACCTTAGATTATGAGAACTATTCAGCATCCAGGTATACGTCAAGTATGGCATTTGAAGGCAGGATGAAAGTTTGTACCCATGTTTAATAATACCCCATGTGTGTATATGTGCTGTACAAAGTTAACTTTTTACTTTTACCACTAATTAGCTGCATCTTGTAACGTCTGTTTTGGATGGGAGGCCTACTGTTTAAGTCTCCGGGAATCGTTTAAACGACGGTGAATGCTCCCGGGGTTGGCCCTGAAAAAAAAAGATAATTGGGGTCTAGTGGGTGTATCCAGCAAACAAATAAATGGACCAGGCCAACCCCCGCTTTCACCACCCTAATAGAAAGCCCGTAGTTTATCATAAAATTTGTATTTGTCTTTTTTCAATTACATTAAAACTGTGAGTGTTGCCTTGGTGATGGAGCTAAATATCTCCATTGACTTGGGTAAACAAAACAATCAAGTCCACACTTCGGCAGCATACCTCTCAAGTGTACCTCATTACGAGGAACGTACCTCATTTGGGGTCTTAAAAAGTTCATGTTCTTCAAAGTTCCACATTGAAAGACTCTATCACACATTCAGTGTTAGGGTTTTTTAAAGTGAACCCCGTTGTATTAATCCATTAAAAATATCGTCGTTATAAGTAAAACCAGCATATGTTAACCATCCTATGACCTTCCTAGTTGAAGTTGTTAATAAGCCATTAGTATATGTTTCACATTTTTGCCAATTTTTTCCACATTATGAGGGCTAGTGTTCCTCATTTTGGACATGGAAGGTTGAGAGCTATGATCGTCGGAATCAGGAGTGTAACAAGTAAATTCCATTTTGTACTCACAAACTCTTAGTGCTACCCCATCTTGGACACATCACTTGAAAATAGACACATTTCTCAAAATACTGCCCCAAACACTCAACAAATAAGCAACATTTTCAGCTGTTCCCCCAAACTATTAAAGGTAATGTTTTTACATTCGCAATATTGTACTTGTAGGCATAATATGACTGAAACAAATTCACACTGATGTGATGCTCAGAAAAAAAATATTCATTGGAGTACAAAGAGTATGCCTGGCTACACCTTTGGTTGAGTACACCGGTAATTTTCAGCGCTGAGACTAGTTTTGTATAGTTCGAGTAGTAACACTTTTTCTGTGTGCAAAAATGCAAAACCTTACATTACAAGGCAGACCCTGACTTCCCTTGGTATTAGCTGCAATAGTGTAGCTCTTGTGGTAAGAGACAAATTGTGCCAGCTCGAAAACGCCACCCCCCCCCCAAAAAAAAATATTCATTGGAGTACAAAGAGTATGCCTGGCTACACCTTTGGCTGAGTACACCGGTAATTTTCAGCGCTGAGACTAGTTTTGTATAGTTCTAGTAGTAACACTTTTTCTGTGTGCAAAAATGCAAAACCTTACATTACAAGGTAGACCCTGACTTCCCTTGGTATTAGCTGCAATAGTGTAGCTCTTGTGGTAAGAGACAAATTGTGCCAGCTCGAAAACGCCACCGCCCCCCCCCCCCACACCACACACACACACACACACACACTCAATCCATACCTAATTGTTCACTCAGAATCTGCTAATATATGCGTTGCCTTGTTTGCTTTGTATTTTAGAAACAGAAAAGAAGGGAAGGAAAGCTGCCTTTGGGGTAAGTGAAAAAGAGACTACTGCCAGAGAAAACTATTATCCATTAACATCCAATTACCACTTGGTCCAAGCCATTAATTATAAATCAACCTTCTAATTGGGATAATTAGCTCTCTTATCGTTAATGTAGTGTGACTGATGCGTTCTGAAAGAATGTAATCACCCCATTTGTTTGGTCTTAGGAGGAGACAAATCCAGCTTCCTCTTACTCTTTAATTTCATCATTATTAAAAGCTCTTTAAAGCTAAGTTAAGTAATTGTTATGTAATGCATTGTAAACTTACATCCAACAACCCGCAACCACTACATAGCCTTGTTATCCAAGTTGTACACTGACTAAGGCTCTACGCAGCCCGGTAATAAAAATTACTGATGCATTTATTATTACTCCCTTTTTCTTGCTGAATGTCTAGTTTCTATGAACTGTTTTATAAGTGCGAAAAAATTAAGACCACGTATGCACTGTATTTTGATATTACTGGCATATCTGAATGTTTTAGTTGAAAATAATACCTTTTTTTGAGCTTCAAACAGTTATGTATGGCCCTTGAGGTGGAAGATAATTTAACCTTAGAGATGTGCACCAGCCGACAAATAAGACTGAAAGTAGCTTATAACCATAATAAGCATTATAAATGCAGACTGACAATTATATAAAGCACTGTATCTGAAAACAGATAACAAAGGGAGCTTATCTGTTCAGTGGTAACAAAAGTCCTACGCCTTTCGCTGTAGTTCAGGAATTCTGAATAGACAATCGTAAAAATAAACGTAACAAGTAGAGTTGTGTTTCTTGGCAGTGTGGCTTACCGTTTGAGCACTGCATAGCTACTTTATTAACATTTACGTTTTCTAGTGTGATATGGTTCGGACAACTGCGATGTGAGGCAGTGGGTGGCATTATTTACCCACATTTCTGTGAGCCAGTTGACAAATCATAGCCACACATCTGATAAGTTAAAAAAAGGTAACGCAGCAATGGATTACTTAACAGCTATGCTTGGCGTGCAACCTACTCTGGTATGCGTTTGTTTTTGTTAAGTGGCTAGGGGCCGTGGGCAATTTTCTGCCACTACACATGCTACAGGGGCATTTCTATATGGGCATTTTAGTGTGGCCACCGAAACTACGTGTTTGGACGAATTAATCAGACAAAACACACTAGAAGTTAGACTGAACACTGGTCTCTAGAGCCACAGCTCTCAGACAGGGACAAATCTCAAATAGGGTTATCATCGCTCCCTCTTTGCGCAGGACAGCCTTTCTTTGGGCAGTTGTGTCATTGGGGGGGGGGGGGTGAAAATGGCAAGTGTCCTGAAACTTTAGGACAACATATTTGTCCTGAATTTTCTTTATTAGGTGTGTAAAAGCAATTATTTTGTATATGAAACACCTACATATTATTTGAAACGGCATAAACAACTCAATGTTTTATTCTGGCAAAAAATAAAGTTATGTACTTCGCACTGGCTGTGTGTATGGCCTGTCCTGTAAAATCCCAGGTTTCCACAAAAATGTTCCTCTCTGGACATTTGAAAAGGTGGCATCCCTAATCTTAACAGAATTAGGGACACATCCAGGAATAATGAGGGACACCTTTAAAATATTAATACTATTAACCTGAGGCATTGGCAGAAGTAGAGAATGTGAATTAATATGCATTTTCTGAATATCTCTCTCATTATTGTCATTATTTATTAAGGATAATTCACTACCGTTTCTCAAAAGGTGACCAGTTTTATGAGGATTAAGAGGGACAGAGCTAAAATTTGAGTCAAAACCAGGGACATCCATGAAAGTCAGGAACAGTTGAATGATATGTCTAGAGCTGTGAGACATATCTTAGTACTAAGCCACTGTGCGATAAAGCATTCAAAATATGAAATAATCCTTAGGATGTTCTCAGTGGCATACTGTACAGATGTGACAGAAGGGCCCGCTCAAAAAGTGAAGTTTGCAAAGCAATACATGTTTGATAGACAAGACAAAAGGCCGAATAGGAACAAACTGTAAAAAGCAGAGTTGTGTTTGCATGTATTCCCTGCTTGTGCCTGTTTGGTCTGACACCTCTTTCCAGTTTTCTGCCTTATCCAGGGTTACCACCTGTCCCACTTTGCAAGGGACAGTTCGTATTTGGGCAGTTGTGTCCTGCGAAAAAAACTAAAAAAAAAAAAAATGACAAATGTCCTGAGATTTTAGGGCAAAAAATATTTCATAAGTTTTTTTTAATAGTTGCATAAAACAGTTATTTTTCGTCTAAAACACCTAAATATTATAAGAAATATTATAAGAAATAGCATAAGCAACTCAAATGCTACACGGATAAGCTTTTATTTTGGCAAACAAGTGAAGTACTGTCCTTTGCACCGGCTGTGGACATGTTTTGGCTCGCAAAATATTAAATTTCTACAAAAAATGTCCCACTTTGGGCATTTGAAAAGGTAGCAACCCTAGCCTTATCCTAAATAATTATCGATATGTGAAGTGGTAAAATTGCACCCGAGATCCTAAGTGTGCGTGTGCATGTACATATCCTGCTACAGACTGGCGTCCTGTACCGATTATCTGCCTTTACGCTTCTTTCTTTGTTCCACGTCCTTCACCACCCTAATCAGGATATAGCGGATATTGGAAGAATAAAAGGGAAAAGCAAGGCTAGACCAACTAAAAAAAAAAAAAAAAAAAAAAGCGACTGAGAGGTAAGCAAATAGTAATTTAACATCAACGATAAATGACGTCTGTTAATAGTGTGAGTATGGGATTATTTTTAGAAGGTGTGCCTGATACTGACAGGCAAATGTGCTAGGACCTGAAAGCGAAATGCGTTCTAAGTTCTGACCTGGAGGTGGAAAGAAGAATTTGTTTAATTGTGTGCATCTGCTGCAGAAACAGGGGGGATATTACAGCATCAGTTCTGCCCCTGCTGCAGTCAGTGACAAGGATGAAGAGTGCAGTCATATTATAGTTACTACACTCTTAGCTAGGAAGAAGATGTGTACAAGTAAGTAGATTAGCCGAAATGCATAAGTTAGGGAGTTACACATCTTTAGACCTCCCCAGCCCCATAAAAAATAGTCGCAATAGGCTACCTTGTAAACGTGATTGACTGAGGAAGAAACAAACCGGAGTTTTTGTATCTATCATCTGGCGTTGTCAGAATAATATAAATGTGAATTTATTTACATTTTCTGAAGAAAAAAAGGTCTATACAGTTAATTATTATCATTATTACGTGTAATGCGCCGCATTTTCCCCAAAAGTGATCAGTTCTGTAAGAGATGTAGAGGGACAGAATCAAAACTGGAGTCAAAATTAGGGAAGGCACCTCAATATCAGGGACAGTTGGAAGTACGGTATGCTTCAGACGTGTGCCGTTGTGTGTGTACATACGCATTATACAATATAGGCAAGTCACAAAGGCTTGAATTCAGGTATTTAGTTCAGTGCTTATGACCCATAAAAACACTGATTTTACAGAGCAATTGTGAACACATGGTGAATGTGCTGATGTGTGAATTTAGGAGGTCTCAGGTTACTTTGTTTGCAAACGGAACACACTAAATGAACATACACCTTTTCCTCTACAAAAGTATAACTCCATCCCCCCTTTCTGCTTTGAAAAGTACCGATGGCTACAAGGATGTGCAAAAGACGAAACAGCACACCTCAAACCAAAAATGCATGACTGTAACGACCAAAAGACGGTAAAGAGTATAAAGTTTGTATATTAGATGTTTTGGCTTCTAAATGTCCATTGGCAGCATGAAATACATCCCTTCTCCCTGTAGTATCTTTTTTTTGGTAAGGGGAAGCCACAGTGAAATGCACATTTCATAGTATATCGTGGCTGACAGTTATGCATGATCAACGTTGATTGCCCAAATACAACCTCATCATATAACGTTGGAATGCATTATTGACAAATGTCCTGTGCTATTTTAATCACAGCTTCATAATGGCTTGTTGACGTTTGTGCCACTTTTAATGAGCCAGGCAGAGCACCCCCCCCCCACACACACACACTTTCATTCATTGTCTTCACCAAAATCTAGCAAGTGTACTTCACTTGCAGTACAATAATCAAGTGGTGTAGGATTCTAAATGCCAGCTATCCGTTATTACGCTTACAAATATAGGATTGCTAAAGTGGCAGCTACATCCGACATAACTCAGTACAAGAAAAATAAACTATGTGTGTGTGTGTGGGGGGGTGTATCCTAATCACAGCAGTCCTCTTGTGAACCATAGTTAAGTCAAAACACTCAGTCGTATCGTCTGTCTTGCCATGGAAATGTAATACCCCTGCAGCTTGATCTCCAAACTTGAAGTGTTTAAAATAAAGGAGGTAAGGCTAAATTTTAATATACATTTTAATTCTTCTCCCACATAACCTAGGCACAAAACTTACAATGAAGAAAGATGCACAATAAACCAAGAAACATTCGTGTCTTCTCACTGCACATAGTAATAATAGACGAATAAACTCCGATTTTAAAAACGACGAAGTAAAACCAAAGATAAGATCGGTACACAGAAAAGTCTGGTTAGCCCTGTATGGGTAATTTCAGTCAGTACCTGACACAATGTATGTAACTTACACACACAAAACGCACACCAAAGCATTCAATTCACCTGTCTTAGCGACAGTTGTATTTAAAGTGCAGTCGTCCTATTTGGTGCATTAATTATTATCAGTGGGTACTTCTGAGACAGTCCTGACCTAAAAGCCACCAATGAATTACAAACAGCGGCATCTGTTTCTAACTAGAGTTCCGTAAAATGTAATTAGTTATTTTCCCGATGCTAAATTTTTCTTAATTAAATGCAAGACTTAGATGCCACCAGACACTGAATATTTTGATAGACCAATTAGAATTAATTGAAATGTTTAATACAGCCTAAGTGGAGTCTATGCATTGCTAGGGGGGCTTCTCTTTTAAAAACTACATTAATGGTTACATTGATTTGCAAACTGAATAAAAGGCATGTTGTTTTAATTACAAATAGTTACTAAAGTGACATTTTTTAATTAGCAAACTCACTGAAAGAAAATATGTACTGAGGTCACTGAGAAATGTGGTCAATAAAGTAGTACAAGCTGTCAAATTAGGACAGAACTCCAGTCCGAATGGGACTAAAGACAAACTAATTCATACTGCTTTCAAGACATCTACTCGATGCCGAGAGCTTCAGTAAAGCAGTCACATTGGAAAGGGCATATATGTTATAATTTCCGGACCAGAGCCTGCAATACGCACTTGAGGATAAAGCAGGTTATCTGTAAATGGATGGCTATAATAAAACAACAGGGTACGAACTTTGTCAAGCAAATGTTTTCCTTCAAAACTTATATAATTTTTCATTTTTGTTAAATGAGGAAATTTTGTTTTGTCTTTGCGCTGTTTGACGCTGGGATCTTTATCTTCTTCCGGCTTTTCCCGGTTAGGGGACGCCACAACGGATCACCTGTCCGCTCATGATTGGCAGTGGAGTTTTACGGTGTGGAGTTGCCAACCCGGTACCCAATCTTCCAAAGAAGGCACACACACGCACTCATCCCTAGGGCCAATTTAGAGTGTTCAATCCATCTGCAGCATGTCTTTGGGAGGAAACCCACGCGACCACAGGGAGGACACGCAGACTCCGCACAGAAAGCACCCCAGCATCGAACCGGAGAACGTCTTTGCTGTGAAGCAACAACGCTAACCGCTGCACCACTGTGGCTGCCCTAATTTCCCCCAAATAAACCGGATTCCTTTCCTCACTCTGTAAACTATTGATTTCTAATCCAGATATCTTGTTTTGTACTGGTAAAGCCACTCAAACATCTAAGCATCACAGATTGCTTTGAACGATAAAGGCTAAGGACACCTAACCTCTAGGAACATGACATCATCTCACCTGCAGCAATGCAACTCTCTGTCCAAATAGTGTAACTCACTTCACACACACAAATATGTATATGAGAGCGTATGTAAATAGTATCATAACTATCTTTGTGGACACTTTCTCCTTGTGTGTTACTCTATACACAACAATTGCTAAATACCGTTTACTAATATACAACGAATGCTCTCTACAGACGACTGCTATATTACTCAAAATTCACTTAACTGAGCATGCTTCCCCCATTTTGTTTGTTTAGGGTACAGTCTGATGTATTGCTTTGTAATTCAGCATATTGAATGTTTTCACTGGCATCGTTTGCTCAGTATGTTAAACGATGTAATTGCCTTTTAAGTCCTGCTGTTATTACACTGAGATGGTGGCTGAAAAGGGTTATAGCACCAGCCCACCTACCTGGTTAGCAGTCTTAAAAAATCTCGTTATCTGTTGCACCCTTATCTATTATGAGCATTTATTTGCTTTTACCTTGGCCTGCGTGTTTGCTTGTGTGTCGGTATCAGTATATCACTCGAACTTAAACTTATATAAAGGAAATGTTATACCTAGGTAACACACACACATTCCTTACAGCCAGTTTAATATGAATTATGAACGCATAAGGAAAACAAACAAAAATTACCAAACCGTTAATACTAACTCCAATGAGTTTACTATGCACTTTAGCGATGCTGTATGCAACACGAGAGCTGCAAAAATTGCAAACAATAGTTACTTTACTCTTGACAGAGTACCAGGCAGACACATTCTTAGAACCCCCTCTGCAGTTATTGTCTATCTATCTGTGCAGCTGACTATATGTTTTGGGTGCATCTGTGGTAGAAACTGAATGAAATCCAGTGAATTGGATTAAAAAAGTGATTTTAATAATACTGAAATTACAATATTAGTAACACTTCATTTCACTTAAGAAATGGTTCTAACGTCAGCTTATTGCAGCACCCTTTTAAACGGTTGTTTTTCAAGTATACCAAATACAGAATAGTGTTACCTGCATAAAAGAATAATTTCACAGACACGCCAGGCAGGTTGTTGCACTGTAGGCATCTACCAGACCAAGGCCGACAATAGCTTCACCGATGTGTGCACACTTTTCAGCCCAAGCATGGCTGGAACTAAGGCGTGCTACGTCTTGTAATACAGGCAGACCAATGCTGCAAAGAGCTACACGTGTGCCTCTACACATTTCTCACTAAACCCAGTGATGCACATGTACCGCACTTTGTGTGTGTGTGTGTGTGTGGGGGTATTTAAAAGACGTATTTAACAATGTCCATGTTTGGTTTGTTTAGTGATACCTAATACTGTTTTTAGATTTATTTTGAACTCTTCTCTTGCTGCTTAGTTCTTACAACGTGACAACATTCATCTTCAAAAAAGGGAAACACTTTGTAGGTATATACTTATCAACCTATTTAATCCGTTTGTGTATAATAATACAAACACGTCACCATTTTTGTGGTCCTGTACAAACTGCCAGACATCACACCATCGAATTATATAATATATTCAGACAATTAATAGTTCAGGCGCCTTTAAAGGGAATAAGTTAATGCTACGTAACCGTGTTACCATCTTATGTAACATATACCCCAGCTAAAAGCTCCTTAAGTCTGTTGTGGCCATGGCTGTACAGACCACAATACTTTAATTATAATAAACTGCTTGTTTATTTTAAGGATCCATTAAACAATCCTGACGAGCTTCTAAAGGCATTACTTGTAAGACAGGTAGAGATTTCACTGTCCTCATTATGCTTAACATATTATCCTAATAAATACATGCTTATCCATATTTAAAAATGATAATCTGCTATCTTAAATTACGCTGAACCTGCAGACGGGTTGGTCAATTATGATACCGTGTCTATCTCTGTTTTTTCTCCGTCTCCCACTGCAGTGTTCCTGCTGCCCCTCGGCTTCTGTGTGTTTTCTGCATCCTTTTCACACCCGCCCCACTGATATCCATGGCCTCAGGGAGACTCGAGATGTATGAGATCTCCTTCAGTAAAATATGCAAGTACTGCTCCCCATTCAGGTCACCATCTAATGGAGGTGCAAATAGGTTTCGACTTCAGAGCCCCACATTTGTCATCCAACTTGACACACGCTTCTAGTCTTCACTTTTGACCGAGTTTGTAAAATAAAATGCATGCCCAACAGATGCTTTGTTATCACCCTGTATCACAACTAATTCCAGGTATTTTAATTGTATTGCGCTACAAGCAGCAACTCTGGAAACCGCTTTGTAATGTTTGCATTTGCTGACACAATAGGATGTTACATTTGATAACAGAAGAATTAAATAGTGTCATTCTTCCATTCATCTCCCCAACATTCCTTATTAGGTTCGAACTAGAGTGCATACCTGTATCATACTCTCTGTACATATAGCTCACCTAAAAGTCTGATTTCTTTTCTTTTAGGCGATTTATATATCAATAGCTGTTTCTTTAAAATAGGGATATACGGTTCCTTTCAGCAATCCCTACATCAGCATAAGAGACACAGAAAATGGTGCCAACATTTTGCCACTGAACAGTATTTTTGTCTGTTACAATGTTCTACGTCTTTCATGTTGTAACTTTATTTAAGTACGGTATCAGTTTTAGATCGTAAACAAACCACGCCCATTTGTTTATTCACTTCTAACCCCTTCATTTATTCTTTTCCAGTTCTTTCTTACTTTCTAATTTAATTTTCCTTCTTTCTGCTAGAAATATGATTTTTGCCATTATGTGTGTCAAGGAGCCAATAAATTCTAGAAAATCTTAACCAAGCAAAAATTGAACTAAAGAGCTGACGTACATAAAAAAGGTCGCTTGGCTTAGTTATAATCGCTTTAAGTGTCCCTTTCTGACTTTTGCCTTTTCTAAGTAACAGCTTTATAACTGCCTTATTGTCAGTATTGTAGACAAGCTTTTAGTCTGTATATAATATGCTTTGTTTTTAAAGATATATTGTTGTAATGGACCATTTTTCAGAGTAAAATCTAAACATGCTGGGAGCTTATAAGAAGTCATCCACCCGACCACTGTGGAGCACGCTGAGAGACTTCGTGTTCACCGCTTTTTACATTGGCCTCATCCCCTCCAGCTACAACTCACCATGCTGTTTGGTTATTAAAACATCATTATGTAAATTACATAAATTTACAATATAACACTTTGATCCCTATAAATTAGGAAGCGCATTATTGTTCAAGAAGATACCCTCTGGCAAACAAAAACTAATGTGACATGAACAATCCTATTAAAAATAAGACAGTTTCACACAGCTTTAAAAAGTGGACATGGTAAAAGGTTACTTTCAATCCTGGCTCGGGGATCTTGGATTATAATTTCCAGAAATATGGATAGCTGGGAATAAGAATCAAATACATTTAAATCGCCCAGAGGTGATTAAAACCATTCGCGCGGCTGTGTTTCTTTCAGCCTCTTGGACAAATCAGCTGTATTGAGTTATTTAACAACATCTGCTAAAAATTACAAACGTTATAAACTCTGAAAGATGTGTTCTCATCTTGTAAATGTTTAGTAAAGAAATGATCCATTATTTTGTGAAAGAAACCAGAACAAATCAGTGAAGTCTTCAAGCCAAGACTTAATACAACTCCAAGTCACAGTGAAGAAATAGCATTTCCCTTACTTGGTTCAGACTTCAAGTGCTGACAGTGGTTACCATGCCTTAATATCTGGACTTTTCCCATGCAAAGTGCGTTCATCCATCCACTGTTGGACAATATCTTTTGTTCGCACGTTTTGTTGTTTAATCACTTTTAAATCTGTCCACTGACGTTTATTCATTTAAGTTGTAACTTCACAAACATTTTTAAGAGTGGATTCAAACTATGCATTTCACAAGAATCTTGTGCTTAACAATAACATTTCCCTATTATGCAAAACGTTTTCAAAGGCTGATTATAGGAAGTCACAGCAGAAGAGAGAGGCTAAACTGCAGCTCCCAACTTCTTTGCTCAAGAATCGGAGACAAAACCAAAAAAAGGAGTAGGGGCAAGGCTTAAACCCAGGAACAACTTTTAACGATTAATTACGCGAATTCATATTATGAGTCAGTAGAATAATATGTGTTGCATCAACAAGCATTTCCAGAACGATAAAACATATGACAGGTCTAGTGTCAGCCATTACTGACAGACTGCAATCCTATACTCTTTACGAGAAAATCAAACATTTAATGAGAGGCAGGGGAAAAAGTAAGTTAATATCAGGGACGTTCTGCAAAATGAGGGACAGTTTAGCGGTATGGGTTATACTTACCCTGCACAGGCTTTCTTTGGAGACAGTCCAAGTGAATGTAAGCTTCCTGCTTTTCAGAGCCTTCTTCTTTCTTCCCCTGCCTTGTCCAAGTTATAGAAGAGAACTATGATGCTAAGCGAGACACCTCGGTGGTTTTGAAGTCACTGTCGTACTTTTCCCTTTCTTTCTAAACCTAGATGCACTTATGACTCCTGTAATATTTATCTTGTCTTTCCTTACCCTATCTGTTTCCCTGCTCCCTGCTCTGTCTTTCTCAGTAGATGCCCGACTTCTCAGAGAACGTCGTCTGTATCTGGCTCAGTCTCGT
This sequence comes from Protopterus annectens, assembly GCF_019279795.1. Classification (NCBI taxonomy): domain Eukaryota; kingdom Metazoa; phylum Chordata; order Ceratodontiformes; family Protopteridae; genus Protopterus; species Protopterus annectens. The sequence continues at coordinate 1,100,128,508 of NC_056744.1, forward strand.
ACTTCTTTGCTCTCTCTCTATTTCACTCTGTCTCTCTCTCTTTCCCTTTCTGCATGTATGTTGACTCTTCTGCTCCATTGAAGCTGCCATCTAACGGGGGCAGCACTGAAGAAGGATTTTTAAGACCGCTTCACAGAAGAGTGGAGCATCCCAGAAGAACTGCCAGTGGCCCTTCATCCTGTCAATCAAGATAGAACTGCTACCCCCCCCCCCCCCCCACACACACACACCTTGTTTATTTACCTCAAACGCACAGTAAAGTGCAACGGTACTTGTATATCGGTAAATGCCCTAACAGCTACGAAGGATTGCAGGCAGCTGTTTGTTTTTGCTTGGTTTCATGGGGGAGGGGTGCACAGTTAAAATGGGTTATGAGGATTTTGTTTGCTGTCTTTGAGGTCCACCATCTGTATTTAGTTCCCAACGCATCTGGATTCTTTGGAATTAGCACCCCAATGTATTAGGAGAGACTTTATCCCTCACCGAACTGTACAGGCCTTGTAAATACATACTTCATCGAATAAATATCGAGACAATAGTAACAAGAGAATAAACCTTCGATTACACGTGCTGGGCTTTGTAATGTAAACTGGGAATATAATGACATTATAAACTGTATTTTAAGACTTTTAAAGAGGATACGGGATTGCATAGGACCAACAAAAACTTAATCACAGTTTCGATACTGAGTCAATGCCTTTCCACAGCACTAGAATGGTGAACAGCGGCAACCATACACATTCATTGTATGATAGTGCATTGTTTAGTCAAATAACATTTTTAGTGTTTCTAACTATATACGTTTCTCGTTATGCGTGCACGTATGATAGTAGTTTAGTAATGGGACAAGCTGATTTGCCAGTCACACTCTGAGCACATCAAGCTTTTTTGCTATTCAAACTTTTGTCCATCACTAGCCAACGGACTTTTCTGATCAGTCTGTTTGGTTTCTTAGGTTATCTCGGGCCATCCCAGACCATACAAAGCTCAATGTTCTTTCTCCTGCACTTGCAGCGGGAAGAGGGGATGTACTTTAGTGGAACAAAGCTTAGGGATTCTGATATATGCTTTTTTCCATTAAAATTGACTTTCTCTTTCTGGCTATGTGATAGTGTTTTTGCCCACAGCTATTCATCCATCCCTAGAACCATTATCAACATCCTCCTATACTTCCTATCACTCTGTTGCTCCAGATAATGTAACTGAAGTTTCTGAACCGAAGGTGTAAATTGATACAGTCCAAAATGGTATTAGTACCCGATTTAATTGAATCAATTGGTAACAGCAGCCTTAAACACTACACACACTGGTATATTTTATAACTACATCGTAACTTCACCCGAGTCACTACTAATATTAGTTGTTACTTTTTATTTTCTTTACATTCTTCCCTTGTGTGACTTGTTGCTTTCTGGATCATTTCAGGCTGAGCATAATTTAGACTGATCAGCTCGCGTGGCAGGTTAACAAATTAATACAAATCTCAAATAATGTAGTTGCCTAATGTCACTGTAAGCTAATGGCCAGCCTTATTTTTTGCACTAGGATTAGTGAATGGTAGGACAACAGGCAGGCCTAAGACTATCCTAAATCTGAATAAGCACACATCTTTACCAGCTAGGGTTTTCTTGTAGATCCCCACACTTAGGGAATGTTTTAAAGTACATAAATGTTTTTGGTTTTATGTGCAAGGACACTGCACTGAATTGAAACGAAGAGGAAAACTGCACTTGAAGTAAAAGTAAGTTCAACAGTGAAGGCAGCGAAAGTTTATCTGTATGTCTCTCTGTGCCATTGTGTATGTGTGTGGTGGAGGTACACACATCTGTCTATCTATCTATCTATCTATTTATATATCTATCTACCTATCTGTTTATCTATCTCTGTATAAACATGTGGATTCTATTTTTGTTTCAGGACATAACGCAGTATGATGCATTATTTGGATGCCCTGCACACATCTTTCTCTTCCTTTAACTGCGGCGTTAGCTTTATTTGTCTTTTAGCTTTGTCATGCCTCTGCAATAGAAAAACACCGGTGAAAGCCCTTAGAGAGACTGATAAAAGATGCTTGGGTAGTGCCTTTAGACTCTATCCCAGCCTTGTAGGATTTAGGAAGGGATTGGTAAGCAGACAAGACGCCATCTCAGCTTCCCAAACACCACTGTCTTAAAAATGACTGCTGGTAAGCGGATTAAAACAATAATGCTCTTCTCTCCTTCTTTTTTAGAAAGGATTTTTTCTTCCAGAGCAAAACCGTTTAGACTGGAATTGAGGGGCAATGGAACCTTTAATGCGATGGGCGCTTACTGTGTATTAACTCGCTTCAAATGGATGATGGGAAACTCATGAGCGGATTTAAAATAGAATAAGAACTTCTACAGATAGTTGGATAATAGTGGAATATCCAGGAGAGGGACAAGCTTTAGATAGGTGTAGTGTGTGTGTGTGAGAGTTTATATTCAAATCACTAAATGGCACGAATTAATTTCCAGCTGAGACTGCCACCTTTACAGATGCCAGAAGTAAGACGAAACCATGGGATTTTACAGGGCAAACTGTAAGACAACAACATGCAAAATCTTGGTAATGATTTGCTTTAACAGAGACGCTTTGCGTTCCTGCATTTTTTGCGAATATGTAGATTTCTACTTGTTCAAATTGAGGGCGTTTTAAAGATAGTATCAGGTATCTGCAATATTTTAAGAAAAGGTAGGCTGTTTTGCTGCAAAAAATATCAGACCTTTTGCCACATACAACTCATTCATTCATTTATTTTTCACGACTGCCCTGCAGAGTCAGCCTACAAAAAAGGTATAGGTGATAACCCCAAAGCTGCCAGGAATGGCATTGTATAACACAGACGTTGTTAGGTTTGCCTATCGACTACCATAGTATCTGAATACTGCTGAATTTAGTTTCTGCACACACCTGTACCCCCAAGTAGTGTATATCCTCACAGCCTGACAGCCATTTGCACACTGTTAAATCTGTACGAGAAAACGTCCCATCTTCAGTAAATATAATATGATATTTTTCCTAGCAGTAGCTTAGATTGCATAATTACTATATAAAAAAAAAATCTACACACGAGCTCTGACCCATGCATAAAGTCTTACAACTTAAACGCTAGCAGATTTGAATGCGATATAAAATATTTTTCTTAGTTTTTACCAATTTTTTCCTGCAGGTGCAATACACCCAAATCAGTTTAGCGACTTTAGTAACTCACCAGAATACAAACAATTGCTGAATTACTAAACATGATTGGGCAAGAAGGTTGACAACCATGCAAATCAACTAAAGTGTTCCAAATAAAGAATATTCATTCTTTAATTTTGTTCCTTCTTTATCATTTTCAAAATATGAAAAGTCAGAAAAAATGCTTTGCTTTTGTATACTTTATCTTTTTAACATGTCTGCAGTTCAAACGGAATAAATTGTGTTGACTGCAAGAAGCGCTCCGTTTATTATTGTCTCATTCTACCGACGAAGATGATGATAAAAGCATCTATAAATAATACTTTCTAATGACTGCCTTCTGTAGATTGTACGTCACCAGCATCTTTTAATGAAGTCAAGTTTAATAAAAGACATTTGTATGGAAAATGTTTTGTTACTAGTGATTTCTCTGTAACCCTCTTTCACCTTTAATTCGCATGAACATAAATAGTTCATTTTTTATTTAATTCCTGGGTTGCAGGAACTGAAACACATACACAGACAATCCACACTATTCACCTGTTTATAATCTCGTGTGTGCGTCTACATACACACACATGAAAAATGCAACTTTCCCACCAGATACATAAAAATGTATATATCTCATTGATTTAAAACTGAATGTGACCATTAATTTTGCTTATTTAGCACTCATTATTAAATAAGCACTGGTAAACTAAATATTGAATAAGGAATATGGTTATACTTTTATTACATATTATTTCCCAGTTCTATTAGAATTCCGATTGAATACCACTTGAATGGAGATTTCTGAATCACTTAAGACACGTATTCTTTTTTGTCTTGCTTTACACATGAAAGTGCTTATTAGAAAGTGAATATCAGATGATTTACCTTTTCTTACATTTATTCCTGTGTTAATAATCAACAATGCGGTACGATGTGTGTGTGTGTGTGTGTGTGTGTGTGTGTGTGTGTGGGGGGGGGGGGTTGGGGCTGCACCAGCAGTTTGGTTGGTTGAGCTACATATCAGTCAAACAGTATGCGCTTGGATAAGGTTCTATTAAAGCGCAAAGCTTGAAAAACTTGTAGCTTAAACAGTTTGGTTAAATAACATACACTCCCTGAAATGAAATTGTAGCAAACAACACTTTTGCGTTTTTTGGAAGCGGTGTGATTTTTGTAGAAATATTGCAACAAATACGCCCCCCCCCCAAAAAAAAAAAACGTCAGAAGTACAAATCAGTTAGGTAGACATTTCAGCTCTGCCGTAGGCTCCAAAACTTTATGAAAAACATTAAGGCAGTGACACAGCATACATTTAACTAGATATAGGAGCCTAAAGCGAGGTCAGCAGTATCTGCTGAAATACTTAGGAAGTACTTAGCCATGGTTTAAACAAATATAATTACTGTATCAAGGGTTCATTGCACTGACTGGGTTAAAGTACGAATCATCCCTTTTTAAATACGTTTTTTTTTGCTATTTCAAATAGGTTAATTCGCGGTTTGATTAACGAATACTGTTGATTTGTAATTTTTATTTAAGCTAGGGTGCCTTTCTTGCTCTTATTTGGTTTCTGAAGCTGTTGCCTTTAATGATTTCCCCCAAACCCCATTTTGATTTTAGCACTGCTTTGCTAGGTATCGCCTACAAAGTTAATGATATTCTAACAAAACTCCCTGTGCGTTGTAGGAATCTCAAAATAATTAACATAGGAAATTATTTAAAACGATTTCAAACAGGGGTGGGGTGTCTAGATATTTTTAGGAAGTTTCTGTTAAGCAGGTGGATGCACTGAAGGAACGAACTTATTCTCAGATTCGGTCTACTCACAAGAACGGAAAAGAATGATATAAGGCATACTTCTCAACTTCCCAGATTTTTGTCTCATACTTTTGGTCTGTTTCTTTTAAAATTTGTGTGTGTTTTGGCAAATCATAGAAGATTTAAATCACTAAATAATGACATACATTTGATTTTAAGACTTTATATCCTTCAGAAAATGGATGCCAACAGAAATCCAGTTATTCAAACAACTTTTTAGTTCATAAGAGCAATATTTAAAATCTGCCCCTATCGTTGGGCCTTTGCCCCCTCCCAATTATTTTCAGCTTTGTCCAGATTTTTTGAGCTAAGATGGTAAGAGGTAAGGTGTTGACAAACCTGAGCTCTAAAGTGGTCTTAGCAGTTATAAATCGTCATAAAGGATGCTCCGCTGCAGCTGTACACTAAGTATATCAAGAGTGCCTTGCTAGAATTAAGGACGTGTAAACGAAATGCAAACCGGGAAATAAATTAGAAACATAAAAGTACAGAATGAGTTAATTGACCTGAAGGTCACCAGTGATATCAGATTCTTGTTGCTCCCTTCCATATAAAGCGAAATAAGTGGTGATGCTAAAGCAAACCACTCAATAACACCAAACAGTGTAAGTGGGATGTGGAGTACAGGTGCATCGGCTATCCCAACTATATTTCCATCGCAAATAAGTTTTAAGGCTCCCTTTTGTGTATTAGTCTTCAAGACAAACACTGTCTTAAACTTCTTTCGTCTGCCAATTGCATTTGGTGGGAGAATAAAAAGGGATTAACTTGTGAACTTCTAAAAAATCAGGACTTAAAGAGGAGGCAAATCTAGGCCACGGCTCATTGTGGGAACCATTTCTAAAGCAATTAAAGCGAGAAGAAATTCCACTCAGTCCTTTTTCCTTAAAGCAGCTTTCAGAAGGATTTAAGGAAGACTAATGTCCACGTCCATCAAGACAGATTTGAAAGTATCCAGTGATAAACCAAAAGGCACCCTGGTTGGCGTTTTAAAGGAGCATTGCACTTTGTTGCTGAACAAAGGCATTTGTTACTAATATCATAGTAAACATAATAATATTATTAATATTATTAAACCAACAATGCCATTTTTGTAATTTGTGCATCTTATTTTTATTAACTAGTGTTTTCCACAGTAGGTACTTAAAAGACAGTTATCATGGGGAATGCACATATACATATATATATATATATATATATATATATATATATACACACACACACACACACACACACACACACACACACACACACATTGCATTTTGACATGTTCCCGTTGATGCTTAGCTGCTAAAATGCATTTTATTCAGTTTATATTTTTGTTAACCGCATTATTCCCTACAACGGAATACATCAGGTTAATATAAATAGTTTATATTTATTTGGAGGCCGCAAAAAAAAAAAAAAAAAAAAAAAAAGAACGGCGTAAGTTTAAATGACGCAATTGTGACGTTTATTATAATTATTACTGATGTTATTTGGTAACAGGTTTATTAAATGTAATGCAAAGAAAATAAAGCGTTGCAATTATAAGTGTTGTTATTATACTATTGTTTGCGATATGTGTTGCCCCTTTTATTACCTTCACCTGCGCTATTTATAGTCTTGTGAGTTGAAAACTCCTGGGCCAAAAAAAAAAAAAAAAAACACATCTGTTTAGAGGTGCGGTTTCAGGTTCATGAGCAGGTTACTTGACTTGTACGGAGCTATTCAGCTTGTAAGCTGCATGGAGATTCCTGTCCTGTTATGTTGTATTGATGAGCTTCTAGAAGGCTTTACTATTCACTGGTCCTTTTCTTTTTTGAAGGAGTTGGATTCCCAAACTTCTTCTATGATGTGTTTGTGGGTATGTGAGCGTTTACAACTTGTGTGTGGCAGAAGTCTCCAACTTCAGTTATGATACAGAAAAATATATATATATAATATATATCACTGTAAGCGGACTGCCTTAAACCCCCTACAGGTGTAACCACTGACGTGCAGGCTATAACCGGCAGTGTCCAGTATTTATACAAATGCTTGTCCCTGTTAAACAACTTCCGTAGCTTCCCCTACAGGTTTGGGAAAAAAAAGTACCTTGCAGCCACCAAACGTTGCTGCTAATAGCTAATTAATAGCTCTAATGATATTCCCCAACTTCATGAATACATTACAGTTTTTGAGCCAACAAAAAACGCTTCAGCCTCTTTGCCGCTATTCAAGGGTACTTCAACATCTGCTCATTTAGGGGCAATTAATCATTTTGATGTATGGTTTAAAATTGACTGCTTCCCGGGGACCTTTTTTGACAAGAATAACAAAGCAATTTGCCAAGAGCCATCTCCTGGACATGTTATTAGCAGAACCTTCATCTTAGAGTTTTTTTCCTCCTAACTCAGATTTAGGTACCTTCTTAAAGAGACAAGCCCTCTCTCGCCACCCCCGCACTGTTTTTGTAATTCTACACTGATTTATCTGAACTCTTGATTCTTGGCAAGTGCTGCTGCAAATCTGACTCCTTAAACCTTTCAGAGAAAGTTTTTGCGCCATTAGTTATTTGCTCTGGCTTTTCTAATTCTCTGTCTTAAAACCAGAGCAAGGTGATTTGAATGGCAGGAAATATACAGGTAGGCGCTTATTTCGGGGTTAGGCTGTCATTCTTAATACATTCTGTATACTTTTAAAAGCATTTTACAATTGCCAGTTTATAAACAGATTTTTATTAAACAACAACACGGCGCTATATTTCTTATACCCTCTGGTGACATCATTAGAGAGCTGCATGACTTTAATATCTAATTTTTCGCAGTAACATTCAAAAGTGAAGTATTTAACCATAATGGGTGTTGGCACTGCCACTCGGATCGCAGATTTACTAGTTCCCTCTTTTTATATGATTGTTTAGCTTGGCATAATTCATAGTTCTAGTAGCACTCACAAATGCCCTAAAGGTGTCCTGTTTTGTTACTGAATTTAATAAATTTTATCCGAGCTAGGATCTACTTTTTTTGTTGCTTTAATTTTTAATAAGTAGTTTTTGTTATTGATAATACCAGACATATCTGTGTATCTGTATAGCTATTCTTAAAAAAAAAAAAAAAAAAAAAAAAAAAACATGGGGGTCTTCATCCATCCACTCATCTTCTAAATCACTTCTGCTGGAGAGTCTTGCATCTATCTAGAAGTCTAGCTATGTAATTGTATTAGACTGCATGTTCTTAATCATTCATGTATGTATGTATGTGTATGTATGCTTATGTGGCGGGTTAGCCCTTGAATCGTTTGCATGACAATAACAATGAAAACTATAGGTTCTTGTCTGTCATAACCATATTTCTCAACATACATGCTGGATTTGGAAAAAGACTGTTAAGGTGTGTAATTTTATTCATTTAACTGCTTTGACTGGGTTAGTTCCACAAGTCTTGCTCTATTTTAAGGGGAGATCTGAAGGGGTATTCATACTGACTAGAAAAAATTTGGCCAGCAGTGACACCACAGAAATTCTACTACTCATCTTGAAAAGTGTCTTGATATCTTTTACACTTACCTGAGCTTCCACTATTTCAGGCTTAGGGAATGACAGTTTAATATACCATTTAAAGGATGGTACTGCAGGACTGTATCATCCACCTTATGCTGCACTACAGTACCAGTAATGGGAAAAACAAATCCAAACACCTACTGTAGGAAAAGAACCCACATCTTTCTGATTTTTCCAACAATAAAGGCCAAGTCGGCTACCCACTGAACCACTGCGAGTGAGTTTAGAACTATACAGATGATAAGCAACTTTACCAGTATTTTGTCATCTAGTAATTTGCTTTAAAATCCAACACCTGATGAATTCAAAATGGTTAGAGTGAAACCTGACTAGACAAAGCTATGGTTGCTTTGTGGGTGCCAATGTCTGGCAGTTGGCACAGAGAGATATGATTGAGAGTTGTAGTTCTTGTGGTACAGGGTTTGATCCCCTCATTCCTCATTTGTCTACTGTATCACCTTGAGCAAGTCAGTGCTTGAGGGCACTTGGAAATTTGGGCTACATTTTTCAACTGTCCCCTGAACTGCAGGCCCTGTAATTATCTGTATAATGTTACAATGGCTTTACAAGAAGAGGTCTAACACCAAGAAGTTCCATATGATAGTAACTGGACAATAAAACAAGTCTGTTCTACTATGACATTTATGTTTTAACTCTTTTATAATATAACCAGGACAAAGCATTTTGTTCTATAGGGAACTTAGCAACAGTGGTGCATACATTTGTTTTTCTCAAACTGGGATATTTGTAATGCTATATATACTCAGCAAAAAGTGAGTCTGATCTAAATGCAGCTAGTTTGAAAGGTAAAACATAATGGTGATGAAGTTACTATTATTGAATACCCGTGGAGAAAAATGCATAGACTGAAAGATGTCTAGGGAAGTACTTCTGTATCAAAATACAAAGGTGTCAGTCTTGTTGAAATTGAAGTGAGCCATTATGAAATACAATTGGTTGAATCACTGGCTTCCCTATATTCATACAGCCATGGACCTGGTACACATAAGTAAGGGGTGTGGGAGGTGGATAAAAGATACTGGTTGTCTCTTTTGTTTATTGCTGTTACAATGAGTGCTGTTTTATTTTGTTTTGTTTTTTGAAGAGTACATATGTTCATATATGCATTTTTTCATGTATTTTGGTTATAAGCTTTTTAACTGTGGGTTATTTCAGTTTGGAGGGCTTCATTTCATGATGTGAATCCAGTTTAAAACACAGCAGCTAAACTACTGGCAAAAGTTCTTTTAGCCTTCAGAACTGGTTTACTGACTTATAAAGTTATACATATTTATTATTTCATTTATTTATTAGCAATTATTTACCAAGATTGTCCTTCTGGGCATAAGTTGTCTCTTTTCAGAGGAGGCCCAGGTAGAAACATTCCAAGTATAATACCTGTACAGAAGGTGCAAAAGGCAGATCTACACATTTACAATGACTTTACCAATTTAGCTGAGTGAACACAAGCAGAACACATAATAAAATATATAGCATTTTAGAAAAGACAGCAGTGCATATCAATAGATGCTTTTTTTGTAGGTAATGATTAAAATCTAATGGATGAATACAAAAATGGCTCAAAACAAAGAAAGTGGAAGGAAAGGAAAAAAAGCAGTAATTTGTGAAAGCATGTTTTTAATAAGCGTGGTTTGAGGAAAAAGTATTTAAGTAACATATTGATGGAAGTGATAGTTATACAGTAATCTGCAAGTGAAGTAAGGTAAAAGGGGGGATGATATAATGGTTAGGGTGTTTACCTCACAGACATGAGGTACTTGGTTTGATTCTCTCCTAGACTTAAGGTACTAAGTTTTATTCTCTCCTTTGAGGAGAATTGACCTGGCATAAAATGTCCCTCAAGGGTAGCCAGCTTAGTACTTACCTATAAACCTAAGGAGAATTGACCTGGCATAAAATGTCCCTCAAGGGTAGCCAGCTTAGTACTTACCTATAAACCTATATGTCTGAGAGACAATGCCAGGAAAATAGATAGAGGTGTCATCTCAGAAAGTGGTTGGATAATAAATGGAGTGTTTTAAAGGCTGAAATAGGTGATTAGTAGAAGATGAGGGGAGAGAAAAGGCATGATAATGAGCCCGAAAATGTTGAGTGGGAATAGGAGGGTGTATTAGAAATAAACAAGGTTTTGTGTGTGAGGAAAAAAGTAGGGATTGGTAAAGAAGGAGGAGAGGAAAGTAAGTGGTTTAGGGATAAAGGATGATGGACACAGACTGTAGATATAATAGTGAATCTTAGATAAGGTGAGGGTAGCATAGCTTAGAATACACTGTGTGGATGGATAAGAATTTTTGTCTAGACAGGACTTGAGCAGAAACGCAGCCTTGTGTTCATCACATTATTTTAATTGCAAATTGAAAGATTTCATCTGATATATTTGTTTAAAGGTAAGAGGGATGGAGTGCCAGATTTTAGAGATGTAGGAGGAATATGGAGAGCGAGTTTAGGGTTCTTTTTATTTTAGATGTTGGTGTAATATGATTTCTGTCAAACATAATCCTCTGATTGGTGCTTATTTTTTAATCCTGATTTCCCATGGTTTGTCTGTCTGTTTCATAAGTTATTTGGTTTACCTGAAGGGCCGGGGTTCTGGATTTGCTTTGATTCTTTTACTTCTTATGGGTCTAGGTCATTTTATTGAATGCTCATTAGACCGAATCCCAAATAGTTGAACCAAATTGATTGAATACCCATTTGACTGAAAACGGAAGAAGTCTGTAGAAAGTATGTGATAGTGTAATTTCTTATCATATGCATTATTAAGGAAGTGAGTCTAGCAGAGTATGTGTGGATTGCAATCGTCAGCTTCATGTTATATCCCCAGACCTGTATACTTTTATGTTTGCATTCAGTCATGGATTCATTGTGTGTGGTGTTTTGTTTTTTTTTCTTCAAGGTTGTGTGACCATGGAGTTAGTATATATAAGTAAGTGGGAGGCCCATGGATGTGCAGAAGGGCTTGTCCCTTAAAAAAAAAAAAAAAAAAAAAAAAAAAAAAAAAGAATATAGTGCATTTGTTGTGAAGAAGGTTTTCTATCAAATGAGTTTTCAATCAAATTGGTTCACCCATTTCATATTCAGTCAAATGAAACAGACTTGATTCTTTTACGGCATGTACATTTCAAATATTGAGGTTAGTTGTGTTGAATATGGGTTAGTAGTTGGTTCCAATTTATTAATTTTAAGATGGAGATGAAGATTTTTTTTGGAAAGAAGGCAGACTGTCAGCATGATTGTAGCAGTGCAGTTTATGGATATTGTGTTGGTCCCTCATGGTTAAGGAAGGAAGGTGGACACTTATGGTGTTAGGGAGAGCACCAAAGAAGATAATGTAGATTCAGGAGTTAGTGAGGATACACTCTAAGGTGAATTTTCTTTCAGAATATTTATTGTACCTAGTTGGGAATCTTATAAACTGGGTAAGCCCATATTAGTTTATTGCATTATTAGAAATGTCATTCCTTAGGGTTTCTGAGTCAGTACAAAGATCACTAATGATAGTTTCATGTGGAATGTATGAGGCAGCCCAGGAGAATTCTTCTGCTGTATCTATATTGTTAATTGGAAAAATATAAATTCCCTTTATGCATACAAAATTTGTATTTATTTATTTATTTTTAGAAGTTTCATGAGGATTTCAACATTATTTATTTCTGGGGGTTTTGAGGGATGAAGAGTTAAATTAAGAGAGCTGTTATCAAGTATAACAACACCATCTGTCTTTTTTATTTCTATTTAGTTTTAAGATATTGTGTCCTGGAGGTAGAAGTTCCTTGTCCTTTATGCCTTGCTTTAGCCAAGTTTCATATCTTCTGAGTGGTGTGCTATCTAGGCATGGAAGCATGTTAGCTTATTTCTAATGCTTCTTAAATTTGTATTAAAAATATGTAGGTTAGCCAATTGGGTCTATATTATATGAACGAAAGTACATATAATCGAATGCTCTAATGAGCGAAAATCCAGGAAATCGAGATGCGTACTGTAGGATTGCAGTTCAGTAAAGATTGGAGTATTTGCCCTTTCCTCATGTAGTGCAATCCCGGAGTTGGAATATATATTTAGTGGTGAGGGGGGGGGGGGCACAGCCTCCCACAATATCATTTTTGATTTCTGGGATTTTCACTCATTAGAGCATTCAATTATATGAACTTTCGTTCATATAATATAGACCCAGTCAATTTAGTGGGTTGAGTTGAGCAAGATTATCAGGTAGTAACAGTGGAAGTTAGAGTGTTGTCAACACATCTCCACATAGTTTGATAGCCAGGTCTGAGTGTAGGATGAAGTGGGTGGGGGTCATTTACATTTGATCCTAAGTCCTACTTTTATGTGTATGGAATTTAGCACCAAATGGCAGTTCACAAATCGATGAATGAATGTTGAGTGGAATAAGTCTGGAGATATAGTGAAGGTAGAGTAGGTGGTGTTTTTAGTCTATGGAAAGTTTTCTGGTGTGGTAGTGAGGTTTTGTGTAGTTGTAGATGCTAGGATTTTAGGTGTGTTAGTAGTAATAGGGCAGGAATTATGATTAAATGGGAAAGAAGCATGACAAGGTGAGGTGATATGAAGAAAAATAGGAAATATTGCTTAGAAAAACTACTGGTGTGAGTGGAGTGATTGAGACTAGAGACAGGGAAGGGAGTCGTGGCTGTGGAGGTATTTGGGAAGTTTAGCTATATATATATATATATATATATATATATATATATATATATATATATATATATAAAATGGGATATGATTATGGGAGTGAGAAAGATTAAAGAAAGTAAAGGTAGTAAAGAGAAGTTTTGGAAGTTATTTACTGTGTAAGAAAGGGTAATAAAAGAGTTAGGAAGTGAATTATTGTGTAAAGATATGTGGAGATTATGGGTAGAGAGGTTTAAGCAGTATGGTGAAATGAGGAGAAGGCTGTGAGATATTGTAGAGGAAGAGATGAGATGAGATGTGATAGTCTGTGTAGATCAGAGTGCATGATGTTAGATCAGGGACTTCCATTTTAAAGTAGTTAGATAAAATAGGCCTAGAAACGTAATGTCAGAATTGTCTTTCATTTATGCATACATTTTAGAAAAGACAGTTAAGCAGAAGGAAAAAAACAACCTTGCTTGCTAAGCATGAGAGATAACAGTTCCCAAGGGAAGGCTATAGACTGTGTTCTTTTTACAGAATGTTACATTCTCAAGAAAAGATGTACAGAGCAATGGAATGCTAGATTCCAGGCTTGGAAACAAGGTATCTAAGGCTAGGGAGGCATCTAAAGCATTACAGGGTTCTGGTATTATTAAAATATACTTCAGATACAGTTAGTGAAGTCAGTTAGTTTGGCCTGACATACAGAAAAGATTAAATATCCAGCATTTTAGAAAGGAAGCTACAATACAGGCACTTGAGCCTGAGTACAGAAGACAGGTCAAATAAAGACTGTTTCAGTTTACATCATTCAGAATAATCAGAATATATGTGCAGAAACTTTGTATATATTTAGCAGCACTGTTATTATTAACCATCATCCCAGCATTTCTACAGACTGTTATTATTTATCAGCACTGTTAATGAAGACCGTATTCAGATATTGTGAACATCTAGTAAAGCCTTATTAAATGAACTACAGTGTTTGGAAACTTAATTCTGAAAAGTACATAAGACTTGGCCCATAAAGGACAGACTAGCACCTGTTCAGCACAAGTTTGGGTAATTAACAGATCAAGACTTTTATTCCAGTCTCATTTCAATTGTTTCCAGTTAATTGCAGTATAGTACAGTCTCATCAGTTCTTTCACATGTGCTGTGTGCTCTGTCTTTAAGAAGCATGTCAAAGACTGAGCATGCACATATAAATGTCAGGCACGTGCCATTTTGAGAGTGAAACTGGGGAGTGAGCATGTATAATTACAGCAGTTAAGTTTGTATACAAGTTAAGTTTGTATACAAGTTACTTAAGTTAAGTCAGTAAACTTCCATCATGATGTGTTTGTATAAAATAAAGCTGCTTGAATAGAACCCATGAAGTCTCTTCTATTGTGTCCAAAGTAAGAGAGTGACATGGTGTCAGAACCGGGATCGCAGAGAATAATATTTGGAGCCATGAGGTACAGAGATGACAGTGAAGGTAAACTAAATGAAACAAGCATGAAAAAGTGCTAGAAAATAATCAAATGTAATGAGAATTCTCACAAAGTACTTATTCTATAAAAAGGACAAAATGGGGCATTGGAAGGGCATAAACTGCATCATTGAACAAGAGGGAGGCACAAAAGGTTTATTAACTAAGGGAAATATGTTTAAAGTAAAGATATTTGACTAAATTAATAACAAAAGCAACATGAACATGTTTAAAGCAAAACAAGTATGTTTAAGGCAAAATGGGCATGTTTAGAGTAAAATGAGCACAGGAAAAGTACAATGGGCATGAAGAGATTAAATGAGCAAAATGAATATGATAAGGGCAAAAAAACGACACATTAAGCATAAATAAAGAAGGGCGACTGCATGTTTTGGCAAAGTGCTGTGTTTTGGCATTACTATGATTTAGTAACGTATCAAGGGCATAACTAAAGTTATTTGAAGTATCTCAAAGTGTGTAAATGTGCTTACAGTATGTGCTTATTACTGTGTATGTGTTCTGAAGAGTTTATTTGTGTGTGAAGTGCAGTCAAAGTATAGCCATTTCAAGAAGTTTCTTGTGCTGGGTGAGTCTATTAGCAATGTGCTGCCATTACAGTGTTTCTTGCATTCTAAAGAATTGCCTAGAAAGGTACCACTATTTTGGGGAAATTTCAGTGTGTTGTGTACAGTTTATTCACAAAGTGCAATTACTTCAATTGCCTCTGAGCTTCTCTTGCCCAGTTCATTCACATCATGCAGTTATTTGAAGTGTTTCTTAAGATGATGATAAATTACTTTTGCAATACGATAATTTCAAGAGTATTACAATGGCCTAGAGGCTTATTTCACAAAGTCCAGTTACACAGAGGCTTGCATCGAGCAGTTATTTGATATGTTTCTTACATTGATAAGAGGAGATTTCGTGCAATACGATAATTTCCAAGAGTATTACATTGCCCGAGAGAAACTTATTTTGCAAAGTTCAGTTATACAGAGGCTATTGGGCAAAGTTACAAGTACTGGCATAACAATTCTGGAATATGTGTATGTGTTTGTGTTTATTTGCAAAATCCTTCACTGGTATGTGTTAATATGGCAGACAGAGTTCAAAAGCATTTACCTCTTATATTTTATCAGAATATTTTAGAGAATTGGTGAATATTTGAGCAAGAGTACAATATGTTTATACAAGCAGCTTATTCAGATAAAGACGCACACACTAGGGCATTCATTTTGTTAAACCTAGCTGGGTCAGAGGCCATAGAAAGAGAGCGTTCATTTGTCTATGCACCAGAAGTATATGAAGGAGAAGGTGAAAACTGGCATATTGTTGTACAGGCTGAATCAAGGGAAGACCCTGAGTGTCTGAAGCACAAGTTCAGAAAAATGTGTAATCCCCAGACAAATATTATGTTAGAGAGACATTTGTTTTACACAAGAGATCAGAAACCAGGGGGAAATTTTTGCAGCTTATATAACTGAGACCTGAGAAATAAAGCTAAGATGTGTCGGTTTGGTGACTTAAAATATGAGTTAATCAAGGACAGGCTCATGTTTGGTATTAATGCTGGTGTGAGAAAGATCTTGCTTCGTGACAGTGATTTAATGTTGAGTAAAGCCAAAGAGATTTGTCACATCCACGAGGTGACAGGAAAACACATAATTATGCTTGCAAGTAACAATAGCATCATTTCAGCAGACTCCAGAGCAAGTGTAGATAGCATGCAATCCATGGCAAACAGAAGTAGGACTAAGCACATGGCAGCCACAACCCCTGCTGACTCACCAAGGAAACCATGTAGTTTTCCAGCAAGTTCTAAGACCAGTTCTGTTAAAGGAGCATATCTTTTAGTGCAGTACAAATGTGAATCAACAAAATCCAAGTCCATCTTTATTGTTAACTGTTGCAGTTGTTGTGCAAATCATGAGTCTAAAAGAGAGAAATGCTTAGCATTTGGTCAGCAATGTCACAAATGTAAAAAATGGAACCATTTCCAAAAAGTTTGCAAATCAAGTAAACCTCACACAGTTGTAAAGAAAGGTCACACAAAAAAAGCAAGTTGATCAAGTAGAGCCGCAGCAGTCAGCTTTCTATGTAGATGGTGTGTCAGTAGTTGGTGAAGGAGCTGATGCAGTGAATTTATTGGCAAAGAGCGAAGTGTTTTGTACTGTCGGGATCAATGGTAAATCCAAAGCGCTTGAAGTAGACACTGGTTTAAAGTGTAATGTGATATCAGCAGACACATTTGCTAAAGTAGGAATGAATAATCAACTCAATGTGGCCAGTAGTGTGAAACTTGTTGCTTATGGAGGTGAAGAAATTAAAACCGAGGGCTCAGTGAAGCTTTCATGTTATTTGGCTGAGAACTTTTACAACTTGTTATTCTAAGCAAGCTGATCATGTAGTCCAAAGACCGGTGCAGTCTTTATTGGGTCTCAAAGATAGTTTGAGCATGAATAAATATGAAGAAGGCAGTTCACGGACTTTACTGGCAGCAAGTTTAGATAAAAGACAAGCCCACAATGCTGGAAAATCATACAAATCCTTTATTCTTTGAAATAAAATATCTTGTTAGTGCTTAAACTTCATCAGACAACTGTTAGTTTCACATTCACTTCCTTTATAAACTTCCTCTAGCGTTGATTGGTTAAACAACTCATTGGAATTTAATGCAGTTTTTAACACCAAAATCCAGTTCATAAAAATGCTTACTAGAAAAAAGTTTTCAGCATTGGTTTTATATTGTTTACATAAGATGTTTAATGCATTTTACCTTATAGTCATTCATTTTTGTCATTCTTAGTTTATTTATAAATGTAATAATTATAAGCAATAGTAGGCAGATGCATTTAGAGTGAATAGGTGCTTGTGTTTTTATGTATATGTGATGGATTTTTAAGTTCCATTAATATTAATGAGTTGTTTAACCAATCAACGCTAAAGGAAGTTTATAAAGGAAGTGAATGTGAAACTAACAGTTGTCTGATTTAACACTCTGTTTAAACAAAACCGCTAACAGGATATTTTATTTCAAAGAATAAAGGATTTGTGTGATATTCCAGCATCGTGGGCTTGTCTTGTATCTAAACTTGCTGCCAGTAGAGTCCGTGAACTGCCTTCTTCATTTTTATATAGTTTGAGCATGAATATGCTTTCTTTTACCAAAGAAGTTCATCACATAAGTGCATCTCTTAGTTCTAAATTTTCTGAAGCCATTTTCTCAGAATATGCTGATGTTTTCGATGACAAGTTGGGCAAACTTCCAGTTGTGTATTCCATGAATTTAGACTCAGAGGTCACTCCAGTAGTCCGACCAGCAAGAAGAGTTCCGATAGCTATGCAAGATAAAGTTAAGGCTCAGCTGGATAAAATGTTGCAGCAAGGTGTAATTTGTCCAGTTACAGAACCAACTGAATGGGTGTCGTTTATGGTAGCAGCTCACAAAAAGGCTCAGACAAAAATCAGAATATGTATTGACCCAAGAGATTTGAGCAACACATTGAAAAGACCATATCATCTAATGCGCACAGTCGAAGAGGTTGCAGCCCTAATACCGAATGCCACTGCTTTTTCTGTCTCGGATGCAAAAAGTTCATTCTGGTAAGTGATGCTTGAACACAAATCATCATTACTAACCACTTTTGGTACTCCATTTGGCACATACAGATTTCTAAGGATGCCATTTGGAAAAAATTCAGCAAGTGAAGTCTTTCAGGGTGTAATGGAGCAAATGTATTTTGGGTTATCCTTGTCCCATAATAGTAGATGATTTATTGGTTGGAGGCAGTGGTGAAGCAGAGCATGACAGAAACCTAAAGAAAGTTCTAAACAGAGCATGTGAAGTACACTTAAAGGTCAATCCTCTGAAGTACAAATTCAGACTTCCAGAAGTTACATATGTAGGTCATTTCTTTACCAGTACTGGCTTGAGAGCAGACCTAACCAAGCAAGTAGCTATTCTTGAGATGTCAGCACCAGACAATGTTCAAGCTCTACAGCATTTCCTAGGCATGGTCAACTATTTAGGCAAGTTTATACCAGACTTCAGTGAGTTGACAGCACTTTTAAGAAAGCTCACATGCAAAAATGTTGCATGGTCATGGTTAGAACAGCATCAGAAGGCATTTGAAGACCTTAAGCAGAAAATTGCCACTCCACCTACATTGAGATACTATGATGTGAACAAACAAGTTACTCTTTCCTGTGATGCTTCAGCATTTGGTCTTGGCAAAGTCATACTTCAAGAGGGCAGACCAGTAGCCTAAACATCTAGAACACTTACTCAAAATGTGATGCAGCATGCAGAAATTGAGAAAGAACTTGTGGTGATAGTATTTGCATGTTCCAAATTTCATGATTATATTTATGGTCGAGCTATTCAGATCGAAACTGACCACCAACCTCTAGTCACTATTTTAAAGAAGCCTATGCATTCAGGTCCAGTGAGATTACAAAGAATGATGCTCAAGTTGCAAAAAATACAACTTCAAAATGGTCTATACAAAAGGATACCTTACCAGATTGCCCAGAAATACAACTGAACAGCTTGATGCAGAGAATTTTGACTTTGACATGATGGCAGTCCATAATTTTTTTACCAGTAGGTTTGATGAACTAAGAGATCACACAAACACTGATCTAATTTTGCAAAAGCTTAATCACTACATTAATGCTGGATGGCCGTCAAAGCAATCTAGTATACCACCTGAAGTGTAAACCTATTTTCATTGCAGAGATGAAATGTTGATGGAAGATGGCATTATTTTCAAAGATCCTAAAATTGTTGTTCCTGCTTCCTTACAACATAAATATATTCAGATTTTGCATTGTGGTCACCCAGGTTCCACATCCACTAAGGGGAGAGTGAGAGAATTAGTATTGTGGCCCTCAATACTGAAAGAAATTGATAAAGTATGCTTTTCTTGTTCAGTATGCAATAGTACTAGACTGCATTTGCAAAGAAAACCACTTCAGCTAAGTCAAGTTCCTGAACTACATTGGTCAACAGTAGCCACTGATATCTTTGATTGGAACAATCAACACTACTTAGTATTGGCAGACTCTTATTCGAATTGGTTTGAGACTGATCTACTACCTAATCTAACATCCACTGCTGTTATTACTAAGTTGAAATGTCATTTCTCAGTCCATGGTAGTCCGTACAAAATTATTTCTGACAATAGTACTCAATTTACTAGCCAGTTGTTTCGGAAATTTGCAAGAGAATGGGACTTAGTACATGTTACTAGCAGTCCTGAATATCCACCCTCAAATGGTTTAGCTGAACGTGCAGTGCAGAGTGCAAAGCAATTGCTTGAAAGGTCAAAGTGTGATAATACTGATGTCTTTTTAAATTTGCTTAATCTCAGAAATAAACCCTGTGACGATATTCTTGGCTCACCTGCTCAAAGACTTCTTTCTAGGCAAACCAGAACTACACAACCTATTAGTTCCAGTTTATTGAGGCCTAAAGCTAAGAGCAATAAAACCATCAAGGCTCAATTATTCAAGAAGCATTCTATTCAGAAGTCAACTTATGATAAGTTGAGAAGATGTCTTCGTTCGTTGAGGGAAGGAGAGACAGTGAGAATACAAATGGCAAAAGGTTTTGACCAGATTGGTCAAGTTACAGGTAAATGTGCCAAGCTGAGATCCTACCTTGTAAAATCTGAATGTGTGGAGTACAGGAGAAATCGCAGACATCTTCCTGTACCAGAACCATCATCACAACATTATCCTTATGACACAGACTTTAGATCTCAGAGTGAACAAAATGTTGTTTCCATTCTAGAGTGTGTTCCAACCTCTGATTCTATTCCTGAAGATGTTCCAAATACTTCTAAGATCGAAAATTTTGAAGAGACAGCTCCAATTGCTAAGTGCAATTCCCAGTTTTATGTCACATGATATGGATGAATATTCAGGCCCAGTGAGAAATACGCAGCAACTTGGACTTCACTATGTATATATGTACCTAGTCTTGTATAAATGCATGATAAAGTAATGTTTGTGATATCTGCATGCCAAATAGATTCATAACATTGCATATTTCACTTAAAGTGGGGGATGTATAGCAGAGTGCATGTGCTGTGTGCTGTGTCTTTAAGAAGCATGTGAAAGACTGAGTGTACACGTATAAATGTCAGGCATGTGTCAGTCCTAGTGCCATTTTGAGAGTGCAACCAGACATTGAGCATGTTTGATTACAGCAGTTAGTTAGTATATAAGTTGCTTAAGTTAAGTCAGTTTGTTTGTGTCTTTCGGCTTTTCCCGGTTAGGGGTCGCCACAGCGGAACTCCGGTCCGCTAATGATTGGCAGTTGATTTTTACGCATCGCTTGCCAGGCCTGACGCACAACCTTCAACGAAGGTACGCCCATTCACGCATGTCTCCACGCAGAAGACGCTCTAGCTGAGAATCGAACCGGACAGCGTCTTTCTGTGAGATGATAACACTACCGCAGCATCACCACCGTAAATTTCAATAATGATGTGTTTGTATAAAATAAAGCTGCTTGAACAGAACCCACAAAGGCTCTTCTATTGTGTCCAAAGCAGGAGAGCGACTGTATGTTTGTATTATATGAGGGGAGTTTGGGATAAATAGCGGAGGGAGTTTTGCTAATGATTTGCTTAGAGATGCTATTAGGGTGCGGGCTGAGTAGGATATAGTACAGAGCTGTATGGGAGGGCACAGGGTGTTGGGAATGATACAAAATATTAGATGGAAAGTTGGGAATAGGTGACTAGAAATAACAGTGAGGTGAATAGAAATAAGGGTCACTCTATGATAGCCATAAAGTAGTTTTTGGAGGTTTAAGAATTGGTGGTTATTATGGGTGATGGGTAGACATATGCTTGAGCAAGATGGAGTGTGTGGGAATGGGAGGAAAAGTAAGGAGTGAAGCAAAGCTGATTGTAATGAGGCTGAGTATAATGGGGCTTACCCAACCTCAGAGGTCCTTTACTGCAATAGGGAATGACTTTCTAGCTGGTGTAGAAGCACAGTTACTTAATGAGGAGACAATGAGCTATAGGTTAGATGTAACTGGTTTTAACAGTATAGTTATACAAAACCAAAGTAAATCGTAAATCACTACTGCTCGATGTGTTGTTTTTTTGGTTTAACAGTGTAATCTAATGGTGAATTGAATGAAGTGTGACCAATTAGGTTAAGTGTTTTTTAAGAGGCAGGAAAATAATAAGCTGCCTATTATAGTTGCTAGCTGAAAACCTCTTAATACGATAGTAAGTACTGGAAGTCTTAAGGGATTCCTTCTGCAACAATAGGCTAACTTTATAAGCTTTTTCTATACGTGAAGGGCACAGCTCCTGCCATTTAAATGACAGAGGATACAATTTTATGTCCATGGACTCTGAAAGGAAAGCAAAAAAAAGAAAAACACTACAGTATTTTGAAATTTGAAAAGTATATGGAAGCAATAAAGTTACAGCATAGGAAACTAGCTTATACCTAGAAATGGAGGAAAGAATACAGTGAGTCAAAGTAAGAGAAGCTAGGCTATTTTAAGAGTAGAAAAATGAACATGTATGGAAGGAAGGGCAAGATAGGTATAACATGAGGTGTACTGAAGAAATAAAGTGATAGACTTATTAGAGCTGTATACAGCAAATTATCAGAACATAACATTACACTGCTAAGTACATTTTAAAAGCATTACTTAGCATGCATCAGATTAATTCAGTATGTCAAAAAAAAGTTGTGTGTATCAAAGCAGTAACACATGACACTACATACCGGAATCATATACTTGTTAAAGGGCATAGGCTCAACATACATAGAGCTTACAATAAAAAAATATAAGTATAGCATACTACCAAGGTCTTTTCACTGTTCTTATAGACTCATAAACTGAAATGTAGTATCACATGATGCATACCTGCCCTGTGCAAGAAGGTGGTGACCAAGTGGATATGGAGACCTAGCTGTGGGGGAGCTTTATGATTACATTCTTCTACTGTGACCCAGACTCAGATGAACGATGGGAGGGTGAATTTGCCCACTATTCAGCTTGATCTTCAGGCTGACCCTGCTTTATAATCCAACTTCAGAGAGCCTTTACTGCAGAAAGCAATCGATTTATAGCTGATACCCAGCTATTAGCATGGCAGCACAAAATAAAACATGTTTTGTTTCAGTTTCTGAATGAAGACACAAGGTGCTATGGGTAGGAAATAACTGGCTTAGACATTTCTATCTATATCTGAAACTTCAGTAGGTCAGTTTATTTAATCTGAAACTTTAATAGGTTAAAGAGATACAACTGTCTAATGTGCATTGTAATATTTTTACATCTTCACTGAAGATGGCTAGAGCTTGTATGGCAATGTGAGGTGATTGGCAGTAAGAAACTATCAAGCCACTGATGAGCATGGGGTATCTGTAAAAACATGTTCTTTTGTTCCATCCATCCATCCATCCAGCCATCCCTTCCTACCTCATATTTCTGAATATACATCAATTAAACCAAATTGGATAAATGATAATTGCTTAAATGGACTCTTTTATACCAGTTAAACCAAACTGGAAAAATGTTAATTGGTTAAAGGTATAAGACCATCCCCCGGATTCATGAAGCTCGGCGCAAGGCCAGCATAAGGCTTGCGACGGCCGTGCGGTGTAGATGTGGAGTAGTCACGCCATATGCATATTAATGAAGGCGCGCAGCTGCCACAGCCACGTGCAAAGGAAACATGCGCAAGTGCAAGGGGTGTATCGAAGTTGCGCAGGAAGGCGTGTCAATGTCGGCTTTCAAGGAGCAACCTAAACTGCTGAATATTATATTCTACCAGCAATAGTAATCGTACCTATCAGTGTCCGTGGAGACTGAAACGTATGCAAAGCAGAGTCCCTGCGAACAGAAAATGAAGACTCAAACACAAATGCACAGTAGGGAATAACGGGTCCCTACCCACGAACAAATGACAGGAAAACCATGTGCCTGTAGTCCAACGTAGTGTAGATAGCTATACCATGTGGAAGTGAAACATATCAGATGTTAGTGCGCCACCAGTAGGTATGTCCAGTCCAATGGAGAGGGTCACCAGCCGACCCATAATTTGAGGGAGGGAACATAGCTGTGCAGATGTGTCCATAACAAAATACACGAGGAGAAATGTAGATATAGGTAGTGACCGTATGTCTGAATCATATTCCACAAGTCATGTAATAGTCACATACAAAAGATATGTCCATATTTCACATACCAAATGTGATAGGAAATAGCATACGCATGTAAACGAAACAGAAGGAGCATATAAACGAGCCATAACAACACGGATACATGTAGGCCGAAAGGAACAGTATGATCTGTGCCATCGACCAAGATTACCACCTGTCCCACTTTGCGAGCGACAGTCCCTCTGTGGGCAGATGTGTCCGGACACAAACATGTAAAACTGGCAAATGTCCAGAGAATATAGGACATAATTCCTCCGTAGACATCATGCAATAGTTGCATTAAACATATTTCACTGGACGTATAATACATAAATGTCATAACAAACAGAATAAGATACCGAAATGCTACAAGAATAAGCTTAGATATAGGCAAGAATTGTAAGTTCTATCTGCCGAACTGACCATGGGTATGTGTCGGCCTGTAAAATATGCTGTGTTCACCGCAACTGTCACAGTAGGGTTGCCACCCTCACAAATGGCCAAAGTGGGACATGTTTGGTACAGACATCAGACTGTACAGGCCGACACATACCCACGGCCAGTATAAAGGACAGAACATAACTGTTTTGCCTACAGAAAAGCGTATTCCTGTAGCATTTTAGTTGCTTAGTCTGTTTCTCATAACAGTCAGGTATTTTAGATACAGAATTAACTGTTTAATGCAACTATCACATAAAATATAAGAAATATGTTTGTCCTAAAATCTCAGGACATTTGCCATGTTGACAATTACATGTCAGGACACAACTGCCCAAAGAGGGACTGTCCTTCACAAAGTGGGACAGGTGGTAACCCTATGTCACACTGTGGACAATTGAAAAGGTGGAAACACAACCATTGATTGTGGGGAGGCAATGTCCACAACAGTCGGACATGTGTAAGGAATAGCTTGGACATAGGAAAAGGTGCCATCCTACCAATGAGTAGAACAGGCTGGCAAAATCCGGAAGGCAGCTGTATAATCCGAACGTGTATGTGACACAGTCGAATGGGTAGTACCCAGATACACCAACCAAGTAATGAAAGTGAAGTAAGGGCGTGTACCTATGTGCGTGAGGTATAGCATGTTGACAGCAAACATGGCAGGGTAGTCCACACAACCATAAAGGAACCCGACACATGTGGGGTAGTCAATGTGTAACTCTGGCCGTGTCATGGGCCAACAACCAAAGTAGTGCTCTATGGGGTGTGAGTAATTCGCGTGTGAGGGGTGTGTGTTTAATGGTAAATTCCCCAAAGGCGATACTTGTGTCGTATGCAGAAAAGGTGAACCGGAGATGTATGAGGGGGCAGCGGGTGAAGTGGAAAGAAACACAACCTCATGTAGAAACAGCTGCAAGACAAGCAGACAGGCCATAGTGTAGAACACAATTCCACAAACATATGAATATGGAAATATGCGAGACAAATGTATAGATACGGCACCATCACATACCCACAGATGGGTCCTGATGGAACTGGCCATAACAAACGCAACACACCTGGATGCATAATAGCCTACCCAGCATACCCTCCACAACACACAACCTGTCACCATACCAGAATGTCCACCAAATCCAGCCATACTTGGTCCACTGGTTTGTTGCAGAAACAGCTACACACAGTGACTCCTACGCATATGTAGTAGGTATTGTCACCCTAGGCAGTGTTAGGATTGCAAACCATGTATCCCCTGCAGGTAAAACCCCCTGCATGTTTTCGTGAAGCCACAAAAATCTTCGTTATCTAACTTGTTTTTGTCTTGACCAATTTTTGGGATATCCCTCACGGGATGACCAACTTGTGTAAATAGTAGAATGGGTATGACGGCATGATGTCCAATCCAGTAGATATCTGGACACAAGTCAGAATGTGCATTGGAGGTCCATGACACTGTCCAGCCCTAAGTGGGCATGTATAACTTACCACCCAGGATAAAATGCCTTCCCGTGACGCACGTGTCCAGACATGAATAGGAGGGAGAATATAATGCACACATTTGCAAAGTGGAAAATGGCATGTGGGCGAGGAAGACACTACGTAAACAGGTCAACCCTGATCAAGTGTGAGGGACACTGACTGTGTGCAGTCGTGACTGACCATACCTGTCAACCTGTGTGAGCAAGATATCTGGACAGAGCCATGAATATAAGTGAGACAAAGGTCCAAACTCAGGGACAATCTGTAAACAGATCTCTTAGAAACATAGAATTTGATAGAATAACAGTTTGCACATTGGCATTAATGTCTGGAGTATGAAGTCTGAAACCCAACTGTCTGTCAGCACGTTCTGACTGCAGTCTTTAATGCTGAGCTACAGAACATGTCCCACTTTGGGCAGTTGAAAAGGTGGCAACCCTAAGAATGACCACAGGTTTGCCCCATGGTGTTGGTGTGTGCCTCTGGCAATCTGCACCAGTGTGGTAAATAGCTGAGGATTGACGTCATTAAATAATGAGAAATATCCTGAGTATAAGACTCCACAACCTGCAGAAAAGTCATGCTAATGCAAGACCTAGCATTCTATCAATGTTGTAAGCTTGTAAGAGCAATCGTTAAAATGTGTCCCTAATTGTCCCCCCATCGTGTAGGTTTTGCGCAGGTTCAGTGCTCTAAGAGGTTGAGAGCTATGGTCCGTACATATTTACAGGAACAGCCCTTCACACTTGTGTAATGTACAACCGCATACCTGCAGTCACTTCATGTCCAAAAATTATAATCCCCGTATGACTGTATACAGGTAATAGTGAAATGTGAATGGGAACACCCCTCACCATGGAGTATGGACTGTAACAAACCCACCCATAATATGTAATGCCAACAGAATTAGCTGCTGACAGGTGCCCAAACACCTGTGTCTATAAACACAGGTAAAACTTCAAAATAGGATGATAAGCCCTGTCCATATGCTTCGTCTGACATTTGACCTCGGCTAGGGAAGTTCCGTTCACCAGGTGGACAAGCCTAAACCCAGATCACTACATGAACACCCTAACAATCAAAGACCTGTATGTGGCTGGACTGTATGCCTTGGTGTTCTGCATACCCTCGGAGTGATTAACAATGCAGCCGGAGTCCACAGCAGTAGGCAATAGGGAATGTGTAATATGTAGTACCACCTTTTTGCCAGCAGGAGAATGGAGGCCTGTGTCGTAGGTGAAGCGGTGAGGCATATGCTGATGTAGCTAAGTACTATGGGTATGCATATCAATGAGGGAGAACACCAATAGAATAGTGGTTCCGGTATCCGGCCAACATGAATGCAGTCCCGGTTGACCTACGACCACTGCACATATAACTTGAAAGTGTAATTAAAGCGTTCGTGCAGTACACACATTTAAATATGTAAAGGTGAACGCGTGTTTTGCAGTAGTCCGTAAACTGGAATACAGATATGTAACTGTTACGGTCAGAATTATGAAAGTTCACGGAAGCACAATTATCTATGAAACATATGTAACCCACAATAAGGATATGCAAGTGCCTGCGTGTGTAATCCACTCACAGAATAGAAAATGAATGGTGTTTTCCCCACGTTCCATGTACATGGCTCATACCTGTTAAACCCGTAAAGTATGAAACCGGACAAAGCCATGACAACAACTGGTACAAATAGGGACAATCCCCAGATATTGCCCTAACAAACATAGAAAGTGGATAGAATAACAGGTGTGTCACTAGCATGGATTCTCTGAAGGGTATGAAGTCGTAACCTGAAATGTTTGTCATTATTTACCAATGTCAGTCTTTAATGATATGCCACTAACTTGCCAGATAGACACAAGGTTATGAAAAATGGACCACAAATAAGGACAATCCCCAGATATTGCCTAACAAACAGAGAAAGTGGATACAATAACAGGTGTGTCACTAGCATGGATTCTCTGAAGGGTATGAAGTCGTAACCTGAAATGTTTGTCATTATTTACCAACGTCAGTCTTTAATGATATGCCACTAACTTGCCAGATAGACACAAGGTTATGAAAAATGGACCACAAATAGGGACTATCCCCAGATATTGCCTAACAAACATAGAAAGTGGATAGAATAACAGGTGTGTCACTAGCATGGATTCTCTGAAGGGTATGAAGTCATAACCTGAAATGTTTGTCATTATTTACCAACGTCCGTCTTTAATGATATACCACTAACTTGCCAGATAGACACAAGGTTATGAAAAACGGAGCAAAGATAAGAGGCAAACAGCTGTACATGCAGCAGAAATCTGTACATTTGAAAGGTATGATATGGAGATATATATACACATATATCCACAGACATAATCCAAAGCAAATTATGAGATGAGGAATGTACAGACATATGTATATATGTACACATATATATATCTATACACACATGATGCATGAATAGATATAAACACAACAAACATATGTCCCTGTACATATAACACATGTACATAAATAGGTCACGGTATAGCTAATATGGATAGGCAGACAGACATGCATGAAAGGAGAATACACCAATGGTTTCCAAACCATTTCCCGGAAAGTACCAGTGTGACAGGGCCTGCAAGTTCTACACGTTAAACATGAATATAGGTGTCCTTTGCAGGACCCCAAAAATTGATCCGTATGAAGTGAGAACCATCATTGATGCAAAAGACGTCACAGCTGCAACTAAGATATAGCTGTACATGCAACAGTAGCAGGTGCAAGGGTAATAACACATGGATCGATTGAATGTATGACGTACGAGCTGATATTTGCAGAGTGGGGAGTGCTCGGAAGTGTCCACGCACTTTATTATCGCTCACATTAAACATGTCTAATGGGTACTGTGGAGGTGTGTCAGGTATGGGAATCATGGGTATGCAGAATTGGGCCAAGGTACTGGTTGGCACAGATCTATTAGGTACGCCCCATGGGAGTGATTAATATACCTATGTGGGTATAGCACACGCCTATATTCACCAAAAAGGTGCAACCCACCCACTGGATATTGTGTAAACCATTGGGGGAAGACGTAGGGACCTATATCAGTGTCATGTAGGCGATTATCATGGATGGACACGCATCCGACCAAGATGGTAACCATACCTGCCAGAATGTCAGAATAAGACAGCTGGACTAAGGCATAGTACACGACAGACAAATAGGGACTATATTAAATATACCTCAGACAAAGTCAGACCGTTGATAGAATAATTGCGTAGTCAGGAATACGAATGTTATGAGAGTTAGTAATCATGAAATAGAAATGTCAGTCATGATTACCTAACCGCACAGTCCGTCATGGCTTGCCAGCAATCTATCAGAAAGGCACATTATCATGACAAATGTAACAGAATCATAGGTCAAACCCCAGGGCGTATACCCATAATGTGTACAGGTGAGAGGTATGAAGGTAACCCGTCCTAATGAAATGTACAGAACTAGTGATACTAGGTGGACAGGTGAGAAGAAATACGTCAGGACAAATGACAAAACATGTACAACTCATAAGCATGTTTGTCCACAAATGTGAATTACAACGTATGGCCTGTGAAAGTCAATGTGGAAGGTTAATAGACTCAAATGACATGTGTCCCTCAGGGTGTCATGCAGTGTCACCGATACAGTGTCCAGTCCACCATACTCGTACGTGAGCTCTGCCACTGACGGAAAGCGCAAATACCGGCCTACACATAAGGTACATGATGGAATAAGTAGTGTGGATAAGCACCTGTTGGCCTGTGTGAGGAATATAACCCAGTGGGTGGGTGTGTTCAGCAATAGGAATGTAATGGTAACTGGCCTGTGATGGCACCATGTATTGTGTGTATTGGCGTAACTGTACGAATGTGCAGATGTATGCCTCATATGTGTGGTGTGTTCCTCTCACAATCTGTACCTGCATACCTCTCAACTGTACAGATTTTGCAGAATGTCCAGATTTTGCCTCATATATTTGGTACATTTTCATAAAATTGTGGTTTTCTGGCAAATTAGTGCAAATCATTAAAGACTGAAGTTAGAAAATAATGAGAGACATTTGAGTTTCAGACTTCATACCCTTCAGAAAATTCATGCTAATGCAAAACCTGTTATTCTATCAACTTTTTAAGTTTGTAAGAGCAATATTTAAAAATTGGCCCTACTTTTGGGCTTTTGCCCCACTTTTAGTTATGGCTTTGTCCAGATTTCCTGCTGTTGGAGGTTGAGAGGTATGTGTACCTGTCTGCCAAATACCTGAGAACTGACATCATTAAATAATGATAAACATATGTGTTTAAGACCCCAAATCCCTCAGAAAGGGCATACTAATGCAAAACCTATAATACTGCCAACTATCTACGTTTGTAAGAGCAATATGTAGAATCTGCCCCTATCTGTCCCCCCATCATGTTAGGCTTTGTACAGATGTTTTGCACTAGGAGGTTGATAGGTATGATCAGAAACAGATACATGTCTGAGGAAACAGCATTATCGACAGCAAGATAATGCAGAAAGTATGAAAAGTGCTGCAGTAGGAAGTTCATCCGCAGGTATGTGCTGACATGTCAAATGACACAGCAGTCTACAGGAAGTACCTATAGGGTGTCACCTTTACCAGTGATGACAGTGGGACATACCCACAGCCATGCATACACCACAAATAGACATAGCACACAGCAAAGCCTAGGCCATGATACACGACGCCTTCGGCGTTTATGGATTGAGTGAGAGTACAGCAAGGAAAGATGACTGCCAGGCTATTCAGCAAACACCCGCAGGGGCATGCAAGACCGCCCGTAACACGAACATTGCACGGACAATGTTGGGATTTGCAACATACCCCATTTGTATGTGTAAGCTATGCAAATGATGTAATTATAGGGTTGCCACCTTTCCAAATGGCCAAAGTGGGACATTTGTGCTACAAACATCAGATTTTGCAGGGCAAAACATACCCACGGCCAGTACAAAGGACAGAACTTCAGTTGTTTGCCTGAATAAAAGTTTATTCTTGTAGCATTTTTGTTCCTTATTCTGTTTCGTATAACATTTAGGTGTTTCAGATACAGAATAACTGTTTTATGCAACTATTACATACAATATAGAAAATACTTTTGTCCTAAAATCTCAGGACATTTGCCATTTTCTCACAATATTTTGCAGGACACAACTGCCCAAAGAGGGACTGTCCCTCGCAAAGTGGGACAGGTGGTAACCCTACGTAACTACGCGATACATGAAACAGTAAGCTGTCCGTGCAAGAGCAGAGTTATGTGCAGAAATGTACCTGGATGTTATGCGACTAACGTTTTGCACGTTGCTAAACGGAGCAATGACAGCTGCAAATACAGTATGAATACAGTCGAAGAAGCATGCCAATGTCCAAGTCCAAGGCCAGTGGCGGCTTTGTCCATTGGATATCAATGAACCAGTAGTTGTCCTCCCCCGATCCCTGGTGTGGAAGCGTAGCGCAGCACCACGAGAATGCTCTGCGCTTCAACACAAGACATATGGATAATATACATACAAAATGTAGGTTTAGTTAGATGTTAGTATGCCATGCAGATGAATGGCAAGCCGGAGACAACATGGCTACTGCGTACTGGTACCTATGTGTGGAAGCGCTCTGTCAGAGATGTAACGAAGCATTTGTAGGCAATGTGAGGCAAGTGAGGCTGAGGATAGTGAATCACAACATGTCATGCCATATGGGCCAAGCCTCTACAGTGTAGTGTAGGTTAAGGGGACTATTAGAGTAGAAGATAGGTGACAACAGGAGTGTGTATGTACAAAACACTGTAACCTCACTGGAGCAGTGTCACATGTGTGCTGTCAGTACTCAGTGGAAGAGGCGTGTCATGAGCTATCCCAGGGAACGTCAGGAGACTGACGGCGTATGCCATGGATACCACCGATGTGACCTGCAAACCTGCCCACAGTGTGTCTGCACCCGTGCACGCCAGTAAGCCAGAGTAAGTATGTGTTTGCGCATGTTAGCCCGTGTGTGCATGTGGAAGAAAGAGTAAGCTAGTGCACGAATGGTGAAGCCCGTGTAATGTTGTGAATGCATTTGTAAGCAGGTATACATGTGTACTACACACATCACACATGTACTGCACACACAGACACACATGCTGCCAATACTACACACATCAGTGAAATGGCACATGGATGGAGACTACATCATCAGAGGTAACAGTGCTGTAAACTATGCTACAGTGATGGTCATAGCTGCAATGCATCATGCCTGCTGAAGTACACCTGGAAGTAACACACTGTGTGTTAACAGCATGCTAACATCAATACAGTGGAATAAAGCCACTGTGTGCAGCAGCACCAGGTTAGTCAGATCCTGCATCAATGTTACACATCACAGGTGGTGGCACAGGTGACATCATATGCACAGGGTGTGGTGTTAACATGTCCAGAGCTGTCATAGAGCCATCCAATGTACACGTAGGTGTGTGTGTGTGAGGGACAATGGTTATTGCATGGCCCAATGGTGGTGCAATGGGTGTGTGTATGTGATAGCCATAGCTGTTTGTGGTAAGTGTGTGTGTCTGCATATACACAGGTACAGCATGTGTCAGCCATATACAGGAGGTTGTGGGACAGTCACAGACCGTACCTGCCAGGCTGTAGAGATCCCCATTACTGGCCATGGACACCCCTCCATGCATCCAACACAACCCAGTCCTGCACCTGTCAATGTCTACACATACAGTCCTGGGATCTGTACCACAACCTGTGGATAAACGTGTGTCTGTAATGTTAACCTGGGGTGCATAGACTTGACAGTTACTACAGATGGATATGAGCCATACTCACACTCCAATGTAATAACCACCGCTGACTGTTTCAGAGATCTGCATATGACCACTCAAAGGTGCTGCACTAACATTGTTTCCAATGCCCGTGTAATACCCAGCAACACAATAACTGGTCACTACACATGTATAACCCACGATCACTACAGCACACAGTATGTGCACTATCACAGAGCCATAGCAGATGTACATACATCCAAGGTGTTCACGTACAGACAATGCAGCACAGTCAAGAGTGATAATCCCAACATACATATCTATATACAATATATATATATATATATATATATATATATATATATATATATATATATATATATATATATATATATATATATATATATATATATATATATATATATATATATATATATATATATATATATATATATATATATATACACACATATATATATGTAGATAGATACATATACACACACACACACACACACACACACACACACACACACACACACACACACACACGTGGCAGGGTTGGGAGCAGAACATAAACGTAAGCACTGTACCACACGACAGCATTACGCAGTTACAAAATGCGCTACCATGATCAGTGGATCACATGATTCACACAGGCACATGTCTAGCCTGCAGACAGCAGCATCAAAGGCAAAGACGCCGCACGGATGTTATGGAGAGTGAATACTGTCAAAGCAATGTACTGTTGTCATGCAGCTGGAAACACACACACACACACACACACACACACACACTTGGCAGGGCTGGGAGTCGAACATACACCTAACTACCCTAACACACTACAGCATGACGCATTTACAGAACGCGCTACCAAGATTACTGAACACAGCACTCCCAGAGGCATACTTCTAGGTGGGTGACATCATCCGCAAAGGCAAAGACGTCGGTAGCAAACTGCTGTGGTGTGCGGCATCTAAAAGCAAGACTGAGTCCCCAGGCAGATGGGAGCATGCGCGCAAACACACACACACACACACACACACACACACACACACACACACACACACACACACACACACTTGGCAGGGCTGGGAGTCGAACATACACCTAACTACCCTAACACACTACAGCATGACGCATTTACAGAACGCGCTACCGAGATTACTGAACACAGCACTCCCAGAGGCATACTTCTAGGTGGGTGACATCATCCGCAAAGGCAAAGACGTCGGTAGCAAACTGCTGTGGTGTGCGGCATCTAAAAGCAAGACTGAGTCCCCAGGCAGATGGGAGCATGCGCGCAAACACACACACACACACACACACACACACACACACACACACACTTGGCAGGGCTGGGAGTCGAACATACACCTAACTACCCTAACACACTACAGCATGACGCATTTACAGAACACGCTACCGAGATTACTGAACACAGCACTCCCAGAGGCATACTTCTAGGTGGGTGACATCATCCGCAAAGGCAAAGACGTCGGTAGCAAACTGCTGTGGTGTGCGGCATCTAAAAGCAAGACTGAGTCCCCAGGCAGATGGGAGCATGCGCGCAAACACACACACACACACACACACACACACACACACACTTGCAGGGCTGGGAGTCGAACATACACCTAACTACCCTAACACACTACAGCATGATGCATTTACAGAACGCGCTACTGAGATTACTGAACACAGCACTCCCAGAGGCATACTTCTAGGTGGGTGACATCATCCGCAAAGGCAAGGACGCCGATAGGGAATGTATAGAGAGTGAGCAGTCTGAAAGCATATTACTGTCCCAAGGTAGACGTAGACAAACACACGGCAGTGGTGTGATCGGGGCAACCAAATATCTACGGAGCACTACAACAACACTACATAGATATGGGATGCGCCACAGACAGTACACCCTTCAAGACAGCAACCAGTGTGTTCAATGTAGGCATCCATCGTGACATTGAAAATGGACACCTGTTGCCTGGATGACCACCATCGCTATACAGGATGTCAATGGCCATGCCCACACGCTTAGTATCACACGTCTGTTTGGAAAGTACTGTGTGTCCATCTACACAACAGCATACTGGGCATGCTCACACACTTAGCAGTTGCAAAGGGCCATCTTGCATGCATGCACACGGATTCTAAACACGGAAGGGCACAGTTTGGAATGTACTGTGTGTCCATCTACACAATGGCATACTGGGCATGCTCACACACTTAGCAGTTGCAAAGGGCCATCTTGCATGCATGCACACAGATTCTAAACATGGAAGGGCGCAGTTTGGAATGTACTGTGTGTCCATCTACACAATGGCGTACTGGGCATGCTCACACACTTAGCAGTTGCAAAGGGCCGTCTTGCATGCACACGGATTCTAAACATGGAAGGGCACAGTTTGGAATGTACTGTGTGTCCATCTACACAATGGCGTACTGGGCATGCTCACACACTTAGCAGTTGCAAAGGGCCGTCTTGCATGCACACGGATTCTAAACACGGAAGGGCACAGTATGGTATTACTGTCCCCACGTACATGAAGGCCACTCACATGTATTGACCAGTACACACTCAGGAGCTATCACAGATGTCTCAGGTGCATATCACAGAGGTACACACCACAATCTACAATGTAGCCCTCCGACATCACCATGTCATTGGACCAGCAATACACAGCCATACATTAACACAACACCGTGTGACTCATGACCAGTGCACTGTACATAGGTCTACAGCAACTGTGCAGACTACACATGTACCGACAGGGTTCCATCATGTGTTATGCATTGCAATGATACCACTGTACATAACCAGGTCAGCTCTACACATACCAGGGGCCCTGGGTCTTACACAGCTGTGACAGATGACTGTCGCTGTACACCAATGAACACACATGTTAGGCTATGTCATACATGTAATTGCAGTGGATATGTGCATGGACCACACACATGACACATATGTACATAGCATAGCTTTTGCTGTCCTCCGTGCAGACAAGTGGCTACAGCAATCATATGCACGCAAATGGAAGGTGGGTCCATGGCTGTTGAATGCTAACAGTACATGAGGCAGCAATGTTGACCGAGGACACATTCCCTCTGTACTAGTTACCCATGACACCCATCATATCATACAACAGTCCATGTGTTATGTATGTCAACACACATGTCCACCAATTGCAATGCATACAAACATGGCTACATGACAGGCATGTAGGACCAACACACATGTACAATCTGTAGTGTGCATGCAGCTACCATGCATGTGCAGTAGCTGATGTAAGTAACTAATCTGTGCCTAACTACAACATGCAGTTGCAATGCAGCCCCATCATTGACACCTGTATATGGTGACATACTGACAGTACAGTAGGATGTACAGCAGGTATGGATGGATGTGTGTACATAAAGTGGTGATCCACCTGTGTAGATGGATGTTTGCCGGGGATGGCTCACAGGTGTGTCACACGCCATCCTACCATTACATGTGCAAACAGTACGCTATGTTACCGTTACTTGACGGTGGAGACATAAAACCTACACAGCGGTCAGGTGTCACCGACAGTACGTCACTTGACACCTGTAACACTTACATCCTCCCGTGTGCATATAGCAGCACAATTGCCGAAGGTAGCGTTGGTACACATAATGCGGCCAATACTGCTGCATGTCTGTCAGACGTATCATCATATAGCAGGTGTATCATTCACAGTACTGCCATGTGTGTTTGCTTGTGTGACCATATATGCCACATATGGTGGGGAATACATCCCAATTGTTACACACCCCTGTACACTGTTGTAGAGATCTGTACATACTGCAGTGTGGAAAGCATGATGTAGGCAGGTGTGGTGTGTGTATCACACACATCAGCTATCCATATGTGTATGACATTTGTGGTCTCCACAGTGTGTGTGTGTGTATGTAGGTATGTATGGCTGTCTGGTGCATGGAGTGAGGGTGTATGCTACCATACAGAACACACAGGATCCCTAACCCCTCATGGTGATGCAGTCCACTACCCTGTTGATGCCATTGGTCTCAGCCGCACTGGCTACCTGTACATGTTCTTTCTCTGTGTCGCGTCATGTGGGTTCACAGTACTGTGACGGTGATGACCACATAGGCAAGGGTCCTCACCTCAACACTATGGGGTGTGCGTTATAGTGTTGTTGACCCCGTGAGTGTGAGCATGTTCCTGTAATGTGACAGGGTATTACTGCTACACAGTGAGGCCTCATGCTATCAAGTGGCCTCTAACATTATCATTGGCCAGACCGCTGTGTACAACCCCTGCACCATGTCAACATACCTGTGATGTGACCTGGTATGGATGTCACGTCTCTAGCCACTGTAGCCTATTAAACTGCCCACATGCTTCTGGATCAGTATATGTGTGGACATCTGTGTTATGTTAGACTTTCCAACAGTCAGGCTGAGGCTACGTATAGCATGCTGATATTGCCATATGTGCCTGTGAGTACTCCACAGTTACACATGGGAGACTGCAAACAGTGCTACCTGTAGGCACATGCAAGTAGACCATAAGGAGGGAACCAGGGCATCATTACCAACATGCTGTTACTGTTGTTACCGAGACACATACTGTGAACATATAACAATGCATGCTAAACCTGTACTACATGGTATGTCTGGTGCGTGTCAACAGTACACAACTAATGTAATATACACGTCTCTCACTATTCACACACAACTAATGTAATATACACTTCTCTCACTATTCTTACACAACTAATGTAATATACACTTCTCACTATTCTGTTCACCCTGTGCATCAGACCATTTGAGCATGTCCCTGCACCAATGGTGTGGATGACAGGGATGCGCCACAGGCTTCATCATATGCACAGGGTGATAATGTTTGCCAGGGGCATAGGCTGCACCAATGGATGACATCTTGTGTGTGGGTAAGGGCCAGTGATATGATTGGACATGTCTGTTCAGTATGCATGTGGGTGTTGTGGTGCCCTACAGATGTCTTTGCTGTGTGCGTGTATGTGTGCACACAGTTCTGCCTTTTGTGAGGCCTACACGGGGTATTATTGACAGCTCCAGATTGTACAGACCAGGTTGTACAGCTCACTGTGTCCGGCCACGGCCACGTGACCTGTGCCTGCCAGGGGTTGCACGGGCACTACCAGGCGGAGGTACAGCTTGGCTACTGTCCGACGACACATGTCCACTGGAACCGTGTCCCCACTGGGAATGTCCAGGGCCATGTCCACGTGGCCTGCTGTGTCCTGGTGTGGACAGCGCAGCACCAGCTGCACTGCTACTGCTACCAGCACTATGGGAGCGGGCATGTGAGGTGGCATGCTCACGTTGACCTGCACTAGGTGGTGTAGCTGGCCTACGTCCACGTGGCCTATGCCTCACTCCTACCAGATGTTCCAGCACAGACAGCTCATGCTCGCGGATTGCCATGCCACGGTCAAGGATTCCAACCATGTCACCCAATCGCCTGTCCAGAACATCAGCAATCTGCTGTTGAGCATTTGCCAATGCCTGGATGTTGTCATTTAGGGTACGGATAGCAGCCCTCTGCAGCCTCTGCCCTTCTCTGTTCTGCCATTCAGCATGTGCCTGTGCCGCCATTACAGTCTGGAACATGCGTCTGGTGATACCAGCTGCTGCGCTCTGTCCTGCAGGTGCATGTCTGCCAGAGGTCCTCCTATGAGCAGCACCGGCCACATGCCTGTGTGGCACATCTGCAGTCATTACACTGACACCATGGTGTGTAGACACACCTTCTGTAGCCACCACACGTTCCTGTTCCACGCTAACAGATGCTGACTGTCCTTCCTCTATGGCCACTGGTGATGCGGTATGTGTTGGCAGCAGAACTGTGTGCGGGGAAGAGGGGGACATAGCTGGGATGGCAACCATTGGCACAGATTCAGCCCCTGACAACCCTGCCTGTACCTCATGCATATGTTCATCACTGCTAGTATCTGTGGGGACACTAACATCAGATGGACCGCAGGAGGGTAACGCACCTACATCACCTGTGAATGCAAAGAAAGACTCTAAATTACAATAGACACACAGACACACACACACACACACACACACACACACACACACACACACACACACACACACACACAGACACACCATGCATGTGATTTGACAGATGGCATGCAGCATGCCTGTGATACGGCAGAGGGCATGCAGCTCAGACATTAATAGTGTTAGTAAGCATACCTCCCTGGGGTGCACACTACAGCAAGCAGGTGTCATATCAGTAGCCATGCAGTTCACACAATCATGGTAGTATGCATGCATCCCGTGATACACCATGTGGACCAGAACAGGATAACAGTACACATGGCTGACGTGACCTTGACATGTAATCTGCTGGCGTGTGCATTAACATGCATACATGTCTGACACAATGGTGTCCTGACACATGTACAGCATCGTAATGGGCATCACATTGCGGTGTTGTCTGTATGCCCTACAGATAGAATCATGTTTAGCAAATGTGCATGAGCATGGAAGGGTAGTGTGAGCCATCTACATTGCTATACAGTGTGAAGTACAGACACTGTGCCATTGCATGGCATCATGAGGCATCTATATTGCTGTACAATGCATAATATGTACACATTGCATAGCCATAACTGCATGCATACCCATGACATAACTGTGGATTGTGACCCACGATGCTGAGGTGTATACACACCAAACCATGCTGTGTCAAGTGACAGGTCAGTGGAGGACCTACAGATGACACCCCTGCACAACAACTACAGGGTCTTAGCTGCCTGGCAACCATGTCCACACATAGTGGACATGTCAATTCACCATTTCCCACATGACATTGATGTACCACACACACGAGGTGCACAGCTAATGGTGATGTCCTACAGCAGCAAGGGAAATGTACAGTATCTGTGGCCTGATGTGGTGTCAATGTCTGTGGAAGCTGTACAGGTGACTACTGTCATGCTATGACACAGTCGTGATGTTCAACAGATCTTATATGGTAGACATCAGTGACACCTCCACTAGCTGTACACAGGCTTTTAGGATGTCCAGTGTACCACATCAACTGTATAATCAGTCAACTAAGGCTATAATTGGACCATGTGTGGACAATGTGCAACAGGGTGTGTACACATCACATCTACTGTGTGGCTACGTGTCTCTGGCCATCCCCATGGCCATGTGTGCACATGTGTTGACCAAATGTGTGTGATGGCCATCTCACATGTCTGTGTTGTCCCATATGACATACACCCATAGATGTCAGATATGTCACCATCCACAGGGCTATGCAGACAATGGGTTGTATGTTTGGTATGTGGGGTATGGGTCATGGGATAGTGTGACAATATTGCAGCCAGAACACTACGTGTCTGGGACATGTCAGATGGCACATCACAATGTGTGCACCCAATGCAGGGGCATATAACACAATGGTGACACCTGTGGGCTGCCCATATCACAGCTCACTGTGTGGTACTGTTTGCATACCACACATGTTGTTCCACTGCATACTACATATGCCTCCATTGTAGAACACCTCCACTGTTGTATGCACAGCTGACCACACATGTAGCAATGACAACTACTGTGGTTTCAAGTCGGTGTATCATTTCATTTGTATATATTGCACATGGGTGGCCTGTGTGAATGATGGGTGATGCGACCTGTATATCATGACTGGAACAAACATCAAGTGTGCAACTGTTAACTGGCCACATGGCAAATAGATCTATGCTTTAACATGCCTGATACTGATGACAGTCTCACCTGCAACGGACTCATGTCTGTGCGGCATGCCAGAGGTACCTGTATAGGGGTGACACAGCAGTATGAACATTATCCCTGACTGTCTGACAGCCACAGGGTGCACTGTGCATGTTAACACATTCACCTGTATAATAGCATATAGTATGCACATGTGTGCATACACAGGGTAGCATACTGTAGTATGCAGCATGTGTGTCCACATACCTTGCATATGTTGTTACTTTACATAATGTACAGTGACACATGCAACTAAATGGGATATAATAGCCATATGTGCAGTACTGACTTACCAGGCAACTCCAGGCTCATTGGTTGGGAGACACCCACCTCCACGATGGCAGCTAGTGTGTGTGGATGCTGTTCTGAGGGTGTCCCCAGACTGGCCAGTAGCTCCTCGGTGTGTGTGAGTGGGGGCTGGGTTGGTGGCCCACCACCTGTTCCACCTTGTTCCCTGGTGATTGCAGTGGCACGCTGTTTTGCATGTCATATCAAGTCCATGCAGTGTCTGCGCACCTGCTGGTAGGTGCGGTTATGGCCACCCACATCATTCACCCTCCTGCGTAGATCCTGCCACAGGTCGTCCCGCTGCTGGGCATGCTGTGGCACATGGCTGAACAACACCTCGTAGTTCTCATGGAGGTACGGGATGAGGACATCATCCTCCTGGCGGCTGTACGCTGGAAGGCGTGTACGAGGCATTATCTGTAAGACATAATGATGGTGACAGGTCACAGTTTCAGAGATGTACAGAGATACTGCTGCACATACATTTCTATGACATCTAGTACATCTGCACAGTAATCTTTGCAAATCATCATGACACTGACACGACTGACGTGTTTGTGTCACACACATGTAACACCCGTTATGCATTGGATATCATCACCATATATGTGTGTCACCTCATTACAGTGTTCATACTCCATGTGAATGCTGTCTTGATGTGGGCATGTCTATTTGCCTGCACTGGTGTTCTTACCTATCTGCACATGCCTGGATGTGTCCACGGTACTGCTGTTGACCTTGATGCTGTGTATATGTCACATATCAACACAGACACAGCCTTAATGGACTTGAGCAGTGACAATGCACACATATGCATGGACACCTGTACATGTATGTGTTTTGCCATATACATCTACACAGCACTGTACAGCTGTTCAACATCCTGCCACGGATCACCTGTGTTGCACATGTGATAGACATGGGACAATGGCTAGTCGGACGTCATTCGCAGGGATGGTTATCAACCATAGCATGTATGGGCAAGGTTTCCCAGCTGTAACAGACAGCCAGTATGCCACCGCGAGGTGCATCAGTGCCGCATTACTGATCCGGACAGTTGATACTACATCTACCATGCGGCCATCACACCATGTATGACTGGGATGACATGTGCAGCTTTGATGGACAGGGTTGCATGGTTTGGCGGGAGTATGTCACATGTATGGCACAGGGATCTGTCCAGCATGTGGCGATCCTAGTATTAGGATGGTGGCTGTCCATGACGTATGTCTTACAGATCAGGATATGGACATGTAGCATGTCCATCATCATGGTGTAGCAAATGTCTTTATGCAAGGTAGACAGCATGCTGCATAGTGGAGGTGAGGATTGTGAAGGCTGGTATCGCCCATCCACGCATGGCCATTACCCCTTAAAGGTGATATGTGATCCAATATTGGTCACCCCAGTGCTGTATATGCCTGTCCAATGATCTCCATGCTCATGGATGGCACCCTGTCATGACATGGGTACCTCGTATGACTACCCAAGGGGCCTGGAGATGTCACCAAGGCAGGGAGGTGTACTGCACAGCACCATCCCTTACACAGTGTCCATAATGTTGACCACAGCCTAGGTGGTAGTTAATGGGTACAGGGATGTTCACCTAGCGGTGACAATGCTGATATCATCCATCAGAATGTGCACATATGTCACACACCTCACCCACACAGCCCATTCTGTATGTTGTTCACAACACTGACACAGCTATTCCTCATAGGTCATGGCCATTCACATCCTTACATACACAGATGCCTAACATTTGTCTGTGTGGTATGGGCTACAATGAGGGTGGAGTACAACACATTAACCCTGTTCTACTGTAGCTGGCACTGGTGTGATATGCACATGTCACTCTGGCACCTTTTGTAGTTGTGAGTCTGTCAACAGGCCACTGGTAGAACACTCCTGTGACATACAAAGGTATTTGTAATCAAACATCCGTACTGTCTTGTACATCTGTACTGCTAACATCTACAGTGATAATGGTTCATGGACATGCACACCATACTCAGCAGGGTTATAGTGCGGTGCCACCCATTATGACTGTCGTCACCACTTGTGGGTTGATATTATCCAACACCCTATCTGTATTGTATGGTCATGCTAGGCACTTGTTCAGAACTTGAGCATGTCATGAGCTACTGATTAATATAGCACCCATTCCACACCATTTCCCACAGGTACACTGGCTGTCCTAAAATTTCCAGCTTGCTTATGGTACAACAGCTGTTGTACACACGTAACGCACATATCCTGTGAGACATGGTTGTATATACAGGCATGTCCGACTGTCACGTACCAGTGCTATTGCCTGTCTATATGATGGATATGTCGTACATGTGGCAATAGAGCAATTGTCTCATGTACACATTCAATGCTCACCTCCCAACATACGACACTACAGCCTGTGGGGGATGCACTTATGCAGCCCTGCTGGGGGGTAATGCTGTCACTAACCCTGGTTGCACCTGACAGTCATGTGGGGATGTGTAACATTTGCAACACACCCCACTCATCACATAGTCTCACATGATCTCCACCACAGGCCACACATACGAGGACAACTTGTGCAGTACCTCTCCATACTCTGTGTAGGCACCAGAGGCAGCCCCATCACGGAACACAACATCACCAACTTATAGCCCACAGACTCATGTGTGCCCATCACATACAGCCAATAGGGTGTTATAACATACACAACACACCAGTCATAGGTGAGTCTGTAGGCGGTCACACTGCAGCTCCACACAGCAGGCTACACAAGGCGATAGTCGCTTACATCTTGCTGTCGGGTAACTGGTTCTGCAACATAACCTATGCACCCATGCCACACCTCACCAGGTATGATGTGACTGTCATTCTCCATGTTAGTGTGACTGCCCTGAGATGCCACTTCACAGACTACGTGTGCAGGGACATGCAATAGCTCACCAGTGTTGTAGCCCTGAAGGTGTGGGCCTAGCCCTGGGGAGCATTATGCATTCATCCGGACCCGATACCACTGTACAATGACTGACTGTGTCACTTCAACAGTTGCCTATGCTTCTGCTGTCATTCCACAGGCATCTGGTATCTGTCCGCTTTGACTGACCTGGTCAAACACAATGCTTTGGCACAGATGACCTGCACCTGTCAGCCCTGGGAGTACAGATCACATGTAAGGCTCTTGCTGCTTCTATACTGCCTGTCTTGCACAGTTTCCAATAACAGTCACCGGCAGAACGGGAACTGGCAAGCAGGACATGGGGTCATGTGACACATTGCTTGCATCTTCCTCTGTGATGCATGCAGGCAAGGCACACCTTATAATGCACCACTCCAATATCTCT
This sequence comes from Protopterus annectens, assembly GCF_019279795.1. Classification (NCBI taxonomy): domain Eukaryota; kingdom Metazoa; phylum Chordata; order Ceratodontiformes; family Protopteridae; genus Protopterus; species Protopterus annectens. Next base: position 1,100,172,452 of record NC_056744.1, read on the forward strand.
GCAGTGACTGGGACCTGCCTCTAGGCTCTGCAGAGCACACCTGCAATGACAGGTTATAGACAGACCATACCTTTCAGGCACATACCTGGACCGGCACACCCACAGCTGGGTGTTCCCATATCCCACTATGTTGTACACACATCCTGGCTAGTTACTTAGCACAATGCATCAGAGGTGCTCCACGTGCAACTAACTGTGTCCGGAACCGCTATACACATTGTAACAAGCTACAGATTCAACAACATACCCCACGGTTACCAGACCTCATTTGTTGGTGTACTGGACAGTAGGGCTCAGACAGCTACTACTGATGTGTGACTGACACTACCACACACTTAACTGGGATAGCCACTCATGTACCGACACATCCATGAGTCATAACCTCCACTCGGCTGGATCAACCCATACACACCACCTCCAAGACCAACATTAACCTTGACATGAACACTACCAACATGTGACTGGTGTTCCACACCTGGGGTTATACCCTCATTGGTGGATTCCAAACATATGCTAATCAACCTTGTTAGCCACATCCCGGCACCACACCCTTCACGGCATACACAGTACATGAGTACTACAACACCTACTACAGGCGTCTTATGACAGCGGTTGTTAACGTCATGACACCCGTGCAGATGGACAATGCACTTACAAATGCTGAAACATACCCCAGTGCACTTCATTAGCATGTACACGACTGCATGGATCATGCTATTCCACACAGAGCCATGATGGTACACACCAGATAACAGACGCCACTCTGGTGGTCAAGTTCCATGGACATAATGTACAACAACAGGTGGAGGCTGTTGCACAGTGGTGTACAATCCCATGGGTGGGGTAGCTCACTGGTCAGCCTCGGTAGGGCCACGGGATCCCTCATCACATACTCCAAGACTAGCTACGTAAACATTACTGCGACACTTTCCGGGTGTACCACAAGGCATTATGGTGGTATGTCAGTAGTCGTTGGCAACACCCACATCTGCTCTCACATACAACAGTCACTCAGGAACATTACAGACCCAGGTGATGTTGGCAACATGCTGGCGGATGGATTCAATGCTAACATTACACCCTCTCACTCACTACAGGGCCACAATCCATGCAGGAACATTGCGGTGTCCCTGCGGTCACACCTACACAGTACTAACCTGCACTCTATATGTCCTGGGACACTGGCCCCATGTCACCTTCCAAAGTCCCAGGCTGTGATGTCCACAAACCTCTGAATGACATGTCTCCCCACTAGGCCACCATATTCAGTAATAGCCTTGTATCAGACATTGTGGCCCCTGAATGGCACACAGCAACATTTATCACACTCCACACAGGTGGCACCACAATGCACGAGTGGGACTATAGTCCTACACACCTGACTGGACTGTTCTGCATGGCTATGGGGCACATCATCAAGGACGTCATTCACAGAGACATTGTTGGGCTCCGGTCCTTTGATGCCACCCGGGTTGGACTTGTTAGGGCCAGAGCATGGCCCCTACACCTGGTGGACTCCTTTCATACAGTTACCAGGGTAGTTGATGATGGTATGGGAGTCCACACATCCTACATTGTCCTCTCATTGCCTTTCAGCACCGTTCTCCATTCTGGTATTGACAACATACACATCCACCTGCACATCGTACCCTATGTCTCAGGATATTATGCAACGTGGCTCATGGACAGGACACACACAATGAGGGTAGCATACCATAGTACCTACTGCATTTCAGTTACATTTGCCATACCACAGTCCTCAGTCATTGGGCCCCTCATGTTCAGTATATGCTTCCCTGAGGTACAGGCTAGCACAGAGGGACATTTCCTGCCTAGCTTTACAAACCCCTGCATACAAAGCACCATGATTGATCCACCAGCTGATACTGACTCCATCCATATGGGTGTCACTGTGACAGATACCTGATATGAATATCATGGCCTCAAGCTGCATGACACAAGGTGCATGAACATCACCTTTGCATTACACCATTCACCCACTGACTATCACATAGGTGGTAGTCCCCTACATACATGTCACATTGTACATGTTTGTAGTACACACGTATGTCGCACCCACTCCTGTGGTTACCGTATTGCCACTGTGGCGTGGATATCCTTCTACGTGGCCACACTTATCTGTACTGGGTGTGTAGCTGGTACATAGGCACCCATTGTACCTCTGAACTCAAGACTTCTACACACATTCAAGGGTACACCACCCCATTTAGGGTGTACCTTACACAACAGCTACAGCTTTACATACCACACCATTAACACGCCATGACGTTTATTGAGCTCCGACAGTTAAAGTATGCGGCTGAACTACGGACACCACGTCTGTACACATTTGCATACTACATACTCAGGGGTGACCTCTGCTGAACAGACAGGGCCCATGTCCACAACAATATTAATGGATATACTCCACATACACGACATAAGCAAAAGCCACTGTGAGCAACATGCTCATGGATATGTGCACACAACACTGAGTGGGATGTGCTTGAGGGTTACATTCCCAAACCGGTCACTCACCTTGCTTTGGAACATGAGTCCTATGTACATCACGCAGGGACACTCAGTAGCACTGTTCATGTGATACCTCCCTTGGTGGTTGGGAGACACATGTACGCCAGGGATCACTGCAGTGGCTGTACTGTGCAGAGGTGCAGGTAACACATGGCTCTGCTGTTCACAGGACACTACCCTAGAGAGGTGCCACTGGTGTGAACACTGTAGTTGTGCTTACACATAGACTTGCCAGACTGCATAGTACCCCACTATGAACCTGTGAAGCTATTACATGTCCTGTGTGCATGGTTACTTGGTAGCCCTTCCATTTAGATTAGCTATCATGCTATTGCAATGTCCCATGCCTACAAGCCATATGTATCCTGTTATTGTACATGCCAATAGACGATACCTTTGGTATGCATGATATGCCTGTTATGCTGTGTAGAATATCTGACATATCTACCTACAATACTATACATTACACATATTTCACATAGTATCCCATAATGCAAAGCATACTTGCACAGTGGGACCACCTTAGACATGTCATTGTCGTTATATGCCCATACACATGCCTACTGTGACAGTATATCAACATATACTATCCCCTGCTATGGCACGTACTTGTTGGACATACCCTACCACTGACGGCGGGTTGTATGGAAATGTTCTGTTTAAAGCCCTCATGTAGCATCCCTTGTGGTGTCTGTGATGTGTACCTTGTGGCCCACTGCTGGACGCACAGTTTCTACATGCGTTAGTATGCTCAGCAAGACATCACTACATAAATACCTTTTCCCACTTTATGCATTGCGGACACTTTTAATTAATGCAAACCAGGCTATACATACAGTAAATAATTAATAAAAAACATGCTATACATAAACTTACATACCGAGTGTTCTACATACCTTGTTATCGTTACGGACTTTCGTCTCTATCTCTCTCACACTGCTTAAACAGGTAGTTTGTATGAGCATATGGTTTGAATGTCTAGCAAGTCATCCTTATATACGTCGATACCTGTAACATGTGGTTTCCTCCTGCCAATTGGTGTTCCTGAGTGACTAATTACTTGCATATCAGCTGTGCAGCTACTCCATTCACCAATTACGTGCCAACAGTGGGGTATAATTTAATTCTCCACTTGGGCGTTGCCCATTTGCCCTACCTTCGGGGAGACGGCCTGTATTGTGTTTTGTTATGTGTAATTGCAACTGCTATGCATAGAGACAATTATACTTTGGATTCATGTCCCCCGTGGATTGTGTGTGACAGCTAGAGTATGTGGTTCAACATGTGGGTGTTCCTGTCATCCCAACGTCTGATAACGGACTATTGCAAACAAAACCTGTAACATCGCCGTTTGTTCCATTATATAACGGCTGCAATTTTGCATGGCGCCTTTAATTGTATCTCTCACAAGGTATGTTGATGGTTCTGCAGATGTAATTGACTAACTGGATGTTTGTGCTGTTATTGCAGTCTGTATTGCTATAGTTTCTAGTGTGGGGGATGTCGGTGGGTGTATGTAGCATATACAGGTTTGTGGGGCTTGCATTTCTACATATTCCATATATATGTGTGTGGGCTCCATCCCTAATTAAAGAGCTATCAGTTAGTAGACTTATGTTACGGGATTGTACATTGGGCCATTGTTAATTGGTTTCTATATAGTATGCAGGTGAGGTTGATACTTCCATACCTCCGGAATTGCAGCGATATGTAAAGGGATATGTCTAACTGACAGCTATCCCGTGTATTTCTGTCCCAGATATTTGCAGTCATTGCGGTTGTGTTGGTAACAGAACCTCTTTGCCATGGGTTGCCACCTTTTCATATGGCCATTGTTGGACACTTTGCGGGATGCACAGCGGTGTTTACAGGCCAACACATAGCCATGGTCAGTACACAGGTTAGCACATACTTTTATCCTCAATACATACCTATTGTGGGACTTTGGCTACTTATCATATTGCATGTAACATTTACGTTTCTTACATACAGGCATAACTATTTAATGCAACTATTACATTATATATGGGACATATTAATGTCCTACAATCCCGGACATTTGCCCTTTGTAATGTTTTATGTCAGGACACACCTGCCCAGGGAGGGGCTGTCCCTCCTAATGTGGGACAGGTGGTAACCGTATGCCTATGGCTAGCTATACCCACACCTACCATAATGATCTACCTCCGAGTTGGCACTAACAGACACATGATGCGGACACACACACACATTACAGTCACACGGAGATGCACACGGCACCCTCAACACACACATACACAGACTACGGCGCTCACAAACACAGTTGAACACAGTACCTACGTGGACCGCAACACCGGCAGCGGTAACTAAATGTCCCTTCATATCATCATACTATTACTCGCGGTTGTACTGTTCCGGTACTGTGTTCTTTCGGTCTTTCAGCCTCGTGGTTACGCATGTCGGTATGTTACACATTCCATAGTTGGCGGTATCCTATTTATTTGTACCTCCGAGGTGTTATGAATGTCGTTGACCTATCTATATATATTTGCAGATATCGCTGACTCCGTATATATCAACATATATCACTCTATCGCCCTTTCTATCTGTATTATATATATGTATATATGTGTACATATATATATATATATATATATATATATATATATATATATATCTGACGGGGAAAGTGACAGGCAAGCTACACCTTTCATTGTGTACTTGTTGGTGTATACTGTTTCCTGGACTCCGCACGTTTGTGTCTGTACCTGTCACATTACACACCTGCCATAGGTTAGGGTTACCAGCTGTCCCACTCTGCGAGGGACAATCCCTCTTTGGGCAGTTGTGTCCTGCAAAATATTTGTGAACATGGCAAATGTCCTGGGATTTTAGAACATACTTATTTCCTATAGTTTATGTAATAGTTGCATAAAACAGTTATTCTGTATCTGAACCACCTATATGTTCTAGAAACAGAATAAGTAAGTAAACATTACAAGAATGAGCTTTTATCTAGGCAAAACAGTGAAGTTCTGCATTTCGTACTGGCCGGGTGTATGTGTCGGCCTGCAGACATCTGACGTATGTCCCACATTGGTCATTTGAAGAGGTGGCAACCCTACCATAGGTACATCTTGCCTAGCAATAGTGTTAGGTGATTCTATACATGATTGCGTGTTCTACACCTGGCAGTGGTCGTTTTACCCTTCAGAGCAGGCGCTATTAGTACAGGGGTGAATAATGCTGGTTTCACCTGTTCTGGACATCATTGACCGTGATCTGCGCGATATTCGGTGTAGCTTATCCCTGTTTCGCGCATATCCATATAGTCATATTTAAACGTCGCTTACCAGCAGTGGGCAATGCATATTCCCAGTAACGTGTGCTAAACATGATCTGCTGACCTGCATCCGACATGCATTACTCGTGCCTTCGGGATTACGTTACATCCCTTGCAGGACGTGGGACCGGGAACATGCACGACGGTCACTGCATTTAACATATGGCCATCTGGGATTTGTACACGTGTTATGTCATTTTGTACGTGGAGTATACTACGGCTGTTACTCCATACTGCACTCACATGGGTAACTCAGTTAGTTTACATATTGATGAGTCCAGTTAATGGTATGTCCATGTGATGTTTACTGGATGTGCTCCGGCATTGGGTATGTATATCTCAGTGAGCCACACACGATACTGTGCTACACCTTCAAATGACCGTGGGTGGAGCATGCTGGGGTGATGAATACCTGTCATGGGTACACCCCATGCCTTGACACAACATCCATGATTATATTATGTGCAGCCCCTCATTAACGCAGCAGGGACTCTGTGCTGAGTGTGTGCAGAACAGTGCTTACACACATGTGCTCCCACGATTGCCTCTGCTCCTCTACGCGACAGTTGGTTACTCGATGTTGTGGCGACAGCGGACACTGTTTGCCCCATTTGGTGTATGGCCTCTGACAGTCGGCCGTGAACCTACCGTTGTACCTGGGAACCTATACACACAGCACCACCATATGGTGATAGGCGCATGTACTGTTCAGGTGTTGACATTCCTTGTTCCTATAGCTGTTGTGTGTACAATGTTTGAGGGCTGCCTATGTGGGATTCACACAGTGGGCCACCTATACATTACAATTTACAGGTGGTCGTGCTTGTGTGCCATCCATTTTACTGTGTGTGCAGGTGGAGAGGTGTGTCAGTCCGTAGGGGCCTACACTGTCAGAGTATGTGCTATACGTTCCCTCTTTGCCAAGGCGTAGGCATATTGGGCATGCCTCCGTCTGCCTACTGGGGCTGGCACAGTGTGTTCATGGTCTGAATCCCTCTGTGCCTGTGATGGCCTTGGCAATTGCGGTGGGCTATGAGGGCCTTCACCATTTTGTCCCTGCTGCAGCTGTTTCTGCAGGATCATATTATGTAGCATGGCACATACTATGACAATGTGGGCACACGTGCCTGGAGAGTACTGCAAGGCTCCACCAGATGTGTCCAAGCACCGGAACCGTGATTTCAGCATCGCGAACACATGCTCTATGATGATTCTGGTTTGTGCGTGTGCCTCATTATGGCGTTCTTGCATGGGTGTGTGTGCATTTCTGATGGGAGTCATCATCCACGGCTCCAGTGCATAGCCAGCATCCCCCACAAGGTGGCCATGTGGGATGTCCCCCCTGACAAATACCTGATACAGCTGTGAGGCATGCCAGATATGGGAGTCATGGTAGCTTCCAGGGCTGCCAGCACACACATCCATGATAATGCCCTGGGCATTGCACATGACCTGGCAGTTGATGGAGTGGAATCCCTTGCGGTTTATGTAGCGCCTACCATGCTCACCGGGTGGTGACTTGATTTGTATGTGCGTGCAGTCTATCGCACCCAGTACCTCCGGGTAGTGTGCCACATGGTGGAAGTGACGCATATTGCTGGCCAACTCCTCCTGAGTTCGGGGGAAGTATATATGCTCATTGGCATGTGGTAACATGGCATCCAGGAACTGGTGTAGTACCCTGGATGCTGATGCCTGTGAGATCCCCATTATATCTCCAGTTGGCCTTTGAAAGGTACCTGTGGCTAGTATTCGCATGCTTACACATACCTTCGTGTCCACTGGGATGGGTTCCCCTCTGTTATTTCTGGTTCTCAGGCGTGGCCGGCACAGCTCCACTATTTGCTGTAAGATGTCCCTGTCCACCCTGTAATGCTCTACTATCTCCAGATCATGTAGCCCCTGGTAGGTTACCCTTGGTCTGAACACTCTTCTCCTCCTCCGGGGCCTGCGGTGGTTGTCGGCATCATCCTCCACAACACCGTCAGTCTCTAACACATGCTGATGAATCACAGCTATGGCAGCTCCCAACATGTACATTTTAAAAGTTCCCGTGTGTTTACACCTATGGTGCAGTGTTTGGGAATTCACAGGTGTGTGTAGGGTGCTTTCACACTTTATACTATTGTGCTGTGAACACCGATGATGTCATAGGGTGTGTATGTACGATCGTAGCTACAGGGTATCTTATGTGTTTTACTACGGAACTACTATTGTGGTGCCTTTGGTGTTGAATTACATTTGGCTGCCGTGGATTACCTCTTGACCTTCCCTTTACATTTCTGCATGTTCCACCTACCATTTTCTGGCATGCATCCAGCAGCCTGCTTTCATTTGTACTTTCCTAGACCTGGCGTATCTTGCGTAATGTGTGCTATTGCCGGTCTACTGTCGGTTTGCTTTGCTCTGCTATGACAGATCTCCTATCTTTGCAATCCAATGCCTCCCCTCCTTTCTTTGCATTCCGATGCCTCCCCTATCCTGTTTTGCAGGTTTCTGCGAGCAGACTTGACAGCTGCCGTCGATTGGCCACCGTGAGTTGATTGGTGTTGATTGCTCATTAGTACGCCAATTACCCTACTTCGGCATTTCCTTCTTTTCTTCCCCTGACCTTCCTGTTTGTGCTATTGTTCGCGCCACGTGCATCCGCTTACTGGGTTTCGGGCACGTTTTCATCCCCGTACACATGCGCTTTTGGGCACCATGTGTGCTCTCAACTAAACGATTCTATACCTTCCTCCCCACCCCTGTCCTGCAGCTTTGCTTAGCAATGGCCAGGCCAGTTTGCATTGCTCCAATGTGCTTGCTGCTACGGTGGCACACCCCTCTGCTGATGTCATGTATCTCCTCTGAGCCACTCCTCGGTATTATAGCGCTGCGCCATATGGTTCAACCTTCATCCGGTGGGACATTTGCGATTCAGTATTATCTGCCTCATTTGCATGGCATTGACTACTAATTCATAGTTACTGCGCCGAACACTGTCGCAGGCCCTTAGCAACCCTTGCACCTTGGTTGTGGTGTTCCATGCCTACCATTGTGTATTATGGTGTAAACCTGATTTGTATTACATTGCGATTTTATGACATTTTTATATATTTTCTTTATGTTCCAGTTGGCGCTCATGCCCTGCAGTTGTACTGTGCGTTACTGTGGACATGACATTAAATGTTGTTTTTTAGGTGTTGTGCATCTTTTCTTATGCCATTGGCTGTGTATTTAGCCATTGGCATATGTTAACTTTGTAATACATGAGTCTGGTCCGCTTCCAAAGCTCCGATGTTCTGTTTGGGAAAATGTAAACCGTGTTTTTTGGTTTACATTTCCGTGGGCTTACGCTACACCTGCACCACTTCATGAATCACTATCTGCCTTCATTTGCATGGTGCAACACTGTGCATGGGGTGATTAGCATACCTATGCCGAGGGCTGCGCAGTTCTGGCGTACGCCGGTAGTGCATGTGGTATTGGATCGTACCTGAATCGCTCGACGGCCATATTTGGCATTATTCCGCCTACGCTATGCCTGCGCCTGGCGCAAGCTTCATGAATCCTGGGGCATATATACACATCAATCAAAATTCTTAGCTGATAGCAACAACCTGTAAGGTGATAACCATTGTAATGTTTTTAAGAGATAGTGGTAGACTGATAAGGTTTAAATCCTACCACTGTCAACCAATGTAAAGGGAGGATGATGGTAGCAGACTGATGGTAGATTGAATCTCACCACTGCCAAAGTAAAGGCATGAACAGTGGAAAGGGACTGTAGTACTATGATCTGGTCCACTGTTCACCATTGAATTAAAAAAATTTTTAAGTTAAAAATCTTAAATATTAAGGACATCAGTTGGATGGTCTCTCAAGTTGTACCATTGGTACCAACAGAATAGAATATAAGCAAGGTATGCAGATATAAACAACTAAACAATTCACTAAGTACCGCTTGTCCCAAGAACAAGCTGGAAAATATACACTGTTACCCTGGGTATGAGCCTAAACAATGCATTCCCAGAAATAGGCTTTACACTGACAATCCCACTGAGTAGAGGCTTTGTCCAGCTACACATAGCCCTTTCACCCTATTTGTGCTTCATGGCCTTCCAGTGCTCACATGCTTACAGTAACTGTTCTTTAAATAACTATCAAACACACACACACACACACACACACACACACACACACACACACACACACACACACACACACACACACACTCTCTCTCTCTCTCTCTCACACACTCTCTTTCACACTTTCTCTCTCTTTCTCACACACACACACACACACACACACACACACACACACACACACACACACACACACACACACACACACAAACACACACTCTCTCTCTCTCTCGCTCTCTCTCTCTCTAAACATCAGCGAAGGCAGGTAATATCCTCCAAGTTAATAACCTTGTGTCCTGACTCATGACAGCAAGCTGCTGTCACCCTAGATTACAAGACTGGGGACCACTCAGTTACAGTTTCACTCTTGTTAATAAGACAATAACAAGCACAAATTATAGTATGTAGCAAAGCAGTCTGGCCAGTGAAAGTGGATGTCACCAGCTTTGTCTCCCATTAACCATAAATCCACTTTTATCAATTAATAGATGATCAGCCAGAAATTAATGAAAATACTTAACTTAGAAAAGAATGAGTTAAACAAAACAGTTAAATATATATAGAGATACATGATTACACATACAAACAGAAAGCAATCATTTTGAATAGAGTACAGCAAAGAAATAAAAAAAATGCAGCCAGTCTGTCTGTCTATATATCTATGTATCTATCTCACTCTTTGTCTATCTTTAACTGAGGGAATTACTGCACGGTATCTGAAACCAAGTGCTGAGAAATGAAAAGTCGCAGGCTATTGGGTAGTTCTGTTATCTATTCTGTTTGCTCTTAAACTATGTAATTTATATTTTTGACTACATTTATATCTTTTCTTCAAACTACAGATACAACCAAGCTGGTTGCTACTGAGTGAATTTATTTGCTTTTGGATAGCTGTCTCTCTAATGAATCTCCTAATTGTTCTTTTGAAAGCAGGTTCTACTGTACCACACTAAGGAGACTCGTATCCAGTTGAAAAGATTAAGCACTTTTGTTCTTTATTAACTATATTACAGAACTACTTCAGAATCTCTGTTTTGCTCTTTTATGAGATGCTAGCTTCCTGGCTAACAAATAGCCACAGGTCACAAACATACCTTTTTATATCTTTTGTATAATTAATGCAGTTTCCACCAGTAGGATGTTACAGTCTCATTTACAAACTATATATATATATATATATATATATATATATATATATTTTTTTTTACCTTAATAAGAATAATCTCAGTGGCACACATCTTTCCATGCCATTGAGAAAACACAGATATTGCAGACTAAATTAAATGTTTTTGTCTACCTGCCACAGGTTTTACAGGGCTTAGGCACAGCAAACATAATCTTTCATATGTTGATTCAGAATACAGTGACATAAAACACATTTTCTCCTTCTAGAAACCAGCAAGATTTCTGGAGATGCCCTTCCATGTTAAAAAAAAACCTTGAGATAAGGGTGCAGTCTTATGGTACACCACCCAACTCCTTACCTTAACATGCTGGCCGAGTTGTCATCCTTGGTAACAGGGCTAGGCCCTTTCTGAATAATCCCCATCTTGGATGGCTCTGGCTGAATCTTACCACCTCCCTCTGTATGATGGAAAAGACTCACCTGTCATTCCTACTTAATATTTGTAGGCTTTACTAGTTAAATCAGCCATATTTAGTCTGCCCAACACCTCCTTAACATGTTGAACAGGTTCTTGCCAAGACCTACTATAGACTGCAATATCAGCCAGGTAAGCAAGAACATAGTCCTGAGTTTCTACAAGTGTGCACAATTCTGTTGGGACATTCTTTATCCCAAAGGTTGTCTTGAAGAACTTCTATAACTCCAAAGTGGTAATAAAATCTAACCTTTAGTTCACTGCAGATATCCAGTGTACTTGCCAGTAGCCCTTAGTCAGGTCAGTGGTAGTTAGACTTAGCCCTACGTAACTCCTATTAGGCTTAATCTGTCCTAGGTATGAGAAAACATCAAACTTTGTGTGACTATCCAATTTCATATAGTCTGCACAGAACCTGATGCTATCATCTTCCTTTGCCACCAGCACTATTTAGAGAATTTTGGACTCCTTGAACACCCCATATCCAGCATCCCCTGCAGTTACTCACTCTCTCTGTCGCTCTCTCTTATGGTTTGCTTAACCTTCTTACACCCATATAAGAAGCCTGCTTGATGGGCTACTGGGATTCTATATCCACATGGTGCTCCACCAGGTGGGTATACCCTGGCTTACCAGGAAACATGTCCTCAGACTAATGTTCTACTAGCCAGATCTTTTGAACCTCGGTATGTGATAGCTGCTGTGAAAGGGCTACCTCACCCACTGAAGTGTAAGATTCAGCTTCCCTAAGAAGGTCTACAACAAGATTCTCCTCTGATCCCTCCTGTACCTCACTGCAGAGACCAAGCGGTATCGTCTATCATGTTAGTACTTCTTCATATTAATTTGTTGGAGTTTGTGCTTTTTCCTCCTTCCTGGCAACTCTGTCATGTAGTCAACACCACGTAACTTTCTCAGAATAGCGTAAGGACTTTGCAGCTTATTGTGTCTAACAGAAATAAGCACTTTCAGTTTTAGCATGACAGAATGCTTTCTATGCCTGTCTGTCTGATCATACCAGATCGTTTTCTGCTCTAATGCCTGTGCTAGGTGCTCTTATGCCATCACATTGAGCTCCCTAAGTCTGGTCATGTAGTTTAGCATATTTTCCACAAATGATTCCTTGTGGGAATGACAGTTACCCCTCGCACTCATTGCAAATTAAATCCAAGCCCCAGCCTGTGAACATATAACAACTCAAAGGGTGAAAATCCTTTGGATTTCTAGGCACTTTTCTATTTGCAAAGAGGAGGATAGGCAGGTTCATGTTCCTCTTTCACTTGAACTTGCCTGTAAATGCTGTCAACATGGTCTGCAGTGTAGAGTCTAAACCCTCAACCAGATAATTGGTCTGTGGATTGTAGGGGTAGTATTTCAGTGCTTTCCCCACAATGCTTCCACAGACAGGCTAGCAGGTCTGACACCAAATAGATACCAGCATCAGTATTTTTCTTGGGAAAAATATCCTGCTGAAAATTTCTAACAGAGCATTTGACACCTTCTCTGACTCAACAGATGATGGCACCACCACCTCAGGATATCTAGTAACATCATTCACCATCAACAGGATATAGATCTAAATTTTAGCTTGGAGGTACTAAAATATCCAACAATATTTGTAGCTGTTCTCTGAAAAGTTCCTCTATAAAAGGTAAAGGTATCAAAGCAGTGTTTTATCTTCTGCCTTGCCAACCTTCTGGCATTGCTCATATGTCTTGCTGTTGCTCTTTCCCTACCATTAGGATATGGTGTAGACTCTTGTAGTAGTTTGGTTTAACAGTTATCTCAAGAAAACCAACCTTTGTTGTAATGCTTCCTGTGATTACTGCCTCCTGTGACTTTTGTTTACCACCTTGTTGCAGTGTACTGTACATGCCTCCTTTGGTTACATTAAAACATATAGAACTAAGACCTAGCATGTAAAAGAAGTGGTGTCTTTCCTGTTTGCCTGTGGAACTTGTTGGATGGAATAAGCCAGTGATGGCAAACCTATGACACGCATGTCAAAGGTGACACACCACGATGCTTCAGGTGACACACCAGCGTTCACCAACACCCAAGTTACCAAAGAAATTGAATGAACAAAACTACAAGAAATATGTGACCCTGCACTTATTTATTAAAACTCAGCAACAAAAAAGTTATTAATTGATGTTAATCAAATCAAATGCAATGTGTTCCATATTTTTTCAGTTCAATTCCCAATTACTATTAAAAGTAGGGTAATTTTTTGTTGTACTATTTTAAGCCCAATTATCAGTGTACATATTGTTTTCCCTATTGTGAGTCATTGATTTTTCTCTTATTTTTTAATACATAGCAGCACACATGATTGGAATGTATTTTTTTAAATCAATGAATATGTAAAAAATGTTCTCTTTTGTCGGGGGGGGGGGGGGGTGACATGGCAGCAGAGTCAAGATAGGCAATTTCCAAATTTCTGACATGCCAAGCCCAAAAGGTTCACCATCACTGGAATAAGCTGTCACTATAGATCACCTTTTATCCTTGTGAAGTGCTAGATGCTGCCTTCTTGTGCATCTGTGAACTGCTAGCTAAACTGAGGTCCTTTTTCCTCCCCACTTCTTCAGCAGTATTATACTCCTGGTCTGCCAATAAGATTCTCATGTCTTCAGACAGAGTTCCTCACCAAAAGTTCTGCTAGCTTTTTAAATGTAGTGCCTTGAACACCACTATTCCAGCGAGGGAAGTAAGTGCTTATTTCCTCAATATAATCACTCATACTGGCAGCCATTATTCGGTTTAAAACACTAAATAAGCATGGTTTATCTTTTCCATAATTCAATGTACAATGTTTAAGAAAAATGTCTTAGTTGTGTAGTGAAGAACAGCTACAGTAACCACAATCTCTAAACATATGTATATTCATGCTATAGTAGTTGTAGTTACTCATTTCACTTTTTTTTGAAAGGAATGAAATCATTTAAGAAAATAATTTCTTTGTTTAGGTAGTTCAAAGCAGCTGGGCAAAGCATGTAGAAAGATTTTCATTGGAAGTTAGTGAGAATGGAGACCTGTAAAGTTTTAAAGAAGATGAACACCAAAGAGTGCATGATGACTCAAATTACTTGGCAAGGGACGGACAGAATCCTTCACTAAGTATTTTATAACTTAGTACATGCAGCAAGTAACTTACTTTGGCTGAGGAGAAGAAGCCATTTTGCTATTTGAATAGTAGTGCAGTAATGTTCCATACATTTAGCCAGATTAATACATCTTAATATTTCATTTTCAATTCTTTGTAGTATTTCATTATTGTGGTTCAATAATGATGAGTAAAGTATACTCTACTCAGGAATTAATAGATATGGCTGTTCTACTTCCTGGAGTAAAATATATATAATATGCCATATGCAGTTGTTGAAGACCTTTACTAGTAGAAAAGAAAGTGTTTCATCTGATATGATTCTTAGATGTTTTTGCTTCTTAGTACAAGGGAGAATTTTGCCAAGAGGGTATGCATTAATTGGCGGTGACATATTTTATCACTCTTTTCTTACAGCACAATATCATCAGATTAGATTTACTAATATTTATAGAAAATTTGTTCGCAGCCAGTCCTGCCAAATTAAGGCAAAGTTTTTTGAAGTATTTCAGCCAGCTGTGTTGAGGAGTTATGAATTAAGGTCAATATCATATCAATAGCATGTAGTGTAATATTAAGGTGAGCTGTGATCCATGGTAGACTATTTATTTATGTTGAGCAAAAAGAGAAAGGAGACCTAGGACTGCACTCTAGGGTGTACCCTTAGAGAAAGTGGAAGAGTAAAAGTGTTGTTTTGGGATTATGAATATGACATTCCAAATATCATCCTCTAACTGTAACAAACTGTATGTAATCTCTTATTCTTTCTTTGACTCTTTCAAAAAGATGTTTTAAATATAAATCTGGGCATTCAAGAAAGGTTCAGTGACAGAACTCATATTTCATACAGTAAGACAAGCAGGTAGAGAACTATGGCTCCACTGTATTTTGGCAGACAGACAAACTAGCTGTTTTTAAGATATTTAACACAACATTCTAGTAACATTTTCAGAAGTGCGAGATTTCTGCACACTTGTATGATTAAGCATGTTTGTTTGTTGTTTAACGTTCCATGCAAATCTTCAGGAAGTTTAACAGAGATAGCAGGGTCATTCAGTTATCCTACACCCTTCAACCATAGGATGTTCATTCAGTAATTATACCAGACATAAAAACAGATATAAACAGACATTTTCATGATTTATATCATATTAGTGGAAAATAACCTTACCATACTTTTATCATCTCCAGATTATTATATTTATTCTAAAATAGCTTGTGACACTTAATTCCAGCTCTATATTTAACTTTTTATAGAAATAAACATAGAATATTTATGTGGTAATTCAAGTCAGAGCTAATTCCAAAAGGAAAAAAGAAATACATGGGTGCTTACACCTTATCAACAGCACTAATACTGTTTTGCTCAAAAAATATGAGCAAAGATTTAGCCTGTGTGTAAATTTTGTTATATATGGCTAATGCATTCAGACTGCAATTTTCTTACAAGTGAAAGAATACAGAAGCTAGATAAATGCCTAGTATACACCTCAAGTGAAAAAAATGAAAAAAAACAATGGTTAGGCCACAGCTGAAGGTATAAAAATGGAATACTCTACGCCAGGAAATAAATCACTTGCAGCTTCACAGTAGTGCCCTTTATAAAACCAAAAGTTGTAACTGAGATGTAGTAGTCAAAATAGGAAACAATTCACTTGTAGTTTCACCCTAGCTGCACTTTATTATACAAAAGTAAGCGCTTTCGTGATCTAAATCCACTGATCGCTTCTTCAGACTCATCATGCAATTTTCTTACTTTGCTCACTTAACAAGTATCGTGTTTTTATTCACTTTTAATGTATGACTTCTGTCAGATACTGAAGTGTAAACAAACAGCTCAGAGGACAAATAAAGTCTACCAAAGCCAAATTTTAGGTAAGTTTGGCCTCCCAGGTCAAGGACAAACAAATCATTATTTAGCTATGTCTGCAACCTCAAAGGCAATACATAATTGTGTGCAGATCTCATTGTAAATGGAGCCACCTATACTGAGATAGAAGATATACTTTACCCAACTTTACCCCTCTCTCCCCCTCAACCTTCCCTCAGGAAATATCATCAAATATAATTCCCCCTACTATCACCAGGGAACAGGTCCTTAATGCTCTCTCTAAGACCAAGAACACTGCATCAATGGGCCCAGACAATATCCCAGGATGCCTTCTAAATAGCATGAAACATGACCTATCAGGGCCTCTGGAATTACTATTTCACTGTAGCTTCCAAAGAGGCTTTGTGCCTCATGAATGGAGAAAGTCAACAGTCATCTCTCTGCACAAAGGTGGGCCATCTACAGACTCTGGAAACTACAGACCCATAAGTCTTATTAGTCTTGTATGTAAAGCCATGGAAATAATTATCATGGAGATCATCAATAGACATATAGTAAACCTCCAGACACTGGACCCAACCCAGTTTGGTTTCATCAAGAACAGATCATGCCTACTCAACCTGGTGGGCTTCTTTGAGAAGGTCACCAAAACAATGGATGAGGGCAAAATTGTTCACACTGCCTACCTTGACCTGAGCAAGGCATTTGACACAATACCCCACTCAGGCATGGTTGACAAATTGAAGAGGTTAGGTACAAAACTGTATGTCACTTGGTGGATAGCCAACTGGCTCACAGACAGGACCCAGAAAGTAGAGTTGGGAAGTCCACCTCTACAAAGAGGCCAGTCACAAGTGAAGCCCCTCATGGATCAGTCCTTGGACTGCTCCTTTTTGGCATTTATGTCTTAGAAGTCAAGGCCAATGTCAGTGGTCTCTGGCTGACTAAATTTGCAGATGATTGCAAATTAGGAGCTGTCATTGAATCTCACACTAACACACATGTTCTCCAGGAGGGGCTGACACAGACAAACAACTGGTGTCAGAGTCATGGACTAAAACTAAATGCCAAGAAATGCATAATAGTATCCTTGGAAAGTCATCCATCCCTGGTAACTATCATATTGACAACATATCCTTTAGAGTTGACCCAGTAGTCAGGGACTTAGGGGCACATACAGATAATAATCCAGCCTTTGATCATCACGTGTCTAGTGGTGAGGAAATCATTCTATGTTGCACAACTTTAAACAAAGTATGGCATCTAAGTCCAAGGAAGTCATTGTTCCACTGTATTTGGCATTCATCAGACCTATCATTGAGTACAATGCCCCCTACCTAACCAAGCATATCCAACAACTGGAATGTTCACAGAGGTTCCTCACTAAAAGAATACAGGGCATAAGTAATATGTCCTGTGCAGACCGCCTCAAGGCCCTATCCTTATATTCTGTCTTCTACAGGCTTTTGAGGGGAGATCTATGCCTGGCATACAGGCCATTGTCAGACCCCACTCTGATGGCCCTACTGCATATCCACAAAACAAACAGTACCAGAATTACCCATTCTAAAGGCTTACACCTTGCCTGTGATATAAATAGGGCCTGCTGGAGAGATAGATATGTATCTCAGAGACTACCCTGTCTATGGAATAGGCTCCCCATCCATGTGAAGCAGAGTTCCTCCCTAATCCAATTCAAGTACAACTTGGACAATTGGATGGGAAACCAGAAATTCATCCCTGGTTTGTCACCTATGACTCTGATGCAAACAGGTAACCTATAAATGGTTCATCTCCCAGGCCCATGCTTACATTTATCAAGGGTATCAGAACCTGTCAGAGATTTGGGATGTATGACTAGGCTTAGGAGGGCCCTTGTGGTTGTTAGCCTAGTAAACACCTATGAACCTGTAAGATTTTATAATATGTTTTTTTTTTTGACTTCCAATTATTTTGGTCTGTGTTTTGTCTCTCTCCTTGTTGTTTGCTGGTGGTTTCTCTTTCCCCACTCTGTGTCATTGTCAGTTTCATCATTATGAAATTGTACATCCCTGGTACCTTAAGATAATTATTCATCTTTGATACAAGCTCAGAGCCAATATATTTATAGCAGGAAATACACTGTATTGTATATTCCATATTGTATTCTAAGCAGTGCCCACTTTTTATTATGGGCTGCCAGTGTTTGTATTGAATATAACATATATCTACTCTTTAGTTTCAAAGTGACTGTTTAAGTAAGTAGACATTTTGACCCTTCTAAACTTCCTTGGCCTCTTCCAACGAAACAGTCTCACTCACTTGGAAACAGCAGCTCGATCTGAACACTGGTTTATCATCAAAAATTGTTTAAGTAATTTGGCCTATTTATCCAGGTTATCAGTTAGAAAGTATTTATGATGCTCTTGTTAACAACTTTTGAAATACAGTGATATATTTTGTGCTTTCCACTACAAGTCTCATCTCTCTTTAATTCTACCATGCCTGTCATCAATTATTGACTTGACTCTTGGTGTCTGTGCCTAATCTCTGTGCAGCCAATTTCATTTATGTTTTATTTATCTGTATGCACTGCACATAGGATCATGTATGTTTTTAACTGATTAATAGTTACACTTATTTTATAGTATGTATTATAGTCTATTTAATTATTGTTTCTGGAAATTTTCTCTGTTGGAATTATCAAAAAGTGGATGCTGTGCTCTTGGATATTCCCAGTCATCAAATACAAACAAACAAACAAAACAAGCAAAGTCCTTCAGCAACTCATTATTTTACCTCTAGGAATATTTAAAATGTATTGTTCTCTTATTGAAGCATCTTTTTTTACAATTTGCAGTTATACTCCTCATGTTAGAGTTGCAAGTGAGTTTGAAAGAAATGGAGGTTATAGTGTATTTTTTTTCTTAATTTCACTGTTTACTTGGTATTCTTTTTAACTACACCAACAAGATTACATCAGTAGTAGGTGCTGGGCATTCTAGGTGAGCAAAAACACCTTTTTAGAAGAGCAGCTTCTTACATACATTATCACATATGCTACTTTTCAAGGTTGGGTATCCCATCTGCAAAACCTAGTTCATAATCTGTCTTTTTAGGCAGTAAGAAACACCTGTTACATTTAGCATGGATATGTAGTAATCATTTTATTAATCTATGTGGCGAGGCATTGTGGGTTCATTCTTTCACAATGTCATGGCAGGAGTTTTCAGCTCTAAGGAAAAAAAAACTTGGGACATCATTATCAGCAAAATAAAATGTAAAATCAGTACACTTTTCCAAATAAAATGGTATAATGTGGTATTATATGTGGTAAGGATATTATTGAAGTGCAAATGTCTGTTACATTTACTTGCTCCAGAAAGAAAGCAGTACACTTGAAATGTCTCTGAGAATCAGATCAAAACATTATTTTTTGAACTATTTATTCATGAAGTATTTGCTCAAGACCACCCTATAGCTCATTTATTGCCAAGAAAGGTCTGGTCTATAATGACTATATCATCTGTAGCCATTTAAGATGCAGCAACTCCAAAACAACCAGAGTCATGTTACATTCCTGTTATGAAGATTGTAACAACTGACTTTTCAGGACTAGTACCCAAAGAAGTTAAATAAGTTCTGTAGTTCTGAATATTTGCAAAACTTAGATGATGCTCAGGCTGAATGGCTAACTGAAAGCAGCAGTATTTTAGAGCTCCATATAACCAGTTAAATAAGCCAGGAAAAATATTATTTTTTTTTCTTCAAAGTATAAAATCTTATACATAAAGGACTAATTTACATAATTTGAAACTTTTGTGAAGTTTTACAAATAATTTCCTGTCAAAAATCTTGGAAATATATTCACTTGTTAAAATGAGCAACTCAAAGATTTCTCACCAGGATGCTGCCTTAAAGAAGGAACTACAACAGATGGCATCTACCCTTCAGGAGTTGTCTTTGAAGATGGGTGATTTTAAAGAGAACCTGGAATATCTTAAAACAAGCAGTCAAAAACAGGCTGACACCCTCAAGGAAATGCTACAACAGCACCAGACAAGGATAACAGGAACAGAGGTTTCTCTAAATTACTTACAAACAGACTTAAGGAAGAGGAAACACAGAAATAACTGCTTCTTAAACAAAACACTTGGTTGGTTAATAAAGTAAATGACTTGGAAAATAGGGAGAGGAGAATAACATCAGGATTTTTGGATTACATGAAAACACAGAAGGTGAGGATATTATTTTTTTTTATCAAGCTGGATCCCCGACTTTTTAAATTTAAAAGAAGGACTTTCCTTTGGCATTGAAAGGGCACACAGATCTCTTGGGAAACCTGCCACTAACTCCTAGGTCAGTAATTATCAATTTCTTTCATACTTGGACAAGGAACTGATTTTAAGATCTGCTTGGAGGAAGGCACCTCTAAAATATAAACAGAGCCTGATAAGATTTGATAATGACTATTCATCTAGAATAATGGAACAAAGAAAAAAAGTATGGCCAATGATAAAGTTTCTGAAACAAAATAACATCAAGGCACAACTTGCATATCCAGCTAAGATAAGAATACTGTATGCCAACGAGATGTGGACTTTTATTGACTTAGAGGAAGCCTCTTCATTTATTAAAAGTAATAATGTGATTACTTTGCCAGAACATATGGATTGGATGTCACCTTCTCTCAAGAGAACAAAAGAAACAAATGTCTGGACAGATGTCAAAAAGAAGAAGCAAAAGACTGATACTGTTACAGCCAAATTTCTCAAAGCATCTACTATGATATGAATTGTTTTAACATTACTTTAAAGGACCAATCTTACTGCTTGGGATTTTAAAACAAAGGTAACTAACTACTGGAATCTTTATTTTTTTTTGAAAATAGATGACACATGAGAGTTTTCACATTACCTCAAGTATGTAAAACAGGGTACTTTTCTTTCACAGAAGGAGGGTTATATAGCACATAAAATATTTATACTGTAAATCAACATACATAGTATATGTGTATTTTCTCTTATTTTTTTCTTTTCTTTCTCTCTGTTCTCTCTTTTCTCATTATTTATTTTTAACTGCATCTTGTCTCCCTTTCTAAATTATCTCCTATTTACTATACTAATATAGTCTGTATATATTTAATAACTCACTATCTATACATAGATAAATAATATTCTAAAATAATCTAGTTTTAAGATAGACTAATTGGAATAGTGAACTTAATTAATTATTACAATATTTATCAGATTAATGATAGTCACTGTTATGCTTATTGGGATTGCGGACGTGTTCGTGATTAACTCTGAAATGTTCCATTCATGTACATATGTCCTTTGAATTATTTCCTTTTAGTATTAACAAATACATAAAAAAAGGAGGGAAAATGTACTGTTGGTTAAGTGAAGCTTTCTTTACATTCTATTTGCGTTGCCATAGCAACAGTAAATAATTGCTGCAGTTTCTAAGGACACTGGGAATATGTGAAGTGCATTTAGCCTCACAGATAACAAATAATAAGAAAAAGTAATGTCTAGTTATTAAAATGAAAAACAACCTAAACAAGGTAAAATAAATACATAATAGGACTATTTGTATATATTTTATAATTTATCCTCCTAGGATTACATATTCCTGGAAACACAACTGAAATGTTCCCAAACTACATCTGCACTGAAATGTAGCTGCTTGATTAAAAAGTATTACTCATTTTAACATGCTGATTCCACAAAGTTACATTTTATATGTTACTTGAAATTGACAGTCTCTAGAGCACATGAAAAGATGCATATTACGGTACTTACGTATTATCACAACTGCATTCTGAACGACTCACTCTGCAGTTGTGCTTATGCCATGGACATTTACTGGCTGTATAATGTTTAAACATGTAATAGTTGTTGAGGAAAGTGCTAATTTCACTTTCTACTGGCATCTTGTTTGAGTACACCCTACATTCTCGTTAAGTTACACACATTCCCTAGCCTTGCTATTGCATTTCTGTCTGTAAGAAGTAGTAGGCGGCCCACACTTGCACTTGCATGCCGCATAATCCAATGGATTTTCCTAATGGTGTACGATGACCTGACATGAGTTAGGGGTCATGGGGATCCAATCTGATGTTAACATAATGAAGGGGCCAAGGCAACGGTGAATTACTTAAACATAATTTCATGACTCAACTACCCTTACAACGTACTCCAACAGGAAAGGGAAAAAAAAAACAGAACCTAAACAGTTGCACAAAATAATGACTTGGTAGAACCTTACAACAGTTGCTCTGTTAACCTCTGATTTACAGAAACACGTTATAGCAGCCTATGCTCAGTTCAAATGGACAAAAAATGAGGTAGGTTATTCCCCGAAGTGACAAAGTACTTAATGTAAACCAGACCATAGAAAAACGCAACAGAGAATTCTGAGTTCATGTCAAACTTTGGATAGTGCTAAAGTAGAACAACCACACACACTTATGCATTTAAATTACAACTTAATTTCCTTGGTTGGTTTTCAGTTCAGCCTTGGAAAATGTAATTCACCACCAATTCTTATTACCTCCCGGGATTTTAAACCGCCTTTAATAAAACAGTTCTGTCAGCAGGTAAAACAGCAGTGATTCACTTACCATTTCACTCTACTAATGAATTTGTTGGTTTTAACGACATTATACAGCCAGTAAATGTCCGCGTCATACGCACAACTGCAGAGTAAGTCGTTCAGAATGTGGTTGCGATAATACGTAAGTACCCATATATTTTTACAACATGTTATTTTTGCAGTTACCTCACACTCTGTACGAACTCACTTGGCAACTGAGAGCTATTCATTTAAAATATCAGTTTAAATATTAAATGTGCCCTTGAAATGCTACTGACATTTTGACAAAATATAATGTGAACTGTAAAATGAATGACTTGAAAGAAGTGAAGTAATGCATAGATTTCAAAGACAGTTCTTGACACTACAGTAAAAGTAAAAATGTATATTCACAAGGAAGTATTGAAATGTTTTAGTCTTCCAGTTGAAATAGCTTACTGTCAACATTTTGCGATATCAGAAAGTTTGAAGAGCTAGGAAATTACTATTCTTTGTCATTATAATGATTATTAGACAGTTGTTAGACTCTACTTAGTTTAATGAATTGTGACATATGTTTATGAAGAAAAGTGGACTCAGTTACTCACACTGGACTACACATTCCTGGAAACTCAACTGAAATGTTCCCAAATTACTTGTGAATTTAAATGAAACTGCCTGATTAATAAGCATAATTTACTTTAATGACCTGAATCCATAAACTATCTGCTCTATATATGATACATTGTCACTTACATATGACAGTCTCCAGAGCACACGAAAAAATACATATTTTTGCAACATGCTATATTTGCACTAACCATACATTCTAAACTAACTCAATTGGCAACTGACAAGTTTTTTATTTGAAACATCAGTCTAAATATTAATTGTGCCCTTGAAATATTGTTGCCATTTTGACAAAACAAAACCTGGATTGAAAAAGGAATGATTTGAAGAAGTGAAGTACTGTACAGATTTCAAAGACAGCTATTGACAATACAAGTAGAAATGTATATATGCAAGGAAAATTTTAAATGCTTTATACTTTGTTAAAATAGCTTATTGTTAACTTTTTGCTTTATCAGAAAATGTAAAGAGCTATGAAATTATTTCTAATTTGTCTTTATAATGTTTACTAAAGTGATGTTAGTCAGTGACTTGTTTAATGGATTGCGAGTCATGTACAAGACAGACTACTGAACGTTATTTCTGTTTACCTATGTTTGCTGAATTTCTTTTATTAGTACTGATTTAAAACAAGGGAAAGAAAGGGAAAGGAAATCTCTGTTTTTGGTCAAGGGAGGAGAGGTTTAAGAGTATTCTAACTGCCCTAAGAACTCTCTAAGATGCTCTATATACTATTTGATTAATACTTCATTACCATATAGGTACTTTCACATTCATTCTAGACCTAATGTGATTACCCATTATGGAAGCAGGAGGTGCCTATGCAGTATGGGAATTGTCAGGGTGATCATAGTTCATTCTTAGACTCTGCTTTGTAAATCTATAAATATGTAAAAGCACTGCACACTAGAATGTAGGGTGCCTCTACTCAGAGTCAGGATACCACTGATAAGCCATGTCTTTTCATAAGTGTAAGTTGAAGTTGGTGAGCTGAAGTGTGAGAAAGTAAAGGAAGACAGTACACCTACAGTAAATTCATATTTCATTGGTAATCACTCATTGTCTCATGTAGAGTCCTTTTAGTCAAATTATTTTAGTAATAATCTATTTGTTGTTGGCTTATTTAGTGTATGCTCCTCTGTTGCATTTAATTTATCCAAAATGACATATCTGATATGTTTGGGATCTCTTAAGGGTAACTAAATATTGGATATTTTCTAAGTCAACATAATAATTGTTTACACTACTAACATTCCATCCTGATATATAAAATACTATAGAACAATAATAGAATAATATAGAATTTCATATCTCTTTTAAGAAAATTTTCCATATAATAATTTAACATATGGAGCTCAGTTGATATTGTTGGTTAAAGGTATGAGTGATAATCCAATAGATCTATCTTTATCTATTGAATTAGGAATGACTTTCATTCCATGTTTAATGGGAAATTCATATTTACTTGTATTTGATACTTTAGAATTAATGCTTTATAGAAGTACTTTTTTAAAGCCTGACCAGAATTTTACCCTACTTATAGTTAAAGAAGAAAGAACATTAAATTACACTCCCAAGTTTACACACACAAAAATAACATCCAATGTTATCAGAGAATATGGTATAACTACTATAATAAAAAAAAAAAGCAAAAAGTTTCTCCCAACAATAACTTGAAATGGATTTAACATTCTTATCATTAAATACTAATGGCTTGAATAATGCAAATAAAAGATCAAACTTACTAAAATATTTAAATCTAAATAAGTCACAAGTAGAATTTCTCCAGGAAATGCATTTTAAGACTGATGATAGCTTTATTTGGAACCCTAAGGACTATACAGTCTTAGCTCAATCCTCCTATAGAACAAAGACAAAAGGAGTATCAATTCTCTGGAAGAAAAACATAATCACTCCAAACGTTATTTAAAAATATGAAGACAAAGAAGGTCTACTAGCATTTGTTATAATTAAATTTAATAACAGAATATGGACCTTAGCTAATCTATATTGGTTCCCAGGAATTGGAGCAGGAATGGTTAAAAAACACCTAGATTTTATTACCAACAATTATAAAGGAAATCCTATACTGGGAGGAGACTTTAATTGTACCTTAGAAGCTTCTGAAACCACCAAGAAGTCTTTTTGCATAGCAACTATTTCAAAATCATTAAAAAAATGGATTGATTAATTTCATTTAATAGACACTTTTAAAGTAAAAGATGATAAATCCTTATTATTTTCCCATAAAGACCATAGATTTGGAACACAAACCAGAATAGAGAAATTATTCATAGTTCAAGATTTACAAACAAAAATCCTCAACTTCTCAATAGTTCCATGCCCCTTCTCAGATCATAACTCTCTGATATTGAAGCTCCAAATAGAGTTTAAACCTTTAATCCTCTCAACTAGAATTCCATCATATATCACAAAAATTAAAGAATTCAGACCCTGGATATTGTCAGAACTACAATTATTTCTTGAAATTAATAATACAACAGAAATCAGTAGAGTCATGGTTTGGGACTCTTTAAAAGCGTATTTATTTGGTAAGACCCTTAGCTGGTACAAAAACAAAGTGAGAGAGTGGGAATCTGAATCATTAGACTTACAAACCAGACTCTTGGCAGCAAAATCTAAAAAAAATCAGAATTGTCCAGAAGTCAAAAAAGAAATAGAGGAATTAAATAAAAAAATTAATGAAATTCTAACACATAAAACTTGTCTAGCCTTGGAAAAAATAAACATAAACATTATCCACCTGCCCCATTTATCTATATAACTTATCTACAAGAATTAAAATACAATCTAAAGCAAATAACATTAGTAGTATATATCATGAAAAGAAAGGGAAAAAAAGTATCATATATAGGAGACATCCTTGAAGCTTTTCAGTTCCATTATATGGAACACTTCAAAAAAGAAGATTTAGATAACAACCAAATAAACTTAGATACAAACCTTATCAATATAAAAAAAAATCCTGAAAAAATAAAACTAGACCTACAAAAACCTATATCCTACAGAGAAATTGTTGACAAGATAAAAGAAAGTAAAGCTAACAAAGCTCCAGGGATAGATGGTATAATTACGGAAATTTACAAACTCTTCCCTTCAACAGCAATCTCCCTTTTTCATAAAACTTTACTAGAAGTCCAGTCAGAAGCAAAAATACCACCCTCATGGAAATATTCTCTCATAACACCAATTCTAAAAGATAATAAACCATCAGACCTTTGCACTTCATACAGACCTATATCATTACTGAATAATGATTACAAAATATTCATGTCAATCCTAGCTAACAGGATGAAAATCCCACTTTCAAAGACAATTGATAATGATCAAACTGGATTTTTATATAACAGGCACACACATGATAATATTAAAAGGATACTTACTCTTCTAGAGTATGTGAATAAAGAAGATAGAGAAACACTTGTAATCAGATTAGACATAGAAAAAGCCTTTGATTCCCTCAACTGGGAATATCTATTTAAAACTTTAGCATTATTTGAATTTTCTCTGCCCTTCATCTTATTACTAAAAAACATATATATTAGTAACTAAGCCTACATTAAATTAGGTCCTTTCACCTCAGAATCTATCTATATAACAAAAGGTACTAAACAAGGATGCCCCCTTTCTCCTATTTTATTTGCTTTGGCTATAGAAATACTTGCAGAAATAATATGCAATAATCCAAGAATAAAAGGAATAGAAGTGAACGACCAGTACATATCTAAAATAATGTTTTTTGCTGATGATATTTTATTAACCCTATCAAACTCCAGAGAGTCATTAGGAGAGCTAGAAGAAGTAATGGAGAAATTTTATAAGATTTCAGGTCTACACTTTAATAGATCAAAATAAAAATTTCTATTTTTAAATAAGAAAAAAGACCTACAAGTTACAGATAAATCCATCACAGGAAAACAAGAACTTGTGCTAAATTATTTAGGAATAGTGTTATGCAAAAATATAAACAAAACAATATTAATAAATTATAAAAATATTATTGAAACAATAAAAATATATACAGAAAAGTGGAACAAAATTATATTAACTTTTGAAGACAGATTGCAATCAATAAAAATGGTCTTATTGCCAAATATACTATATGTAGCATTAGCAATACAGTTAATTCCTGAAAGATGCATTCTTAAAGAAATAAACTCATGTTTAATAAAATTTTTATGGTATCCCAAAAAGAATAGAGTAGCTCAAACTCATCACATTGGACCCTGGAAACAAGGAGGATTGAACTTCCCAGAAATAGAAACATATATAAAAGCATCTGTGCTTAAAACTACAATAGACTGGATAAACCCAAATTATTTTGCCAACTGGAAAGAATTAACAATGGCTATGTTAACAAATTAATTTAATCTGTTAAAAAAATTAATAGTAGACAAATCAAACAAACCCTGGTACATACTATGCATAAGTATACAATATAATATAACAAAACCTTCTAAAACAACATTGATTAATCATTACATCAATTCTTTTAGGAAACTTATCAATCCAAACATAGATCTAAAACTTTGGTTTGACCTTTAACCCCATTTACCAACACTAAGAACTTTCCTCACAAAAGATATAAGGAAACAATAACCTCCTGGGAACAAAATGGATTATTATGCTGGTTTCAATGTGTAAATAAATTAAATGTTTTAGATATACATATGATAAAAACTGTTTACTATATTCCAATACAGGACTGGTTAACATTACAAAGCATTCTAATGTACACTCAAGATTTATGCAGATTAATTAATAATTCCTCATTTAAAGATATTCAAAATCTAATAGGTTTTCTGTATGAATTTATATATAATAGTTGTGAAAAGAAAAATTCCATTTCAAATCTATATACAGAGTTAATAACATATAAAACAATTCCTAAATCATCATACTGGCAGTTCTTAACAAAAGGTCAGCCATTGCAGTTAACAGAAGAAATTAAAAGTAACATCTTACTATTAGTTAATTACCCCTCTAACACACAGTACTGGAAAATATTTAACTGGAAATACTTACATAGAGCATTTTTAACACCAGATAGAATTAAAAAAGATCAGTTTTACTAAAAATGTTTTTGCTGGAGGTGTGAAAAGTTAAATAAAGCAGACTGGATTCATATTTTTTATGAATGCAATACAATTAAATCATACTGGAATGGAATCAATCATTTTTGCAAGCTTTATTTAATGAATCATTTACCTTAACTAAAGTATTGATAATACTAAATGTAAATGAAGGTCCCTACCTGAATAAGACAAATATGTATTTGTTATGGACAGTACTTGCTATATCTAGGAAATGCGTAACCAGCAGGTGGAATTCAAATACATCCCCCACCTTGGAAGAATTCTACACCTTACTGAAGACAACTGCATTGATGGAAATAAAAATCAAAGAACTACAAATCTATCCCAGGCCACTGGTATATAATCACTGGAAGAAAGTTATATCTTTGTTGGACACTCTGCAATAATCAATATTGTATCTCTGATAACTGATCTGTTAATTCTATATTTAATAACATACAGTGTATATAATAAAAAGTCATGCTATTGTAAATATTATATATAGTTGTTTAAAATTATATTTAAAAATATCATTTAAATGTTATTTTAATTAAAAATAAAAAAAAAAATATTTGAGAAAAAAATATTTGCAAAACTGTTTCACTGTCATTCCATTTAGGAAACAAATGTAGAGAAATAGGGCATCTGCAAGTTAACTGCAGAATTAAGGAAAAAGAAAGAAACAAACAGCAAAATGGTCAAAAGAGCCATAATCTACATACAGAAAAGGTAAAACACACATTCTTGTAGTAGCTAAAACAACCATATCTCTTGCATAATGCAGAAAAAACTGAATCAGCACACTCTTCACAAATATTCATTAACTACACATATCATTGCAGACATTACAATGAATATAATTATTGTTTAATATTTAAAATTCTGAATACCCAGCATGGAATATAACACTGCAACCATATTTTATAGCAGATTTTTTTCTGTATAAGAAGGTCATTGCTATGTTTTGGGTTGTTGTACATATTGAACCTTCTAATTTATGGAAAAATTGCATATGTTTAAATAAAGGCTTTTATGATATTTCAGTTTTAACAAAAAGGATAATGCTAATGCCTTTGCCAGACACAAGATTACTTCTTGTGCATCTCATTCCAGTTTTACTTTGCTAGTGGACATATTCCTTATACTGCTTTACAATACAGATTCATGTTATATACCGGTTTTATTAAGAAAAATATGTCTGAAGTTAAAAAATAATGTATGTCATCCAGGGCTCATTCAAAAGTACTAGAAGCATATATGTTACTTAAACCCCAGGATTCAATAAAGCTTACATGGCTTACATGGAGCTAAACTCCACGTAAAAATAGTGGCATGGCTCGAAGATCGAGTTTGGAGCCTGTGCGATCCAGTAAACAAGACTGGGGACGTGCACGAGCTTCTCAGCACTATTCTAACATGGACACCGTGGAATAATGCTAATCAACTCATTTGCTGGTGAAAACCATGCAAATGAGGTGAATTAGCGATTCAGCAAGCACACAGGCATCTGTGTTGGAGCCGTGTCCACAGCAGAAATTTATTTGGTTACTAACCCTGTGTACATTTCTGCAAAAATCAAAATGAGGGCATGCTACCTCAAAGTAAAGCATGTATGTGGTAGCTAAGGATATAGGCTCCGGTGTAGTGGTGTAACCAGGGACTAAGGCAGTGGGGTATGTAAATGAGCTAAATTTACTGAATAGCAAAATGGGAGACTGTATCCATGGGTACCTAATCATGTAGCAGGTATAATGTGATGATGTTAGCAGAAGAAGCAGCTGACATTTGAAGGGGGTGTGTCATGCTTGGTGTAAGCACATTGGAGCTCTGTGGCTCCTATTTGTGATCAGCTAAGCACAGCTAAGCAAGGGTGTGTGTCTGAGGCTGCTTAGCTGTGCTTAGCTAGTTCAAGACATGATAAGCATGTTCATGTCCAAGGGAGGGCCTTTTCTGCTCAGCAATGTTTACACTAGCTAAAATAGTTTGTGCAGTGACCACGGCATTTAAACACAGCAGAACTAGAGAAAAAAAAGGAAATAGCAGAATAAAGGAAATGAACTACAGATAATCACTAATACAAAGTCTGTCACTCACAGTGGCCCATTCAAACCCCTCAATAATATAGCTGGCAGGTGGAATGTATCATAGTCAGCCAATCACACATGCAGCATACCAGTATAAAAGATGCAAACACCTTTTAGCCTGTTTTTCCCCTACAAACTCTGCACCATTGGTGTACACACTTGGGAATTTTAACTGACAAAATGTTAGGAGCTGCTGCTGCTTTGCTATATCTGTATGTGCTACAGACTGGGGGTGGTGAAGAGGATAATGCTGACAACCGTCCCAGACTGAGGAGGAGAAGAGTGTTCAGACCAAGGGTAACCTTCCAGGGGCTACATGATCTGTAGATACTAGAGCGCTACAGGGTGGACAGGGACATACTTCAGTGACTCACCGAGCTCTGCCATCCTCACCTCAGACCCAGAGCCAATAGAGGGGAACCCATCCCAGATGAAACTAAGGTATGTGTAGCCTTAAGAATACTAGCTACAGATACTTTCCAGAGACCTACTGGGGCCATCATGGGGGTCTCACAGGCATCTGCATCCAGGGAATTCCACCATTCCTGGATGCCATGTGACCACATGCTGGCGAGCACATTTATTTCCCTAGCATCCCTGAGGAGAGGACTAGCAATATGCATTTCTTCCACCATGTAGCAGACTACCCAGAGGTACTGGGTGCCATAGACTGCACTCACATCCACATCAAAGCACCACCCAGTGAAGATGGCAGAGTGTATGTCAACCCCAGGGGCTATCACTCCATCAACTACCAGGTCATGTGCAATGCCCAGGGCATTATCAATGCATGTGCTGGCAGTCCTGGCAGCTATCATGACTCCCACATCTGGCATGCTTCACAGCTGTACCAGGCATTTGCCAGGGGGGACATCCTGTATGGCCATCTCGTGGGGGATGCTGGCTACACACTCGAACCGTGGATGATGACACCCATCAGAAATGCAGACACACCCACTGAAGAATGCCATAACAAGGCACAAGCACAAACTAGGAACATCATAGAGCATGTGTTTGAGATGCTCAAGTCACGGTTCCTCTGCCTTGACATATCTGGTGAAGCCTTTCAATACTCTGCAGCTACATGTGCACACATGTCCATAGTATGTGCCATGCTACACAATATGATCCTGTGGAAATAGCTGCGGCAGAAACATCAAAGGGAAGGGGCACACAGCCCCCACCATTGCTAAGGCCTCCACAGGCATAGGGGGACTTGGAGGAGGAACCCCCTGAGCCTACCCCTGTAGGCAGATGTAGGCGTGCCCAGTATGCCCTGGCCTTGGCAAAGAGGTAATGCATAGCACATACACTGACACCCTAGAGACCCAAGGACTGGCACCTCTCCCTGACTCGCACAAACAGTAAAATGGATGCCACACACATTGCACTACCTGTGCCTTACCATATATAGGCCATGTACTGTGTACATATGACAGAGTCAGCCCTCAAGCACCATCCTCACAATTGCTGCAGGCACAAGGTAAGTCACACTTCTTAACAATAGATAAATGTAGTAGTATGTTTTGGTAGCATATCTTAGGTATTGCTCAATGTATGCAAGGGAATGGGGTGGCCTACTGGGATAGTAGCAGACAACTGACAGCTATGTGGGACAACAAGAAACATCTGCCTAATACTGGCTTATGCAGAGTATGCAGTAGTCCCCTAGCTGACAAAACTCACTGCAGTGTATGTGGGGGACAGGGGTCATAGGTTACATGCATGGGTGTCAATGTTGGGGTCCCATACTCACCCCTCAGCCTCTCCCAACAAGTCAGCCATAGAAATCCAGTAAGAAATGTCTGGCAAAGGCCCACAAATAGGGACAATGATGACAAAGTCCTCTGACAGACTTACACAGTAATATCACAGCCAGGTCTTGCAGTTGCATGAAGCCATTGAAGGGTAGGAAGTCTGAAATCCAAATGTCTGTCATTACATACTAACCTTCGGTGTTTAGTGATGCCAGTATTCTCCAAGACAGGCACAACACTATGCTAAATGGAGTCAAAAAGTAAAGCCAACATCTGCACAGTCTGTGCAAATGTGTACAGTTGACAAGTATGGGCCCCACAACACACCCGTGTCCCTATAGAAATGCAGTAACATGACCACTAGTCAATAAAGCAGAAATAATTGCTACCAAGTTCCAAATTAACAAAAACAAATGCATAAATATAGTCTGCTTGTACATTCCCCCAGGGAATAATACCAATACCCTAGAAGACATCCTCCACTGGTTAGCTAATAACTATCCACAAGAAACCATTGTACTTGGAGATTTTAACATTGACTGGAACACCTGCTCCTCTCAATCTCCTACCACCCATGTAAACCTATATGGGTTTACGCAGGTCATATTCACCCCCACCAGGATTGGTAAACTTAACCAAAAAGATAGTAAACTGGACTGGATACTAATCAATAGCCACTCCCAAATGTATACATTGGGGAACATCCCTGATGACCTCAGTGATCACTTTCTCACCTTTATCTGTAAGCACAAATATTATAACTCCCATCAGCCCATGTATAGAACAGTAAGAAATAATAAAATCTTCAATCCTAGTAAGTTTCAGGATGAACTTAAGACATGCAACTGGTCTGCCCTAAAACACTTGCCCCTAGACAAAGCTGTTGCCTACTTTAACAATAAATTCCTTACCATCCTCGATTCTTATGTTCCTGCTCGCTCCACTAGGGTGAAAACAGATGTTGCCCCATGGCTCTCTAAAGAAACCAAATCAAAAATCCTAGTCAGAAATAAGGCATGGGCTACATGGCATGCTACAAAAGCCCCTGTAGATCAAACCAAATTTCGGCAACTAAGAAATGAGACAAAACTATCCATTTTTTTAGATAAAAAACTACTACTTCATCTCCAGCAAGGAAACCAAAATAACCCTCAAAAATTCTGGGCAGGGATAAATAAATTACTGCACCTGGGTCAAACCACCACTCCACCTCCCTCAGCCTCTACTGATAAACTACCAGAGGATGTTGCTAACACCTTTAATAGTTTCTTTACCAAAACTATCCAAGCCCTTGCTAGCCAATTACCCCTTAACTCCTCTAACCTACTGGATACCATTCCCAGTACCCAGCCCTCCTTTAGCTTCCAACCAGTCTCTACATTTTTCATTTGATCATTACTCAAAAAATTAAAACCTACTACCCTAGCTGCTTACCTTTTCCCCGCTAAATATTTGCAAAAAGCTGCAGATACTATAGCGTGCTCCATTTCCATTCTAATTAATCTGTCCATATCAGAAGCTTCAGTCCCCTCCATCTGGAAGATATCTCATGTCATACCCCTTCATAAAGGTGGTAGCTCTATTGAATTATCTAATTATAGACCCATAGCCATCTTGTCACCTCTGGCAAAAATTATGGAAAAGTGCATTCATAAATAACTTCTGCACTTTCTAACCCAAAACAACCTACTGGCTAATTCACACCATGGCTTCTGGCCACATCATAGTACTACCACAGCCTTCCTCACCTTCTCTAATGCTATAAACTATAACAGGAACAACAAGTTATCCTCAGCCCTTTTTTGGATCTGTCAAAGGCATTTGATATGGTTAACCACCATCTACTCATCCACACCCTGGCAACAATGTTTCAAGGCAATCACTCTCTCCAATGGTTTGAATCCTATCTGCACAATAGACAACAAGCTGTCTTATGGCAGAACAAGCTATCAAACCTCCTACCCAGCACCCTAGGTGTTCCCCAGGGGTCTCTTCTGGGACCACTTCTGTTTCTATTTTTATTAATGACCTCCACACTGTCATCCCAAAAGCTAACTGCATTCAATATGTGGACGACTCCACATTGATCTGCACTGGCACCTCACAAACAGAGCTGCTAACAATTATTCAGAGTACTTTTAACCTAGATGAAAATTGGGTTGCCACTCACTGTCTGATTCTAAATCCTAACAAAACAAAGCTCCTACTTTTCTCCCCCACCCAAAGATCCCCAGCATTATCTCTCTCCATTAAGTCTAATAATGGTACCATAATCTCTCCAAATCCCCATACAAAACTCCTAGGAGTTATTGTAGATAACAATCTTAACTTTGATGTGCATGTCAATAAAACTATCAAAACCATTAATAAAAGACTGGTCTCACTATATAGGATAAAGCCATTCATAACCTCACCTGCTAGGACTGCCATTTCCCACTCCCATCTCCTCTCTACCCTCTTCTATGCTTCCCCTTTACTTGCCAACCTAAATAAAACTGAACTTAACAAACTCTCAAGTTGCTATAATAACATAGCTAGATTTGCCACTGGTTTGCCCTATAGAACGCATCACTGTATAAACCTAAATAATCTCGGATTGCTAGAGCTACCCAGGCAGATTCAGTTTAACCAACTTATTGTGGCTCACAAAGCACTTAACCAACCAGAAAATACACCTGCACTGAAAAACATCATCTATCCTCACTCCAATCCCAGATCACTTTGCTCATCTAATAAACTGGTAGTGCAAACCATCAAATCCGGCAACACAGCCGGAGACTCCCTGTTCGCCAACTCTGTTGGCAAAACTTGGAACTCACTACCTGCTAATATTACCCTAGATACCACCCTATCTCAATTCAAGAAAGCTTTCAAGCAGTATTTCAAGTCTCAATGGTTATGTCCATGCTCCAAGCCTGACTAAATCATTATTTTTACTAGTGTACTAATACTATTTTTGTAAATGGAACTCAACTGTGTTTAATTGTTAAGCCAGATTAGAAGTTTGTGAACTTGTATAAATTTAGCTGAGTCTGTAAAGTATGTTTTATTTGTACTATGTTATTATGACTCTTGTTTTATCTGTACTTTGTGAAGATTGCTTATGTTACCACCTTTGGAGCTTTTCTCCCCGGGCCTCCGCTGAAAATGGACATGTATCCAGTTGGACTATCCCAGTCAACAAATGTAAAATAAAATGTATGTTTGTAGGGTAATAGCAGCAGAGCACACAGAGCACACATTCCCACGGCTGTCCCAATCAACTTGATAACCTGTTGCATGTCCACAATATGCAGGGGTCAATGAGCTATGTATATGCAAGGTTAATACTGTCAGGAAGTGGGCAGCATGTACACTTGGCTGTAGTTGCTTAGTGGCCTAGGTATAATACTGTGGTTGACAGGGTCTGTGTTCCAAGTCTTTCTGTGCCAACTATTTTGCATGTCAGCTACACCTACTGTAGGACCTGTACACACTATCCAGAAGTCAATATCCATTAGTCCAGGAAAGATGGACAAGTCAGGGATAGGGGGCCACTCAGCTCAGAGTAACCTACACAGTGCCTAGCATACCTGTCAACTGTACAGAATTTTGCAGAATGTCCCGAGTTTTGCATCATAAGTTTGCTGTTTGTCATGAAATTGTGGTTTACTGGCAAATCATTTGCAAACCATGAAAGACTAAAGTCAGAAAATAATGAACATATGTTAGTTTCAGACTTCATATCCTTTAGAAAAATGCATGCTAATGCAAAACCTGTTATTGTAGCAGCTATCTACATTTGTAAGGACAATATTTAACACCTGTCCCTATATTTGGACTTTTGTCACCCAAATATTTATAGCTTTCCCCAGATATCTGGCTCTAACAGGTTGAGAGGTACGGTGCCTGGTAGGACAGCAGGTACCTGAAAGTTACTGTACTGCCAGGTTACAAATGGCTGTCACCTTACTGTGTTAGCATTGACAACAAGTCACTGGCTACCATCCATACCCCTGGAATGACAGGCTGTCACAGAAGGACCACACGTATGCCACTTATATCTGTTCTGCTTGCCCTAACATTGCATTTGCCTGCCAAACTATTTGCAAAACAAGAAAGTTTCATGTCAAAACACCAGTGGTAGACTGTGGAGAAGCAGACATCATACCCATAAGAAAAAACAAGCAAATAACAAACCAGTCTCCCAACTGTCTATGTTTGGCAGAACATTATTAACACCCTGTCCCCATGTGTGGGACTGTGTCTGACTGTCATATATGGGCCTGTCCAGATGGCAGTCTGTGGCAGGTTGAAAGCTAGGGCCAACATGTAGTCTCATAATAACATAGCAACACAAACTATCTGAGGATTACAGCAGATGTAGTGGTGCAATGATGGACAACCTGCTAAGTAGGTACACTCAGAGGTGTAAAGCCCATAACCCTGTGTGTGATTTTACAGCATCTACCCCGCTCACACCACAAATGCATAACAATGGCTACTGTGGCCAAAGCCTATGACTGGACTACAGAAGGACAAAGAGACACACATAAGGGAAACCACTGGCCAGACAAATGGAAAATGTGCACACCAGAACAAATTGGCCAGTAACATAGGTACCCTGCAGGGTACAGAGTCAGTAAACATCACCCATAATTACACAATACACACCCAACTAAGTGGAGGTAATCAACAAAACAAAAATGCAAACAAAGGACACTTCAGAGTCAAAAACACATGGGAACCACATAAACATACACACCACAGAACATGCATAGTCCACACACCGGTGTCTCGCAACCACTAAGCCCTTACCATAAACCCAACATATTATTCATAGGAGACTCCATCATGACACAAACTGATGTGCCTCTCACCATGCTGGATAAGGAGAAAGTCATGCTTACTTGTCTGTCAAGTGCCAGAATCCACCATATCACACATGCACTCAGGTCACTCCACAACAGGTACTG
Organism: Protopterus annectens; assembly: GCF_019279795.1. Taxonomy (NCBI): domain Eukaryota; kingdom Metazoa; phylum Chordata; order Ceratodontiformes; family Protopteridae; genus Protopterus; species Protopterus annectens. The sequence goes on from NC_056744.1 coordinate 1,100,210,048, forward strand.
TTATCAGTCTGGCCTAGTCCATGGCTGTGTGAATGACGTCAGATGTACCTCCCTGGACTATAGGCAGGCAGAAATGATTCAGCTTGCTGAATATGTGTCCCATGCAAGTATGTCCCTAGCCTTAAGCAGCATTCTACTATTGCCTGTAATGATGGCCCAATACAAACAGAAAATGATTGTCAGTAACAATGGACTTACTTACTGGTGTCATCCCAGGGGGATCCACTGCCTGGCAGCCTGGGAACTTATGACTGGCAGACCACGCTGCTTTGCTAGAAAAGGCCTGCATTTGTCTCACTCGGCCTTCAGGCCTCTGGCAAAGGTCCTTGCCTCCCTCATAGTGCCTTTTTAGGGAAAGTCATGGGGTCAATACTATCAACATATAACACTCAACAAAATGCAAAGTAAAGGCCATGCTGCTAAATGCTGGGAGTCTAAACAGGAAAATGTACTAATTGCAAGCATCTGTAACCCTGGCAGATGGTGACATTTGTGCACTCACAGAAACCTGGGCCACGGCTGCGGGGAGCCACCCATCCTTACCTGATCACTCATCCTATCATGCAGCCAGACCCAAAATGTGCACAGCAAAGCCAAAGAGGTGGAGTATAAAGATATATGAGACAGACACACACCTCCATGCTGGTCAAATAGTCTTGACACACACAAGACACTCAAGTGTAGTCAACTGATGACAAGACCCCTATCCAACTTATAGGTAGCTACAGGCAAACATATCTGACTCAAGATGCCCAACCCACATATCTGGCCCTCTACAAATCTAGCAGGATTCAACCTGTTACCTTGAACCTTGCTGACTAATATTACCCAGCCACTGGAAAACCAACCATGCCAGAACAGAAATGCACAGAGATTTCCCCCATCTTATCAATGCTAAATCTTTAGGACAGCTATTTGATACCTCCACAAGATGTGATACATATGTCAGACTTGGCAGTAACCAACATGATGAACCACTGGAGCACCCCTATGGTATCATCCTCTCTGGCAATATCCGGCAAAAAAGCTGTCACATTCGATATCACCAGCTCTCCTGATCCCCCTCTAGCCATTATAAAATGAAAATGTATCAAGCTGAGCACAACCACCAGAGGGATGGTATGAACAGTTGAACAGCTCCCTACCCCACTGGAGGAACAGCCACCAATGTCCAAATGTACACAAAAGTACTTTACCAGCATATATATATATATATATATATATATATATATATATATATATATATATACAGATGTATGGAATCAAGAATACCTGACGGGACAACATCATCATCTACAATGGGCAGTAAACCAGTCTGCAAACATCTGCAATAAGGGAACTATGTAAGAAAAGGATGACATTGCTGTCCAGGATCAAGAAGGAGCAGGTGCACAACTGGAAGTAATCTCCCCTAGCCTGAACAAACAAATAAGAGCACAACTGAAATCCTCTAAAGTCATCCCCAAGTCCAAATTGCCCACGTCTAAGACAGACAATCATAAGGTCTTTTAGTGAGGTATTTCTAAACCTTGTCATCACAATAAACAAAACATGCTGGAGGGATAGGTTCCAGACCCAGAGACTCCCCAGACTCTGGAATAGATTGCCCATACATGTCAAGCAGAGTGCCTCTTTGGCCTTCTTCAAAAGGAACCTTGACGATTGGATGGGAAAACGAAAATTCACCCCGGGGATCACGTCAGTCACCCTGCTAGACAGGGGTCCAGGGAAGTAAATAGTGTGGGAAGAAATAGCCAAGGAATTGTTATGGCTAGGCTTGTATAGGCCCTAGGGCTGATAGCCTAGTACCAACCTATGAACCTTCCTCACAATTTCCCAAAGGAAGCTCCCAGATCTGTGCAGAACTGGTGGTCATGGACACCACATACACAAATGCTGTAGATATAAGACAATCTACTGGCTGACAGATTCAGCAGAAATGTCTCCCCTCTGTCCCCAATCAGGAAAACAGGACATCCCCAGTACCTGATCACCCAACCCTTATCACTAGGGAACAGGCCATCACTGCCCTCTCAAAACCAAGAAGACAGTCTCCATGTGACCTGAACACATCCCGGCCTGCAACCTACATGAACCCAGGCATGAACTGGCAGCATCATTATGCACCCTATACAACCAAAGCCTGAGTACCACCTTTGTAACAGCAGAGAGGCAGATAGCCACTGTCATCCCTGTACAACAAGGTGGAGTGTTCACTGATCTGGGAAATTAAAGATCCATCAGCCTAACTAGCCTGATCTGCAAGGTCATGCAATGGATTATCATGGACCTCATTAACAGGGACATTGGCAAACATCAAATATTTGACCCCACACAATCTGCCTTTCTCAAGGGGAGGTATGTCAGTGAACTCTGGATGACTTCCCTGTGACCACCAACAAAGGCGTGGATGAGGGAAAGATGGTGCACTCTGGCCATCTTGACTTGGCCAACGCCTTACACACTATTCCCCAGTTGGCCATAGTACATGAACTCTGTCAACTAGGCAGCAATCCATATGTTACCAGATGGGTAGCAAACTGGTTCATTGATATAATCCACATGATCATAATAGGGGTAGCCAACCCAACCAGTACACCTGTAATGAGTGGCATACCACAGGGATCAGTCTGGGGGCCTCTGGTATATGGGATACACTTCCCTGAGGTGCAGGCCAAAAACACTAGCCTATGGCTGACCAAGTTGGCAGATGACTGCAAGCTGGGAACAGTCAACAATACCCAAAATGATGTGGACGTCCTACAACAGGGTCTCACCAAAACAAATGACTGCTGCCAGAAACATGGCCTCAAGCTGAATGCTTGTAGATGCATTATCATCCCTGTCAGGGAGACTGATGTCCCCACATATTATCACATTAACAACAATGTCATACATACATAATCAGTACTGAGGCATTTGGCTACCCAGTTTGATAGCAACCTGAAGTCTGTGCACCATGTTGCTTCCATTGTACAGAAAGCTTCATAGATGGGCCAACTCAAAAGTAAGGATATCTCATCCATGGATGAAGAGGTCATAAGATTCATGTATTCTAAGCTTATAAGGTGAATTATTTTGTACAACACCCCCTTCGGCATGTACCTCACAAAGCACAGTTAGCACCTGGACAGACCACAGAGGTTCCTCACCAGGAGATTCCAGGACTCCAAACACCGACCCTACACAGATAGGCTAACAGCACTGTCCCTCTACTCAGTCCCATGCAGACTCCTCAGAGGTGACCTCTGTCTGGCATACAAAGCAAGCCAGATCCTGCTGTGATGGGACTGTTGCACATCTGGAAGGCAAGGCCCACTCAAACAACCTGTAGGTGCACCATCCCATCAACCTGGTCTGTGATATCAGTAGGGCTTGTTGGTGTGACAGATATGTGTCCCACACACTTCCCCCATCTGTGGACTACACTCCCTGTCCACATAAAGCCGAGTGCTGCAATACCCCTTGTGAAGTGCTCCCTGCATAAGTGCATGGGAAATGGAAAATACAGTCCTGTGATTCCACCTGTGTCCCTGCTGGACAGGGTCTGTGGGTGCTGACATGTCTTAAGATAGGCTATTCTGTCATCTGCGAGGGTTATAAGGGTTTCAGGTCCAGTAGCCTAGTAACCTCATATCACCCTGTCAACCTATAAGCAAATGTCTGTCAGTGGTTCACCACATTACTCTGTACTGCTCTGCCACTGACATAGCTAGAAATCACAGTGTTCTGTTTAATATACCACACATATAATGGATATCTCTACTCAGTATAATGCACTCTGTGCCCATATCAAGATATGGCTTTTCAGTTAAGAAGAATATCACACAAGCAAGAGATCCCGAGCCAGTAGATCATTGAGGTGCTGGACTGTTTACACAGCTTCATCAGCCAATCATCTGTAGCCACACCTCTCAACCAGCCAGACTGGGCAAGAATGTCCATAGTTTGGGTAAATATTTTGGTCTGTGTATCAAGCATCTTGTACATCCCAGGTAACTCACTGTGATGATCTGAGGATATCTGTCAGTAAGTAATGACACAATACATTTCAATGTCAGACAGCATATATGTCAGAAGATGTTTGCTAAAACAAACCCTGTTACTCTAGCAACTTTATATGTTAATAAGAGCAATATTCACAGTATCTCCTTATGTTTGGGCCTTTGTCCTCCCATTTTGGTGGGCTATCTCCAAATTTCTTGCACTAACAGGTTGACAGGTATGACTGTAGCACACACAACACCAGACCGGAGTACAACTATCTCTGGAATGGATTCCCACTCCTACTATAGAAGGTCATACTGGGGATGGTCATACACTTAGAAAATTACAGCCCATGTCTAAACCCACATCAGAGTATATAACTGTATAGTGCATAGATGTCTTTGCATACAGACAGCTATGTACACCTTAACTGTCTCTACCCACACCCATCAGACAGGATTATCCTCAGCTAGCTGTAGGTGGCCCATATGTGATATATCTGCATCTGTTTCATGAAATACACAGACATATATATGGGCAACATATAGCAATACTTCAAACATACACACACATAGACATGGGGAAGAGAGAGACAGACAGTGATAGAGAGAGAGAAACAGGGAGACACACGCACACAGAGAGTCATAGACCGGGATACCCGAAAGGCATACAGTGATGTCTTGCTGTGGACAGTTGCATACCAGTTGTAACCAGTCGCATGTACCAGCATGAAGGTGAGCCCCATTGTGTAACAGTACTGAGGCATGGGGTTGTAATATCACATCACCCACCTTTGTGTGCGTGTTTGTATGTAAAGGTATTATGAGGCGTGTCCCCCTTCAATACAGATCCAAAGGCCCTACTGTACAAGATCTGCTAATGTCATTCACCTTAGAAGTACCTTTGGACACTTGTTAGCCCTATAAGCTCTGTGGCATATGCGATAACTATGTAACACTATAGTACAAATGACTAGATAGGTAGGGGTTCTAATCTCAGTCCTGGCAAATGTAAGTGTGTGTGTGTGTGTGTGTGTGTCTGTGTGTGTGTCTGTGTGTGTGTGTGATTGTAGGTTAAATATTTTTAGGTCATTCCTACCCAGTACGCTGCCCATTGTCCTACTTTACAAGGGCTGCTGATGTCATTCACCTTAGAAGTACCTCTGGACAGCCCTTAGCCCTATAAGCTCTGTGGCATGTGCAATAACTGCATAACACTGTAGTACAAATAACTAGATATGTAGGGTTTCTAATCTCAGTTCTGGCTAATGTGTATTTGTATAAGTGTTTATAAGTGTGTATGTTTGTAGGTTAAAGTATTTTGAAGCCTTTCCCACCAAGTACACTTCCCATTGCCCTACTTTACAAGGGCTGCTGATGTCATTCACCTTAAAAGTACCTTTGGACAGTTTTCAGCCCTATAAGCTCCATGTTGTGTGCAATAACTGCGTAACACTGTAATACAAATAGCTAGATCAGTAGGGGTTTTAAATTCAATACTGGCAACTGTGATACGTCGCTGATGTCATTCACCTTAGAAGTGCCTTTGGACAGCCATCAGCACTATAAGCTCCATGGCGAGTGCTATAATTATGCAACAGTATAGTACAAATAACTAGATAGGCAGGGGTTCTAATCTCAGTTCTGGCAAATGTGTGTATGCATATAAGCATGTGTAGAAGTGTTTGTAAGTGTATATGTGTGTGGGTTAAAGTATTTTGAGGCCTTTCCCACCCAGTACAGCTCCCATTCCCCTACTTTACAAAGCCCACTGATGTCATTCACCTTAGAAGTACATGTATACACTCTTCAGCCCTATAAGCTCTGTGGTGCATGCAGTAACTGCATAACAGTATAATAAAGACAATTAGATAGGTAGGGGTTCTAATCTCAATACTGCCAACTATGTTACTGTGTGTCTTTATGTGTGAAGCATATCTCCTATGGCTATTGTGTGTGTTGGTTATACCATTTAAGGCCTGCTAACTCCCTCCCCATGGCATTACTTTAAAGAGCCAGTGAATGGCATCTGCCTTACATGCACCATGTTAAACTATAGAGCCCATGCCAGGCATCTGTACAGATTTATATGGAATATCCAGATGTTTGCAACCTATATGTTGTCTGTGTCCCCCTAACAATGGTCATTTATGAGAAACCATTGCCAAATATGTTACAGTTACTGTAGTGACAGACATGTCAGCATCAGACTTCGTACCTGCCTTAAACATCATGTTGATACAAAGTCTGTTACTCTATCACTTGTCCAGGTTTGTAAGAGCAATATACGAGACCACTCACTATTTTGGGTGGTTTATCACATCATGCATGAAGGCATTCCCAAGATTACTTGTAAGAGGTAGTAAGTTATGTCCCAGGCATATAATCTCTGTGGTGCATGTAATGTGTCTGTAGCATTATAGTACATGCAAATGGATACATAGGGTTACTAATCTGTCTATTGGCAACTGTGTGTGTTTCTGTATGCATATCCACTGTGGCTGTCTTTACTGTATGCATGCAATGGTTATACTATTTTGTGTGCCTCTCCACCCAGTTAAGTACCCCATTGCCAACCTAGTTTCAGCCCCTACAGATGTCATCCACCTTACAAGCACAGTTACACAGTTTCTAACACAAAGGTACTATGGTGCATGCAATAGTCATATAGGTTCATAGGTTGGTGCTAGGCTATCTGCCCAAAGGCATTTATAAGCCTAGCCAGAATGTGTTGGCTTTTGCCACCCCCTTAGATTAGTTCCCTGTGCCTCTGTCCAGCAGAGCCACTGAAGTGATCCCCGAGGTAAACTTTCTGTTTCCCATCCATTCGTCAAGGTTTCGTTTGAAGAGTGTTAGTGAGGAGCTCTGCCTAATGTAGATTGGGATCTTGTTCCAAAGCATGGAAAGTCTCTGGGACAGGAATTTATCCCTCCAGCGCATCCTATTTATTGTTGTGGTGAGGTTTGGATCCCTAGAGCATGTAGCTCGAGGGGATAAGATTTTCTTTAGGTGGAGCATGTCTATCAATTCTGGGTTGGACATGGCATTGTATGTTAGGCAGAAATCACCTCTGAGTAGGTGGTATGCAACTGAGTACAACTGTAGTTTCTTCAGTCGAGCTGCATAGAGCATCTGTTTGAGGCCAGTGATCCTCTTGGTGAGGTACTTCTGTGGTCTTTCCAGCTGTTGCAGGTGTCTTGTAAGGTACATCCCAAATGGGGCATTGTACTCTGTGATGGGTCTGATGAGTGATGAGTAGAGGGGCACAATGGCCTCTCTTGATCTGGATGTGAACCCTTTTGTGATTAGGTGGGCCACATAGAAGGATTTTCTAACCACTTTGGCAATGTGATTATCAAAGGTGAGATTACTATCTACTTGGGTCTCCAGATCCTTTATTATGTCTTCTGTATTTAGGGGACTACCACCTATGTGGTAGTTTGTGGGTACTTTGTTTTTCCAAAGGGGATGACTATGTACTTTTTGGCATTTAGCTAGAGGCCATGATTTTGACACCAGGTATCTGTCTCAGTGAGACCCTTTTGGAGGATGTCTGTGTCAGCCGGAGAGTCACTTATAGCCCCTAGTTTGCAGTTGTCTGTGAACTTGGTCAGCCATAGTCATCCTGCACTTGCCTGTACCTCTGAGAAGTATATGCCGAACAGGAGGGGTCCTATGACTGAGCCCTGGGGAACAGCAATTGTAACTGGTTTAGAGTTGTACCTAGCTCCCGCAACTCTCACCATGTGGGTTCTGTCCGTGAGCTAGTTGGCAACCCATCTTGTGATGTAGGGGTTTATGTTCAGGCTGGTGAGCTTGTCTATAATACCAGAATGGGGAATGGTGTCGAAGGCCTTAGCGAGGTCTAGGTAGGCTGTGTGTACCACCTTTCCCTCATGTAGAGCCTTGGTAACTGTCTTAAAGAAGTCCACCAGGATTAGGAGGCATGATCTGCCCTTAACAAAGCCAAACTGGGTAGGGTCCAGTGTTTGGAGGTTTCAAATGTCTCTGTTAATGAGTTCCATGATGATGCACTCCATAGCCTTGCAGACCAAGCTAGTCAGGCTTATAGGGCTATAGTTCCTGGGGTCTGTTGTGGCTCCACCTTTGTGTAGCAGAATAACTGTTGCTGTGCACCACTCTATGGGTATGTAGCCTGTGGAGAAGCTGAGTTTGATCAGTGTGTTTAGGTGAGTGGTTACTTCATCTTTGAGCTTGTGTAGGACGCAGCCTGGGACACCATCCGGTCCCATTGATGCTGTGTTTTTGGCTTTGGAGAGATCTGTTTTAACCTGAGTGTCTGTGATTTCAGGGACTCTACATTTTTCTGGTATGGTTATGGGCCCTTTTGGAGGTGAGAGGGGGGTGAAGTTTGTGCTGAACCTGTCTGCCAGCATGTTGGCAATATTGGTCGGTTCAGTATATTTTGTGCCATTCTGCACTAACTCCGAGCTGATCTGAGCATTGTCACTTAGATTCTTGACACAGCTAAATAATGCCTTGTGGTTATCTTTGGAGTCCTTGGCAATTTTTCTTTCAAAGCTCGCCTTGGATGATTTTATGAGGGATCGTAGTTTCTTGCTGATACTGATCATGGATGTCTTCCCTTCTTGGGATTTTACTCTTTTCTGTACTAGTTTCCTCCTTCTATTGTATAGTTTGTTTATGGCAGGAGTCCACCAGACTGGTTTCCTTTTCTGGGAGGAGTGAGTCTTGGTTTTGCTTGGGATGGCACGATCCATGCATTCTTGTAGCTGCCCGTAGAATGCATTAGTAAAGGATTTTGCAGCTTGGACAATGTTATCCTTCAGCATGGGGGCTTTGAAACTTTCCTCCTTGGTCTTAAGTAATGAGAAGTTATCTTTTGAAAAGTTTTTCATGGTTGTTTTCTTGTCCGGGGGTGGAGGCGGAATATGGATATCCAAAGTGATTTGTTTATGGTCAGATCTAATCAGCGAGGGGTTGACCTCTGGTGTGGAACACCGGTCGCCCATGTTGGTGATGACCAGGTCCAATATATTGTCACCTCTGTTGGGAGTGTTGACCAGTTGAACCAGGGCATTTGAGTTTATAAATTCTAGGAAAAGTTGGGTAAAGGAGTTAGTACTTGAGTAGTTCTCCCAGTTAATGTTTGGGTAATTGAAATCACCCAATATTATGGTGTTTGGAAGGACCTTTATGTTTCCCAGTGTTTCCAGAAATGCGGAATGGGGGTCCTGGGATATGGTGGGTGATCTGTAGCAAGCTACAATTTGAATTGCAATTTTACCCATTGTTAGTTGCACGTGGATGATCTCTGAAGCATTGTGCTGTGCCATTAACCTGGAGGTGTGGGTATCCTTGACGAATATGGATATGCCCCCGCCTTTTGATTTTGGTTTGGGTTCTGTGGCCGAAATGTATGGTATGAGTTGTAGCCTGGTAGTGCTGGGGTGCTCTCTGGAGCCTTAAACCAGGTTTCTGTTACTGCACATATATCAATTTTCTCCATACTGAGGAGTGCCTCGAGTGGGTGCATTTTGGGGTTTAGACTTCTGGCAATGAGTAGCATTACACTCAGTTTTTTGTTACTTGTGCTATTTACGGCTGTGGGTTTGTCTTTTGAGCCTTGCCTAAAAAAGGCACTATGGGGGTGGCAAGAGCCTTGGCCAGTATTTGAAAGCCTAAGGGTGACAGGTGCAAGCCATCTCTAGCGAAGCAGCATGGCTTGTCGAGCATGTCATCCCAGGTGGACAGACACTGGATCCCCTTTGAATGACACCAGAAACTTAGCCAATTGTTTAAATCGAGAATTTTTTCTTTATACCATGGTATCATTCTTGGTGAGGGCAGGATGCTACTCAGGGTCAGGGTCATACCGGCCTGGGCTACGTGATCAGAGAGCTATTCCATGTCTCTCTTCTTGTAGTCCAGGGAGGTACGGCTCAGGTCATTCACACCAACATGGACAATGATAGAGTCATATTTGTACTTGTTCTGGAGTGAACTGAGTGCTTGTGTTATGTGGCGGATCCTGGCACCCGACAGGCAGCTAACAGTAACCTTCTCCTTATTCAGCCTAGTGAGTGGGACGTCAGTGTGCCTGACTATAGAGTCAACTATTATTAGTATGTTGGGTATGTTATTTTGCCTTAAGGGCTGTGATTGCATGGCACACTGGTTTTGTGAAGTATGTGTTTCATGGTTTGTGTTGGTGGGGTAGAGGTTGCTTGGATGTTTGCTTTGGAGGTCTCTTTTGGTTTAGCAGAGTTTTATTTAGAGCCTTTGAGCATGTTTTTATGTATTTATGTGTGTTTTTTGCTGGTGATGGTTTAATGGGTCTATGTAAGACTGGTGGTGTGATGCAAGTATTTCCCTTCTCCTCTTGCATTAGTGTTTGGTGGTAGGAGGAGGGGGTTGTCTGTGTACATGAGGCAGTTGTAACATTGCCTAAAAATTCCCAGATTCACCAGTTGGACTGAAGAGTACACCTGAAACTGCCCTTTGGACATGTCTGGATAGGTACAGTGAACTGTTTTACTGGATGGCTGGTAAGGTCGAATAGAAAGCCTTGTCCTTCTGTACAGTACAGGAGGGTCTAGTGCCAGGGTTTATAAGTGCTTGCTATAAGTTTTGAGCAAGTGCTGGGCTGAGAAATGAATGGCTTGAGTGCTTAAGTTGAAAGTTTGTCTAGTTCCAAGGGAAAAATTGAAGAGGAGACTTTTTGGAGCCGGGAATAGTTTTACCCTAGCTAACCGGTGCTGGCCGACGCGCAAAACTGGGCAAATATGATATTTATAGCAGGGAAATGAAAGAGATAGAAATTAGCCCAATGTGGCCAATAAACTGCTAATTTCTGGGCTGAAACCAGTCCTCCAGGGACAGATAGGCTGCTCAAACCTTCCCTCTCTCACAGGTGAAGAGAGAAACTTCCTTCTCTCCAAGTAAAGTATGGGCAAACACAGAGATTTGTAACACAGCCCAGAATTTAGCACTAACCTGAAAACTGGACTATACTAGCTTAGAAAGCTGGGAAGCAAGTATGTATATATATATATATATATATATATATATATATATATATATATATATATACACACATATATATATATATATATATATATATATATATATATATATATTTTTTTTTTTTTCAGAAAATAAAGTAGATACACTCAATCCACGAGAAACACCAAATTACTTCAGATTGCGATTTATTCATAAAACACATGTTAACACTGAGTTTAGCGCTTTCTTTCTGAAAAGAAACTTCCTCAGAACTCAAAACTGTTACACTAATTAAAATACTTAAATACAATTTAAAAAAAATCACATGTTTTTGCCCTCCAATAAAATTTCCTACAATTTGGATAGTGGAGCCATTAAGCATATTATTAAAAAAAATTGTTTCCTTTTTGCAAGTGAGGTGTATTGTAAGTTAATAGCAAAGACTGGTGGCAAGCCCACTTTTGTGTACAGAAAAGGAAAGTCTCTCAAACAATTTTTGGAAAATGGGGGTGTTTCTAATTGTACAAGGACACCATTAAATGGAACAAGAGAATGTAGGTGTTGCACACAATGCCCATTTATCATGGTTAGTGACCATTTCACAATTGCTAATGTTACGTACTGGGTAAAAGGAAGGTTTAATTGTGAGACTAGCAATGTTGTTTACATTGCACAATGTTCATTATGTTCAAGTTTCTATATAGGGAAAACCATGAGAAGGTTACGTGAATGCATATATGAGCATGGTTTAGACATTAGGAATGGTAAAAGGAGCAATGCCTTATGCAGACATTTAAAAGTTAATCCAACACATTCTTTTTAAGTTTATGATTGTTGAAAAATTGGTTAAGGATTTACAAGGGAGAGTGGTGGATGAGCACCTGAATTTTGCTGACCTCAAGTGGTAGATTGTATTGAATGCAAATCAACATCCAGGGCCCAGCAACAGTTTGTCCATCCTCCCCATTTTGAAATTGAGACGTTTAGAGTATGCATGAATTTTATTGGAGGGCAAAAACATGTGATATTTTAAATTGAATTTAAGTATTTTAATTAGTGTAACAGTTTGAGTTCTGAGGAAGTTCCTTTTTGGAAAGAAAGAGCTAAACTCAGTGTTAACGTGCGTTTTATGAATAAATCGCAATCTGAAATAATTTGGTGTTTCTCTTGGATTGGTGTTCCATTGTTCCATTGCTGCCACCTTGGTTTGTGTTTTCTTCTTCTTATGTATGAAGGGTAGCTGGCAATGTCAAGGGGAATGTATGCAAGGTCACATTGTCTGTCCCCATTGTCCCTCACACACTGTTGAATGCATACACACCTGTTAAACATGTACATATACAGCTGTACCTTGGCTATTAAAAGGTCACTGTGTTTCCACTCTGCCAGACTCATCATTGGAAATGTCAGCAGGTCCACATCTGCAGACACACAGACACCTGGAACACAAACAGAATACAGTATGTGAGACTACTGTCAGTCAGCAGTACTAACAGCAATAATGCATAATGGCTAAAAAGGTACATACACTTTGATGTGCATCCATAACAATTTCCAACAGACAGCACCTTACACAGCATTACATTACTACATTGTATTATGGTCACCCTGAGCATCAGACCCATATTAGCATGTTCCTGCACCAATGGTAAGGATAACAGGGATGTGGCACAGGTATCATCATATGCACAGGGTGCAGTGTGGGTTTGCCAGAGGCCTAGGCTGGGCCATATGGTTGACATCATGTGTGTGGGTTTGGAGCGGTGTTGTCTATCTGGGCTGTAAATAGGAGCAGTGTGTGTGTTTGGTGACCTGCCTGTGATAGAGATGTGTGAGTGTTTGTATGCACACAGTCAAGCCATGTGGTTAACCTACACAGGGATATGTTGGACAGGCATGGACCTACATGGCAGGATGTACAGTTCACTGTCTCCAGTAACAGATATGGGAACTGGTTCTGCCAGGAGTCTCACTGGCTCTACCAGGCCCAAGGCCAGATGCAGTACTACTCCCTGATGGTGACTGCTGTCTGCTGGATCCATGTCCCTGATGAGCCCTGCCAGGACCATGTGCCCATTGCCTGCTCCTTTGTGGTGTGGACAGTACGATCTCTTTGGTACTGTTGGTGTTACTGCCAATATGGGACTGTGAATGTGCATGGCCACGTGGCCTCTCAGCTGATCTTGTTGCTGATCTATGTCCACACGGCTGATGCCCTACTCCCACCTCATGCTCAAGCACAGACCTTGCACTGGCAAGCAATGGTAATGTCTCATCCCACCATCTATCCATGACATCAGCATAATAATGTATGGCATCACCAAGGCCAGTTCACCAGACCAAGCAGTGTGCATATCCGAGTAGCTGGGCTGAATGCTGCTTAATTATGCTTCTTAGCAATGCTCAAACTGGATAAGCAGAGGTATGCACTGCTAAGCACTGCTCAGTTTTCATTTCTAGACAATTAACAAATTGCACATTAATTAGTCCTTACTGACATATTATTAATGGCACATATTTTACTTTACATGACATCCCGCTACGTTCTTTTGTTACATTACTTTGAGGTGTGACTGTACTGTCTGGGACACTTGTGTTTACATGGGGAATTTCATGTCATAACATCCAGTGACACTATTTTATTATATCCCCTAAACTTATGCATTTCAGTACATTATTTGTTCCTGTCACTGTACTGCACTGGACACTTGTGAGTAACTGGGGCTTTTATACTCGGGTCTCCACTGCAAAAAGGCTTCTGGTCTGGCTAGACCACCACAGTTAACATATGTCAGTGTATACAAAAGAAATACAAAACATTTACAAAATTTCCCTATCATGTGTAAAAAGCTGAATGGCCAGGATTTGACGCTTGCACCTCAGGTACAAGTTCCAGTGTCCTAACCATTCAGCCAGTGAGGATCTGCTGTTAAACTGCTATATATACCACTTCTTCATTTTTGTTTAAGCATTGCTGTGCCAATCCGCTCAGCTATACTTAACCTTGACAGATAAATGACAATACAACTTATTTCATAAAACCATTTATGTTTTTCAAACATAAAAACAAGTGTTATTCATGTCACAGACCATGAGAGGGCCTTGCGTACTGGTTGTGCAAGTGGGGTTATGTAGGCTTATGTATTATGGCTGACTGGGGATTATTGTCACAGGCTTTGGCTAGGTGAAGGTAGGAAATATGCACTATCTTCCCCTCATCCATGTGTTTGTTGACTGCTTCAAAGCAGTCAACCAGGATAACAGGCCTGATTTCCCTTTGACAATACCAAGCTGTGTTGGCTCAAGCATTTTGAGGTTGCCAATGTCCCTGTTTATAAGGTCCTTGATAATGCCTTCCATGGTCTTGCAGATAAGGCTAGTTAGGCTGATGTGCATATGATTGTCTGGGTCAGTGGATGCTTCACCTATGTGTAGAGGGTGACAGTGGCTGTCCTCCGTGCAGGTGGGATAACACTGGTGCTCAGGCTTTGGTTGACTACAGTGTGTAATGGAGCTGAGAGCTCATGCCTGGATTCATGTAGGATGCAGCCAGGGATGTTATCAGGTCCCATGGAGACTTCAGTTTGTTGCCCTTGAGAGGGCATTGCAGACATGCTCCCTCATGATGAGGGGAGGGGGCCATGTGCTGTGCATGTCCTCCTTTACTGATGGGAGGATAGGAGGGGGTGAGGTTGTCACTTACCTGTCTACAGCTGGTTGACTATATCTGTGGCGTATGTGTATGTGGTGTTATTGACCACCAGTACAGAGCAGATTTGGTTGTTGTCTCTAGGATTGCAGACATATGTGCAAATGGCCTTGTGACTGGCCTTGGTGGATGTGTCCAATTTGCCCTCAAAGTTAGCCATAGAGTAATTCACCTGTCACCTCATTTGCTTGTTCATACAAAGGTGAGGTTGCTCCCAATTTGGCACCTGCTCCTTCTTGTCCCTGTACAGCCAATATTTCCACCTATTATGGGGTTTGTGTATTGCTGCTGTCCACCACAGAGGTTTAATCTGCCTTGAGGGAGATGATTTTGTCCAGTCAGGTATTGCTGAGTCCATACAGCTATGTAGGTGCTCATATAGATGTTTGGTGTAGGCTTGGACACAAAGTCCTGACACAGTTAAACACTTTTCCCACTTCAAGATAGTAATTATGGTCAAACTAGTAATTATTTATGTTTCAAGGCAATACAAAAATCTGTTGCTGTAGACATTTATGTCTGTCTGATGCACTGAAACCCAGGTTACACAGTTGTAAAACAAGTACAGCATATTTACCTGACGTTTTGCAACCATGTCTGTATGTTTGAGGTTTCCAGCTACTGCTATTACTACATACATGTGCACAGGTAATACTTGATATACATTTCTGTTCTTTGTCAGTATGGCACACTGTTTTTACACTCTTGCAGCTCAGTCATACCTCTCAACCTGTTAGAGCAAGACATCTGGACAAAGGCATACATAAACAGGGGCAAACACCCACAAATAATGACACTTTAGAAATATTACTGTAGCACACTGAGACAGTTGATAGCAAAGTAGGTTTTGCATTCACAGGAATACTGTGAAAGATATGACATCTGACATTCAAATGTATCCTATTATGTTACAACCTCAGTCTTTACTGATTTGCCAGACTAAACACAACTGTACGAGAAAATGATTATAAATATGAGGCAAACATGGTCAGTCTGAAAAGCTCCGGACAGTTGAAAGGTATGAGCTCAGTATATAACATACAGTTCAACACATACTTCTGGGCTAGTTGTTTACCATGCACATACCCTATATAGGTCTCCTACATTTGTAAGGCAAGGATATGTATCATAGTAGCATTCATAAGTGACATATGAATATTTACAACATCCCAGGTAGCCTGCCTGGCAGCATCACAGTCAGTATTGTACAACAGACACTGGAGTAGTAGTCATATGTGAGCTGACCTTTGCAAGGTTGACTCAGGGGCCAGAGCTGTCCTCCGTGTCACTGCAGACAGAGCAAGCAGGGATTGCCATAGGTGCTGGACAGCAATGTGTCAGTCCAGCAAGTCTTGTTGAGACCTATTGTTTAACTTCCTATTTCCCATTATTGCATCCCCCCTTCTGCATTCCATTATGTTTAATTGTTTGACATACCTGTTATAGTGCTGTAGTGTTTTCTCAGAGTAATCCATAAGTGTTGATTTCTATATTCACAGTCTGTCTTTGCATAGAAAGGTACAGACCTGTTTTGCATAGGCATCAGCTTGCCTTTTGTAAGTAATGTTCATGAGCAGGTGATGGCCTGTGCACCAATTGATGTTTCACACTTGCTAATTGCATCTAGCACAGCTGTGTTGTCTTTCCATTAGCCAATGGCATGGCAACGCAATGCTGTAATTAAGTCCTTCATGTGGGCCTTGCCCCTTTTACTTGCCTGTGAGGGGAACATTATGGAGGTGTGGGAGCTACAGAATCACAGAGGGTAGGCGGAAATACTGTCTACGGTTTGGATTGATGTAGTATGTCCACAGTTTTGCATGTTGTGTCTGCATACCTGTCAACCTGTTAGCACAAGAAATGTGGGGAAAAGCCAACAAAATAGGGGACAAAGTTCAAACTTGCAAGATTAACGGGGTTTGTCCGGACATGGATTTTCTGCATGATTTGATGTCTGACACTGTATGTATGTGACATACCCTTAAACTGTCCAGATTTTCACAGAATGTCCAGAAGTTTACTTCTTATGGCTGGTCTCTTCCTCATACAATTGTTTCTTTTTTTGGCAAATCACTAGGATGATCTGAGGGTTGAAGTCAGTAAATAATGACATCAATTTGTGTTTCAGACTTCATATCCTTAAGGAAAATTATGTTAAACACTCCAGCAACCTTTTCAGTTTATAACACCAGTATTTAAAATAT
>NC_056744.1:1100246933-1100249433 GCF_019279795.1 Protopterus annectens
AATGAGTAAATCAGGATAAGTGCTTCCATATGTAGGCATGTTTAGGATCCTAAGACCCCTTGGTATAACCTTACATTGTATACTAGCTTCCAAATGGTACCTCTGGCATTGGAGGCGTTTAAACTTAAACATGTTATTCTCAATGTCCCTCTTTAGCTGTTTAACTAAAATTTCATTCTCAACATTAATAATGGTACCTTGATAATTAGCTGAGGTATCCATTAAGAGCAAAGGATTGGAGCCTTCAGTCAAAACGCCTCGTAGGCGCCCAAACGATGTGGGTTCAACGCCTTGATTGTTTGCTGTTTCTTCCATCGATGTATCCTCCCAAAACGAAGATAAATGACAAAAAACGTAACCCAGAAAAAATTCCTTTACAAAAAACAAACCAAACGGTGCAGGAAGAAACAGCATGTAATAAACAGCTGTTAGGGTGCGTAAAGCAAGAAACGTACCCTTGCTGAAGAAAACACCAGTGCTCAAATGTAAGAAACAGCCTCCTCAAACAATATAGCTGCTCTGTCGAAAAAACGCCAATTCTCCAATGTAAAAAGCAGTCTACACAGACAGTATGACTGCCTCGCTAAAAAACGCCAGTCCTCCAGAGTAAAAAGCAGTCTCCTCACACAATACCACTGTTAAAATAACAAACAGATTCCATCAAGCTGTAGAATGTATAGAATAGCAACAAGTCCCACTAATCACAACTTGATACAAGCACAAATTTATTAAAACAAAAACGTTAGCGCTTTCACGGACATTACATTTCCGCTTCATCAGACGTTACTAAAAAATTTCAAAGATCCCTATATATACATCATATCCTTCACATGTCATGTAGTATAAAAACAGCATTAAAAAGATAGCAGCACATTAAAATTATAAAAAACAATGCTAAACAATTAATACCTAATAAATAGTAACAACTATGAAACAAATAACAAGACTAAATACTAAAAAATACATTTGAAATGCCATCTAAATATAAAGTTAGATAAACTACATGTACAAAATAGTGCCCCAATAGAAAACTATCTAAGGGGCCTGGCTTTAAGAATGGGTTTTAGTGGTACACACTCATTCAATCCTCTACCTCTATGTGCTGCCAGACGGAGTATCCATTTGGTTTCCGCCTGCTCAGTTAAATTGACGATATCTCCCCTTCTGATACCAGCCTGTTGCACATGTAAGACTTGAAAGGCAAATGTATGTTCTCTGCCCTGTGAAAGAGTATGTTTTGCCAGGGCACTATAGTCTTGTGATCTAGCAAGACAATAAGAATGATCACGTATACGCTCCCTAAGCGTTCTATTGGTCTTACCCACATAGAAATAGAAACACGTCCGGCAGTAGGCCACATAAACCACATTCCTAGTACCACAGCTAGAACTGCAATGAATCTCCCATAGCCTACCCGTATTAGGATCTCTAAAATATCTAGATTCATCTATAGCTTGACACTGTGCACAGGATCCACGCCGCTTCATACCAAAAGCAGAACCAATCAAACCAATGTTGTTCAAAGAACTCAAATTCAAAAAACATAACTGCTGTTTAAGGTTTTTCATATTTCTATATGTATATGTAGGACAATTCCCTACAATATCTTTAGTCCCTTCATCAACTAACAGCATATTCCAATTGTCCAACAATATCTTCTGAACTGTGGAAGTATTACCACTGTAAGGTAGAATAACTGATAATTTGCGTTCAACTGAAATGTGATTACTAACTTGATTACTTTTGTTAGAATAATACGGTCTACCTCTAGTTTTTCTATACCTATCAGAAACAAAATCAACTAAATCTAATTCATGTGCCTGATAACCCCTATTTAAAAAACTGTCTTTTAAGACGTTTAATTCTGTTCTAAACATGCTGTCTTCAGAACACAATCTTGACATCCTCAATGCCTGCCCTTTCACAATGTTCTCAAAAACTTTCGGGTCATGCATACTGTCCCTATAAAGGAAAGCAGGCTTATAACATGGTTTTCTGAACACCTTAGTTAGATATTCATGATGATGTTGATAAATGGTGACATCCAGGAAATTAATTTCCATGTCCGAAAATTCTAAAGTAAATTTCAAAAAGCCATTCAAATTGTTAACATATTCTAAGAAGTTGTTCAAGGCAAGGCCAGTGCCCCGCCAAAGGAGAAAAACATCATCGACAAAACGTCTATAAAAGACGATGTCAGGATGTTGTAAAATGATGTCCCTTTCCCAAGCTACCATTACTAAATTGGCATAAGAATTGGCACAGCTGGTTCCCATGGCCACGCCCCGTATTTGTTTGTAACAACTATCCTGAAATAGAAAAACATTATTTTCAAGTACAGATTCCAAAAGAAGACAGATGAAATCTGCTTCAATGACTGTCATAAACTCAATCAATAATTTCCTGACCATTTCCATACCCTCCCTATTGGGTATACAAGTAAATAAAGAAACAACATCCATAGTGGCTAATATGAGGTCATCCAGACTAGGTAAATTAA
>NC_056744.1:1100254433-1100309433 GCF_019279795.1 Protopterus annectens
AGCTACTACAAACATTTCTTTACCAGTAAGAGTTGTGGAGAAAATATCCATTACCACTAACTGTTTCTACAAATATTCAAGATCTCTTGAGTATATATTCATACATCTCAGTACCACTCACTGGATTCAGACAGTGCCTGGGTGTGCAAAAATGAACAACAAAGGTATTTCTCATCACACTGAGCTACTGGGGAAATGCAGTCTCTTGTTTGACTGATTTCTTCCTAATACTCTGTGGGTTAGACAGTCTGACCTTGTAATCCTGAGATTCATGCATGACAGATTGTATTATTTCAAAGGATTTTACTACACAGTACACTATCTGGAAAGCAAAGGTTAACATAAGGCAATGCTGCAGGGGACACACTATAATACATTACATATTACTATTCAGGGTACAGATCTTAGTGCATAACATATTTCATATTTCGTTTATATCTTGTTTTACAGCTCCACAATCTACTGTTTTGCATAATAGCTGGTTCTCAGAACAACCTCAGTTAATGCATGCTTTCAAAGTCATATCTGCTGTGTAAAACCTGTACACATTATATTTCTACAACAATATACCAGAGTAAACACAACAGTTTGTGGTATAAGTCTTTATTTTAGTAATATGACACAGGGCTTTATTACTGCATATCCTGTATATCAATATTAGTCTTATTCAGTAGATGCATAACACACTATACCTACTGGCAGTAAACAATATACTCCTTCTTATTTATTGCAATATATACTGCAAGATAGATAGGTACCCACCAGCCTGTCAGTGCAGCATTGACAGTCTGTCAGCATGGGCCTCCCCATTGCTAGCCTACTCCACTGCAGCTGTAGGGTGAAAAACAAGCATTATGTATACCTGTCTATCACATACTCAGGCTAGACTTTGGTACAACTATAGATGGGATACTTACAAACTACTGGAGCATTCCGTGCCTGAGCATCTTGTATCCACTGCTTTAGGTTGGCATAATGATGCCATATCTGCTCACCAGTTCAGGAGATTCCAGTAGCACTGGTGCTATCACATGGCAGATGGTCCCAGGCCTCCACTTTGTAGTGTGAGCCCTAGTACTGGCCCTGGAGCAGTCTGTCATCATGGTGTTCAATGAGGAGTCCAGCTATGATCCTAGACTCCAGAGTGCCCCAGCACTGCACCCAGAAGTGTGCTCCCTCTCTTCCAGACATGGTTCCTGCACATATCAAACTGCAATAGGTTCTAGCTATATTCCTGCTTATGTGGTTTAAATAAGGCCATATTCTCACCCTTTGCCATCATTGGACCATTTTGAAACTGCTGATCATAGCTTAGCGGTGTGCAAATCCGCTTAGCTGAGCTGACTGCCACTTAGAATTGACGTCTAAGCAATGCTCATACCAGCTGAGCAGAGCTGAGCACTGCTAAGCATTACTCAATTTTCATTTAAGTAAAAGTATCAGAATTGTAAATTAATCATTACTGACATATTATACAGTGATTTACTTTACATGACGTCCACCTATTTGCTTTCATTACATTACTTTGGGGTTTGATTTCACATATTATATGCACTGACACTTCCATTTTGAACCGGCTACACTATCCTGGTTAACAAATATCAATTACTACTTAATTAAAAAAAAAATGAACAATGCTTTCCCATGTAAAAATAAAGGGCCTGTCTTGGTACTTGAAACGTGACCTGCTGCATGCAAAGCGGATACTCTAACCACTACTCTATCTTGCTGGTGAGGATTTTAGCTATACATTTGTATTTAGCTCCTATGACATGTTTAAACAATGCTGAGAAAAGGGCTGTTCCACGCAAACACACTCAGCTACTCTTAAACTTAACTTAGAATGGAAAAAATTCAATACAGGCACTTTAATTACATGTATTAATGCTAACTGTAATTATTAATTTAACATTTTTTTAACAGGATGGTCTGGCTGGACAGCTAGTGTCCGTTTTCAGTGGAGTCCTGGGGAGAGAAGCTCCAGAAAAAAGTTGCAGAGTATGAACAATATACGTAATAATCAAGGTACCAATGTAGAATGTTAATATGGTAATATTACAGAGATAAGTACAGTCATGTGTTCTCACAGTTTATAGACATGCAGAATTTTAGTATAGTATAGGCCATTAGTAATTCATATTTGGTAATGTACTACCTGCCATTCTATCAACTCCCTAAGTATGTATGGGCAATATCAAGATTGAAGTCACTACATAATGGCATACATTTGAGTTTCAGATTCTAATCCTTCCGAAAATGTTATGTTAATATAAACCCTGTTCTTCTATCACTTTTCTAAGTTTTAAGGGCAATACTTAAAATCTATCCCTGTTTGTTTCTTCATCACTTCAGGCTTTGTCCAGATTTTTTGCTCTAAGAGGTTGAGAGGTGTGCCCCCCCCATCATTTTAGGATTTGACCAGATTTTTTGCTCTAAGAGTTGAGGCATATGTAATGTGCCATACTCCACTTTTGAGGATGCAGGGTGTGTGTTACAGTATCTGTCACCCCCCCCTGCATTGCTTCACATTTAAAATCCTACTTTCAGTGTCCGCGGACACAGAAAGCATTTAGAAAGTGCAGTATGGCACTTTGACAGTGCAAGGGGCGTGTTGGATCTGCAAGCACTACTGAAATACACCCCCTGCACTCATTCAGTGTTTGTGCCCACAGAGCCATTCTCAGTTGCGTGTCTTCATTAATATGAAAGGTGAGCTGCTATTAAGGCTATGCAGATGCAGACACCATTCACTCCATGTAGGAATAACACTATTCCTACATGAAGTTTATTGAATCTTGGTGAAAGACGTTTGGTGACAGTATGTTATATTTGCAGCAAGACCGTTTGTATCCATCCACCTGCCCACCTATCCATAACACCTTTTTCCCTATGTTTTGCACATGAGGTTGGGGTGCCATATCAACAGTGACAATCATCTAAGGCTAATGTCCACACCACTGGGAAGCTAGCCCTGCCACGTGTCCCTTTAAATGTAAAAAGTGTAATTTGTGAATGATATCAAACAATTTTTCATATCAGTAATGAACTTTAAGATGCACCTTTAGCAAAGATACCTTTAAGTAACAGCCCCTTCCTTGTGTGTTGAGTTTTTTTTTTTTTTACGGGTACAATTCATTAAAGAAAATTGCTGTAATTTTTTTTAGAAGAATCGTTTTTATTTCTAATAAATCATCAGTACATAGACAAATCACTAATATTTTGAACTTACATTTTCAGCATGGCATTTACGGGATTGCATATCACAAAGTTGCTACTGTCCTCAGAATCTTTTTCCAAAAGGTAAATTCACAGTATAAATATGAAATAATACATCAGTAAAGAATTACTTGGTGTCACTGCAATTACTTGTGAGGTTTGTCAAATGAGTTAATAACTGTTGACAACATAAGTCTTCATGCAAATTTGTGAATATTTGCTCATACCTTTTGCACTTTTCACTGTTTCTGGTCTCCATGTGTCTAATTTAAAAACAATTTCACTGTCATTGCACATTTCTATTCTAAAAGTCAATTCATCAGCCGTTTATACTTCTCAGAAGAATTTTCACACCTTTGTTACTTTAATATAGGACATTGCTGAGAGTGTGAATTTGGTGAAGCAATATGGAAAGCTCTTAAAAATGTTGCTGTCACATCTGCTAAAAGCATGACCTCATAACTAGAATTTTTTTTTTGCAATGGCATCAAGTATAAGACACTGCTGTTTCTTTACAAAGTATTCACACAAAATATGTACATTCAACTTTTGTTCCAAAAATCTGTGTGAAAAGTTAATTAGTTTTAACCTAACATGGGTGAATTCTAGGATATTTATTTATTTTTTTTCATATTTGTTAACCGGGTTAGTCCAAACGAGTTTGCAAACAAACCCATTTTCAGTGGAGATGCGAGGGGAAAAGCTCCAGCAAACATAAGTAAAGATAAAGTGACAATATACAAATATTAAATAACAATCACAATACAAAATAATTGTAAAAAAGAAACAGTTATTATCTATTTGCATTGCATTGATAGTAAGTAACCCATTTTCAGTGGAGACCCAAGGGGAAAGAGCCCCAGGAAACATAAGCAAAGATAAACATACAAGCCAAAAACTATTAAAAATAACAATGCAGATATGAAACTAATTATAAAAAGAAAACAAAAGACAAAAATATGAACATTAAGGGTTGCACTGATAGCACTGGTCTAAATTTACTACATATAAGAGTAAAAACAAAAAGATAATCATTGTTCAAAAGAAGTAAAATGTACAGACATTGATAGAAAGTGGGGGAAAAGATAAATAGTGTGGAGAATGGGAAGGGAGAGAAAGGAGGGGGCTATAGAAGTAGACCTGAGGGTTTAGGAGGTTAGTTTAAGCAGAAGTTACTAACAGCGAAAGAAAGTTAGGAGATGCAACAGGTTATACAGTAGGAAAGACTAAGACTATATGTGGTCAAGGCAACGGTATAATTTCAAGTTTAGTAGGTGGGATTTAAGCTCCTTTTTAAAACAGGGAAAGGAAAGGTTGGATCTAATAATAGAGAGTGAGTTTGTTCCAATTTAGTGAGACAGAGTGTTTGTAAAGTAGTTTGCCAATATTCCTTTTGGGTTTATAAACTGAGAGAAGCTCTGGAGAGGCCGGGGGGGGGTAGAGAGTAACATAAGAGGCAAGAGCAGGGCAGGTAGAGGGATTGTTGAGTATGGAAAAGGTAGTATGGAGTTGCAATTGTAGGAGAAGGTGCAGAAACTCCAGCCACTGAAGTTTGTTTAGTGAGAGACAGTGATGCGATGAGAGTGGTTGGTTTAGAATAAATCTGGCAATTTTGTTGTATATTTGTTCCAGTGTCTGCATTGAAGTGGTTTTGGATATTGGTAAAGATGGAGGAAGTGTATAGAAGACTAGGTAAGAGAAATGCCTGTGCAAGAGTGTGTTTAGTGGCAGTAGTGAGGAATTTTTTGTTCATATAAAGTAGTCCAAGTTTTTGCTGGGTTTTGTGATAGTCTGTTGTATGTGCAAGTCAAATTTTAGTCAGTCATCAATTATTACCCCAAGGAGTTTGGTGTGTGAGGCAGGGGGGATAGTGGTGCCATCTAGGGAGGAAAGAGAAAAGTTGGATTTAAGGTGAGAGAGTGTCTGAGGTAGGAAGAGAAGGAGCTGAATTTTTTTTCGGGTTAAGGATTTGTTATTTCTGAGCCATTTTTCAACAGAGATAAAGGAATTCTGTGTTAGTATGTGTAGTCAGATAGCATTGGAGATAGATAAGAGAGTA
The DNA here is from genome assembly GCF_019279795.1 of Protopterus annectens. Classification (NCBI taxonomy): domain Eukaryota; kingdom Metazoa; phylum Chordata; order Ceratodontiformes; family Protopteridae; genus Protopterus; species Protopterus annectens. The sequence continues at coordinate 1,100,259,709 of NC_056744.1, forward strand.
GAGTTGTTTGCATATTTTATTACAGATGAGAGACTGCAGGATGAATGTAGGTTGTTGGTAAAAATGTTGAAAGGGAGCGGTCCAAGTATAGAGGCTTGAGGTACTACTGTTTGAACAGCTAAAAGGGTGAGAAAGGGTGATGCCATCTAATAGCTTGTTTTCTGGCAGTAAGGTAGGATTGGACCAGCCAAGAGTAGAAGGAGAGAGGTTTAGGTCTGAGAGTTTGTTAAGAAGGCTGGGATAAAACACAGTGTTGAAGGCTTTATAGAGATCAAGGAATAGACAGGAGATGAGGAGGTTGTTGTCTCTAGCATCTGTAACCTTTTGAGGAAAGGATAGTAAGGCAGTTGAGGTACTGTGTTTAGGGTGGAAACCATGTTGCGAGAGGGTGAGAAGATTTTCGTGAATGCGATAAGACAGTAGTTGAGTATGTATACATTTTTCAAGGATCTTGGAGAGCAGTGAGATAATAGTGATTAGTCTATAGTTACAGAATTTAACAGAATTGCCACCTTTATGCAGAGGATTGGTATAGAAGGATTTCCATATTTCTGATATGGTAGATTCCTGAATGGAGTGGTTGATTAAGATAGATACAGGATATGCAATAGAGTCAGCAGCAATTTTCAGAAACTGCGGGGGGAGTTTATCAGTGGATGGAGTGGAAGGTTTTAGTTTAAGAAACAGGGATTTGATATATTTAGTAGAAACAGGTCACAAGGTAAAATGCTGAGAGACAGAGGAGCATGCATGTTTAGGGGGAGGTGAGGGTGACACAGATGAGTTGGGATGAGCAGAGTTACCAGAGGGTAGGAGTTTAGAGATGCTGTCTATGAAGTGTTTGTTGAGTAAGCCTGCAGTTTCAGAGCGAGAGTGATAGGGGAAAGGGTTAGGGATGGTAGGACAACCAGTGTGGAGCAGGGAGTTGATAGTACTCCGGAAGTTTTTGGGGTCATTTAGGTGAGAGCTTTGAAATGTAGTGAACTATTGGCATTTATCTAAAATAATACGTTTTTTGCATGATTTCTGAGTTGCTTATAACCTTGGAGAAAGTTGGGAGTTTTAGTGGTTTGCCATTTTTTCCATAGAGCATCTCTTTCATGCATCAAAGCATGAGTAGCTTTGGAGAGCCAGGGTGCAAAATTAGATCTGATTCTGATTTTGCGAGTTGGGGCAAGAGAGTTTAGGATATTAAGGAAAATGTGGTTGAATTTAGTAACAGCATCATTAAGTGGGAGAGTTTTTAGGAAAGACAAGTTGATGGCAGAGAGTCCATAGTTAAAGGTTTCAGGGGAAAAGTTTGTCACTTTCCTACAATCTCTGTAGAGATGGGGCTTAGAGAGATGAGGAGAGTGCCCTAAGATAGAGATGGGAGAATGGTCACTAATAGATTCAGGGAAGGTAGGAGGGTTACAGTAGCTGTTTGGAGAGTTGGTCAAGATCCAGTCAATTGTGGAACCAGTAGTGTTTTTATTGTAGTGGATAGGGGTAGTGATCAGTTGTGAGAATCCATACAGGTTTATGAAATGTTGGGGTGAGTCACCAATAAGGGGGTTCCATTCTATATTAACATCTCCAAGAATGATGGTTTCATAAGGGATAGAGGTGTTTATCCAGGAGAGTATATGTTCAAAGATAGGAATGTTTTTACCTGGGGGGATATAGATAGAGGCAATAGCAAACTTCCTATAGTTATTGATGTGGCAGTCTAGGAACAGTAGTTTAGCAAGGGAAAAACTAGGCAGGGCAATGTCTATAGGTGTTAAGCATCAGTGAAACAGAGTACAAGATAGCCACCTCACCACCTTTTGTTAGGTGTCCTATCATACCTATAGATATTGTATTGAGGTGGGAGAAATTCATAGGAATTGATATGAGGTTTTAGCCAGGTTTCCAATAGGCCAGGAAGTGAGGTTTGTGTTGGGCCAACCATGTGTGAAGTTCGGACATTTTGTTGTTTAGGCTTTGGATGTTCATTGCAGAGATAGAGAGATGTTTGAGGTTGGAGATATTTGAGGATGTTTTTGGGGGGACAGGAGTTGAAGGTGGAGGGGGAGTGGAGAGAGGGGAGGGACCAGGATTGGGATGGATTTCACCAGAAACCAAAAGAGCAAAGACGATGGAAAAGGTGAAGGTGGTCAGTAAGGGGAATGGGGTACTTGAGTCTGGGCTTAGGAGTAAGAGCAGGGTTGGCCATGAGTTTAAATTTAAGATATTAAAAGGGGGAGAAACAGAAAAGAGAGGGGGCAATAGTCAATGGAGCTTGGTTATATGTTGGAAGAGGTCTGGGAAAGGTGGGGGAAGGGGGAAGATATGGAGCTCAGTGTGGTAGGAAGTGCTTAGGGCTAGTGAGATTAGAAGTGGGAGAAATAGTAAGGATAGCATTGTGTGATGGAAAAGGAGGGCAGAGTTATAGGGAAAATATAAAGAACAGATTGGAGGGACAGATTCATAACCCAGAGGCTCCCTTCACTCTGGAATAAAATCCCAATCCAGGTTAGGCAGAGTCCCTCATTGACTCTCTTCAAGAGGAATCTTGATGAGTGGATGGGAGATCGTAGGTTTACCTCAGGTATCACTTCTGTGTCACTGTTAGACAGAGGCACAGTATACTAACCTCGAAAAAGGGCATAGCAAAATAAATTTAAAATGGGTGGTGAAAGCCATACACACTCTGGCTAGGCTTATAAATGCCCTAGGGCAGATAGCCTAGTATGAACCTATGAACCTATGAACCTATGAAATATATTAGGTAAGGGTGGTGGCTAGCGGTGTGAGGAAAGGAACAGTATCGAGGGGTGGAAATAGTGACTATGTGAGGAGATAGGTGTGCTAGGGAGTAAAAGAGTTGAGTGTGAGAGAGGAAAGCTACAGAAGAGACTGCCCAAGGTGGGCAGGGAAAAGGGGAAGATTGGTGACAAGGCGGGAAGAGTGATAGGGTGAGAGCACAAGTTATAGTGGTGGGAGAGGGCTGTGGGAGTGACCAGACAACGGGGTGAAAGTATAAATTTGAGGATACTTGGGGTGGGTGGGATTTAGGGGGGTGGTAGATGAGTGGAGTGGGTAGAACAACATCACACCACAGGTGAGTTTAATGCAAGGGCCTAAAACCTGCACTCAGCACTTTAATTTTACTTAATTTTAGTGGGAAAGACAGACCAACAATATACAGTCTTGAGGTTTATATCAGGGTTACTTGTTTAAATATCAGACAGATAAGTAAAACATTCAAACAGGAATCTATGTCTGAGTGTTAGAATGCCACAAAGATACAATGTATAGCTGTAAATATTAGGATCAGAGAGACAAATGTATGAGTTGGTTTACTTTAGTTACAGGGGAAGGAGGCAAAAAATAAAGCAGAAAGAGCCCTATGGCTGACCAAAATGGTGACTTGCTTTGTTACACAACATGGTAAAAGAGAGCTTAACAAAAGTTTTTTTATATTTGTAACCTACACTATTTGTTGGAAGAGCAAAGTTTTTGTTGCTAGAGACTGTAGTGGCCAATTGCAATCCTGTAGACACTGCTTTGTAGGAGCTGCAGTACGCTAGTGTAGGTAAATGTAGAGTTTGACTAGAAAAAGAGAACAGCAGAGATTCTAGGGTAAGCATTACGGTAACAACAGGCAATTATTTTACAATGGTACATTCAGAGAGGTTTGTGGGGGGGGGGGTAAAAGTAGCACACTTCAGAGTGGAGTAGGGTTTATGGCTAAGAAAACTTAGTAGTAAAGAACATAACAAAGACTTGCCAGATTTTAAAGATATACCAGAAAAAGTAATCAATCGTTCATCATTGTACAACTTCAAAATAGTCAGTAAAAGCAATTCCAGTATAGCTAGCACAAGTTATTCAGGTCATAAATGCAGTTATTCAATTTGAGCATTCTGATCATCTACCACACCCATCAGTCAACCAATCAAACGCAGCCCCACCCATACACCTTTTTGACCTTCCCCTTCTTTCCCACCTTCTACAACCAATTCACTTTATCATCATGCTTCACACTCATTACTCTCAGCACCACCCTTCTCTACTACTACTATTTTTCTCCCCCCATTTAATCTCCTCCAGTACCTCCTATCATTATTCACTCTCTCATCTCAACAACAATAAGTACCCTACCTTATCCCTTACCACATTCAACCTCTACACACATTTAGACACATCCTTAATCAACCATAGGCCATCCCTCCCCCTAACCACTCCATCAATAAAATACATCCCAGAAACTAAAAAAACACCCTAACTATAGATATCACTGTCTACTAGTTTCCTACTTCAAAACTCTTTCTAACATAGCAGTTCAATTACTAAGAGGAGGTGACATCCACCCCAACCCAAGTCCAATATCTACCACCATAAACACAAATAGCACTCGCCTCCCACTTAAGCACAAACCCACTGACCTACTAATACTAAATCTGAACATCTGTAGTATCATGAACAAAATAAATGAACTGCACTCATCTCTCTCTATATATAACTCCAACATAATTGTCATAACAGAGACAAGCCTTAAACCTCATGTCAAAGACAACTCCATAACCCCACCTGGTTATAACATTATAAGGGTAGACAGACCACAAAAAAGAGGAGGAGGTGTTGCCCTATTGTACAAATCTAACTTAAAGATTCAGGTCTTACAAAAAAAAACTTACAAACTACAATAATGCTGAAACTTTACTAACCACTCTCCTCCTAAACCAACACAAACATCTAAACTTGCTAGGTACATATATCCCACCAGGTGACTCCATAAACACCCTAGAATCTATACTCCACTGGGCTTCCCACTCCCTCCCTCATGAAACCTTAATGCTAGGTGACAATAACAGTGACTGGAGCACCACCGAGGCCCAACACCTACTAACCACATTAATCTCTATAACTTTACTCAACTCATCTAAACTCCCACCCTTATAGATAAAGCCACCAAAAGGGAATCCATATTAGTTTGGATACTTGCTAACCACCCAACTCTGCCCACCAAAGTGGTTTACTACCCAATTCTCTCAGTGACCATAACCCAACGCTGCCCACCAAGGTGGTTCACTACCCAATTCTCTCAGTGACCATAACCTAACCTTTCTACTTCGACACAAACTTAAATGTAACAACCCATCCTCTCTTCTACAAACCCATTCCTACAAAAACTTCCCCTTAGACCTATACACTGATACATTAAAATCCTGCAGCTGGGCTCCCACCAAAACTATACCCCTGGACAATGCAGTTGAGTATTTTAATTCCACATTCCTAACAATCCTAAACCATCTAGCCCCAATAAAAACAATTAGAGTACATAGTAATCCTGCCCCCTGGTTACATAAAACCACAAAGACCTTATTAAAACAAAGGGACAAAGCATGGAAATCCTGGAAGCAACTTAAAACATCCACAACTAGACAAACCTACCTAGAACTTAGAAATAAGGGAAAAAAGCAGGTTGGGCGAGACAAACAAAATCACTACTTTACCCTACAAAATAAATATAGTAACAACCCACAAAAATTCTGGGCTGCAGTGAATGGTATCCTCTATCTTGGAAAAAGCACAACACTACCACCAAACATAGAAGGTACCAACCTTGACATAGCATCCAGCTTTAGCAACTATTTTACCTCCACCATCCTAAAACTAATAAATTATACTAACCCCACTACCCCCCTCTACCAACCATCAAAGCCAAACTTAATTCCACACCTTTACCCTCAAGCCAGGATCTAAGTCAACCATCCAAAAACTCTTTGCCAAACTCAAACCAACCACCCTTGCTGTCAACAACCTCCCAGCCAAATTCCTCCAGCTTGCATCTAGGGCCATATCCTATCCAATCTCAATTCTAATAAACAGATCCATCAAAGAGCACTATGTTCCATCATTATGAAAAACCTCATACATCATCCCCCTTCACAAGGGCGGTGGCTCCACTGACCTATCCAGCTACCGCCCCATTCCAATCCTTTCACCACTATCAAAAATCTGTCCCATCTTCTCTTCAACAACCTACTCTCCCAGACTCAACATGGATTTTGATCTGGCCATAGCACCACCACTGCCCTCATTAACTTCACCAATACCATAAACACATACAGAAACCAAGGGCAATTTCTCTCTGATACCTTCCTAGATCTATCAAAGGTATTTGACACTGTTTCACACAATAAACTACTATATTCCCTCTCCAGACTTAACCTTGATGATACTACATTACAATGGTTCTGTAGCAACCTAGGCAACCACTCTCAATCTGTCAAATGATACAGCTCTCTATCCTTCCCACTTTCAGTCAAATGTGGTGTACCTCAAGGTTCCATTCTTGGTCCCCTTCTATTCAATCTCTTTACAAACCAACTCCACTTAGGAACCACAAGGTCTGACTTTATGACACTACCCTGATGTGCTCTGCACCCAATTTCCAGCTGCTACAATCCTGAGCTCAAGAATCCTTCTCAGAAATAGAAAACTAGCTAAACAATTCACAGCTAATATTGAACCCTAAAAAAAAACACAACTAATGCTATTTGAACCACCAAAGACCTTTGACCCCACCTTCTACATTCTTTCAGCTAATAAGACCCTCATGACTCCTGTTTCTGAGGCCAAACTGCTAGGACTTATAGTTGACCACCAAATTAAATTCAGTAAACACATATCTCTTACCATCTCCAAAGTCCACAAAAAAACTAGGCTGCCTCTATCGTAACAATAAATTCCTAACTCCTGATTCCAGAACTGCCATAGCCAGAATTAATCTCGTATCAACCCTACTCTATGCATCATCAGTATTAATAAATCTAAATAATACCAACCTTAACAAACTCTCAACATGTTACAACAAAATAGCCAGGTTTGCAACCAGTGCTAAATCATGCTCTCACCACTGCCAATCCCTGCATAAATGACACTGGTTAGAATTCCCTAACCTACTTCACTACCACCAACTCAATTTAGTCCATCAAATACTGTACCATCCTGATAAAATCCCTGCCCTTACAGGCCTACTAAACTTCCATAGTACCAATAGGGAACTTCGATCCAGTAACAAAGCCCTAGTAGAAGTCATTCCATGTAAAAATAGCTCAGGGGAATCTCTATTCCCTTATGAAGTTGCAAAAATATTGAACACACTTCCCCCACACCTCAAGCTACAAAACCACTCTACCACATTCAAAAAACTCCTTAAATTACAACTTTATGAAAACCATCTTTATAACTGCAATGACCTTCCCTGGATCCACCTCTACTACGTTATTATCCATAGTCACCCCCTATTAAACATGTTTCCACGGTCTTATACTCTACCCTATGCAGACTGAACTCAATGTAATTATCTATCGTAATTTTTCTTTTATGCAGTTGATTGTGTATATATTGTACTTAGGCTCACGTATATATCTTGTAACCAGTTTTCTTCTAAATTAACTTGTTAAACTTTTAAACTTTGGTTAATTTTTTAATTATTGCTAAACATTGTTAAACTTTAACTGATTTCATCAAATTACTATGTAACCCGTGGAGCTTTTCTCCCCAGGACTCCGCTGAAAAAGGAACCTGGTGTCCAGTTGGACAATTCTGGTAAACAAATGTTAATAAAAATAAATAAAATAAAATGTAAACATTAAAAACATATACAGTAAGTAGTTGCTCTGATGGTTATACACTTTCTCTAGGTGCAGGTTCAGTTTAAACACAAATATTAGGACAGAATTCAATAAAGTCACTAGCTACTCATAAAGCTTCTGCAACAAAATAGAGCAGTCTGTGCACTATCAGAGCCTAGAAATAGGTCATTCAGTTACACACAAAAACAGTAAAAAAAATCCATACAATGAAGAAACATACACTGTGAGTCACACCAGGTCAGCCAAGGGGTGAGAGACAGGGAATCCTAAGCACCTAGGTTTGAAAATGGTGCCTGTACTACTTTGTAGCCAGTATAAACTGTTAGAGGTAAGGTTTGTAGGTGGGGGAAAAGAGAAGGCAGTAGGAGTGGTTTGAGGGAGAATCTTGAATGACTCAGGACACCACACCACAGGTAAGTTTAATGTAAGGGCCTAAAACCTGCACTCAGCACTTTAGTTATACTTACTTTTAGTAGGAAAGACAGACCAACAGTATACAATTTTGAGGTTTCTATCAGGGTTACTTGTTCAAATGTCAGACAAATAAAACTTTCAAACAGGAATCTATGTCTGAGTGTTAGAAAGCCACAAAGATACAAGGTATAGCTGTGAAAGTTAGGGTCAGAGAGACAAATGTATGAGTTGGCTTACTTTAGTTACAGGGGAAGGAGGCAAAAAATAAAGCAGAAAGAGCCCTATGGCTGACCACAATGGTGACTCTCTTTGTTGCACAGCATGGTAAACATTTTTATATTTGTAACCTACACTGTTTAATTGTTGGGAGAGCAAAGTTTTTGTTGTTAGAGACTGTGGTGCCCAATTGCAATCCCATAGACACAGTTTTGTAGGAGCTGCAGTATGCTAGTATAGGTAAATGTAAAGTTTGAACTGTTTAATTGTTGGGAGAGAAAAGTTTATATGATGACCACATATGTATTCAGGATCCTTTCTTTCCACAACCATGCTAACAAAGTTTGTTTGGTTGTGGCCACCCTAATTTAGCTGGAAAGAAATAGGTTCTCAATTTAAATTTTTGCCATATTTTTTGTTTCTGAAAGATTTCAATGTAAATTTCTGTTGATGCCATAGTTTATTAAATACAGCTAAATCCAACTGATTATGTAATTCCATATTACATTGATTATTTAGAAATGTGTGATTTCACAAATGCTGCTTGTTCAACTGACAACAGTGCAATGTTTTTATCACTGAAAGACAGTTTCATAAAAAGTGTAGAGTTGTCCTTTGTCCACTGTTGTGTGGCCATAGAATTGGTATATATAAGTTGAGGGCTGTGGGGGGTCCTCACCACATGGAGGTTGCAGAGGGGCTTGACCCCTTCAAAAAAAGGTTTCATTTGTGTGTGCTGAACGTGGTTTTCAGCAATTTCTTCTTGCTGTTTTGTTCATCGGACAAGTAGTAGTCGATTAAATAATCATGAATCCCGTTATTCTTAAATAATCATGAATCCAGCTATTCTCTGAATTACATCTGTGCTTGAAGTTGTAATATGTGGAAAAAGGTAATGTCAGTGTTTTGTTTTTCGTTGATACAGTTTAACATTTTGATTGGAAGAAGACTCAGAAACTGAATTTTTAATATATCTAAAATTAGAATGTAATCTTTTCATATTTTTAGAACCAAGGATTTTTTAGTAATTAAAAGTTTAAAATAGTATTATTTTTTACAAGAAAGAAAGACAGGGCTTCTTTGATATAACTGTCAGTGCTAGAATTTCTAGTTGAAGGAAATATAAAAACAAGGAAAAATATTTGTGATATCAGTAGAACATTTATTAACAGTAGATTTAATGTTTTAATATGTAAATCTGACACAAGTTTATTATTATATAAATCTAGCCATTTAGCTAGTGTTGTTTGCGATGAACTATTTTTTAAGTTTTTAAATAATGTGGGAAAATTAGAATTCTTATTGAAATAAATTATGAAAATTTGAAGAAGGGAAGATATTGCTAAATCTTTAATAATATGGCCAAAATCTGAATGTGGACATATTATAATATTCCATGGTATTTTCAGAGAGCCACTTCTCCAAAAAAAAATCCTCCTGGTTAGTTTAATTTTATTGAATCAAAGCAGGACCAGTGTGAAAAAATTAATAATCTAAGCCTAGTTATGCACCCCAAATCTCTGTCAAGATTTGGCACCCTTGATAGTGTAAGCAGGGCTTGAGAGATGAAACATTTACAAGCAGGAGCTTAGGAGATGATCCATTAGAGACATAGGTGCAAAACCAGGGATGAATTTCCAGTTTCCCATCCAGTTATCCACATTACACTTGAATTAGATTAGGGAGGAAGTCTGCTTCACTTGGATGGGGAGCCTGTTCCAGAGAAGGGTTAGTGTCTGGGATACAAACCAGTCTCTCCATCAGGTCCTGTTTATATCACAGGAAAGATTTACATCTTTAGAATGGGTAGTTTTGGTGCTTTTTGTTTTTGTAGATATACAGGAGGTCCATCAGAGTGGGTTCCAAAGATGGCTTGTATGCCACAGCCTGTAGGAGATAGAACACATGGATAGGGGTTTGAGATGGTCTGCATAGAACATGTTATTCCTTTAGTAAGGAATTTCTGTGGACATTCCATTTGTTTGATCTGCCTAGTTAGTGCATACCAAAGGGGGCATTGTACTCAGTGATGGGTCTGATGAGTGCTGAATACAGTGGAACAATGATCACTTTGGACCTAGATGCCATACCTTTGTTTATAAGTTGCGCAACATAGAAGGATTTCCTCACTATTGTAGACAAGTGATGATTGAAGGCTAGATTACTGTCTGTGTGTGTCTCCAAGTCCCGTACTTCTGATTAGACTCTTAGGGGTATGTTGTCAATATGGTAGTTCCATGGATGGCTGACTTCCCGAAGGATACTGTTAAGCATTTCTTGTCATTAAGTTTTAGTCCATGGATCTGACACCAGTTTTTTTGTCTACGTCAGCCCTTCTTGGAGAATATTTGTGTGAGTGGGGGATTCTACCACTGGTCCTAATTTGTAATTGTTTGCAAATTTGGTCAAGCAAAAGCCCTTGACTTTGACCTTGACTTCAGAGAAGTAGATGCCCAAAAGTAGCAGTCTCAAGACTGATCCCTGAGGGACTCTGTTAGAGAGGTGGACTCCCCAGTTCTAACTTCCTGGCTCCTGTTTATGAGCAATCTGGCTATGCATCAAGTGGCATAAGGGTTTGTACCTCACTTTTTGAGTTTTTGAACAATGCCTGAATAGGGCATTGTGTTGAGGTAGTCAGCATGAACCATTTTACACTCCTCTATTGCTTTGGTGACCTTCTCAAATAAGTCTGTCAGGTTGAGTAGGCATGACCTGCCTTGAAAAATCAGACTGGGTTCTGCCCAGGGTCTTGAGGTTTCCTAAGTCAATATTGACCATTTCCATGATAATTCTTTCCATGGCTTTACATATGGGATTAGTGAGACTTATGGGTCTGTAGATGGCCCACCTTTGTGCAGAGGGATGATGGTTGCCTTTCTCCATTCTTGAGAGACAAAGCCTGTTTGGAGGCTACAGTTAACCTGTCAGGACTTCTGGAATTACTATTTATGTTTCTTGCTATTTAGAAGGTAACCTGGGATATTATCGGTGCCCATCAATGCAGTTTTCCTGATCTTAAAGAGAGCATTGAGGGCTTGTTCCCTAGTAATTGTTGGGGGAGCTATATATCATAGCATTTCCTAAGGAGAGGCCAGGGGGTAGCTTGCTACAAACCCCCCACCATGCCCCAGGATTCCCACTCCTCTTTTCTTGATACACTGGAAAATATTAGGGTAAAACCCAACACCCTAATAATGGGTGATTTCAACTACCCCACCATTAACTGGGAAAACAACTAATGTACCAACTCTTTTGCTCAACATTTTCTGGAATTCATCAATTCCAACACCTTGGATCAACTTATCCACACCCCCACCAGGGCAGCAATATCCTAGACTTGGTCATCACCAGCATGGGTGACCAGTGTTTCACACCAGAGGTCAATTCCACGTTGGTCAGATCAAACCACAAGCTAATCATCCTAGACATCCACATCCCACCCCCACCCCCCATTAGGGAGACAATCACAAAAAAAATTCTCCAAAGCCAACTTCATGCTTCTTAAGACAGAAGTGGCAAACTTCATGACACCCATGTTGATGGACAATAGAGGTACAACTGCTGAATCCTATGCAATTGCACTTTATAAGCACTTACACAAGTGCATGGATCGTGCAATCCCTAACAGAACCAAGATGCTATCCTCCAAAAAAGGAAGCCAATCTGGTGTTCTCCTGCTATAAACAAACTTTACAACAGAAGAAAGAAACTGTTGCAAAAAAGAGCAAAATCCCATGATTGGAGGAACTCCGTGGTCAGCCTCAGTAAGAAGCTGAAATCCTTCATAAAATCCTCCAAAGCTAGTTATGAAAACAAAACTGCCACTGATTCTAAAGACAACCACAAAGCATTCTATAGCTATGTCAAGAATCTCAATGGCAACACTCAGATCAGCTCTGAGTTACAGCACAATGGCACTAAATATACAGAACCAACTGATATTGCCAACATCCTGGCAGATAGGTTCAGTGCTAACTTTACCCCTCTCTCATCCATCTCTATACCGGAAGAATGCAAAGTTCCTGTAATCATGGCTGCACAGGTAAAAAACACACACTCCAAAGCCAAGAACACAGCAGCCATGGGACATGACAACATCCCAGGCTGTGTTCTACATGAACTACAGACCAAACTGGCACCCAACCTAAGTACCATGTTCAATCATAGCCTCACCTCAGGCTTTGTGCCCACTGAATGGCACACAGCAATGGTTATCCCACTCCAGAAAGGAGGAGCCACAATGGACCCTGGGAACTACTGCCCCATTAGCCTGATGAGCCAGGTCTGCAAGGCTATGGAACGTATCATCATGGAACTTAAAAACAATGACATTGGTAATCTCCACACTCTGGACCCCACACAGTTCAGGTTTGTAAAAAGGCAGGTCATGTCTCCTAAACCTGATAGACTTCTTTGAAGCGGTCACCAAAGCCGTAGATGAGGGTAAGGTGGTTCACACAGCCTATCTAGATCTTGCCAATCCCCCACTCTGGAATTATAGATAAACTCACTAAACTAGGTATAAATCCCTATGTCACAAGATGGGTTGCCAATTGGCTTACTGACAGAACCCACACTGTGAAAGCAGCAGACTCCAAATCAGACTTCAGACAAGAGACAAGTGGAGTACCACAGGGTTCAGTCCTGGGTAATCTCCTGTTTGGTATCTACTTCTCTGAAGTACAGGCTAACACAGAAGGTCTTTGGCTAACTATGTTTGCAGATGACTGCAAACCGGGAGCCATAATTGAAACTCCTAACGAGGTGGACATCCTACAAAAGGGCCCCACTGAGACAGAAGCCTGGTGTCAAAGCCATGGCCTCAAGCTCAATGCCAAAAAGTGCATTGTTATCCCCTTTGTTAAAAACTCTGTACCCACAAACTATCACATAGGCGGTAGTCTACTTAACACCAAAAGTGTGATAAGAGACCTTGGGACACAGGTGGACAGTAGTCTCTCCTTTGATAACCACATTGCCTATAGTGGTCAGGAAATCCTTCTACATGGCACACCTCATCATAAAAGGTTTCTCATCCAGAAAAAAAGAGGTCATTGTTCCCCACTACTCATTACCCATTAGACCCATTATAGAGTGCAACACCCCTTTTGGTATGTACCTCACAAGACATCTACAACAACTGGAAAGGCTGCAGAAATACCTCACAAAGAGGATTACTGGCCTCAAACAGATGCCCTACGCAGACCGTCTCGAAAACCTCTAGCTTTACTCCATTGCATATCGTCTACTCAGAGGTGATCTCTGCCTAACATACAAAGCTATGTCAAACTCAGAGCTGTTGGACATGCTCCACTTAAAAAAAAACCCAATCCCTCTGAGCTACACACTCTAGGGACGTAAAACTTGTCACCACAATAAACAGAACATGCTGGAGGGATACATTTCTGTTCCAGAGACTTTCCATATTCTGGAACAGACTACCTATCTATGTCAAGCAGAGCTCCTTATTAGCACTCTTCAAGAAAAATCTTGATGACTGGATGGGAAATAGGGAATTCACCCTGGGGATCACTTCTGTGGCTCTGCTTGACAGGAGCACATGAAAATAATTTTCTTGGGTGGCGAAAGCCAGGGTACCTTTTTGGCTAAGGCTTGTATGGGCCCTAGGGCCAATAGCCTAGTACCTACCTATCAACCTATGAACCTATAATTAAAGTCACTCATGAATATGGAATTGGGTTGGATGGTGGGTATCTACAGTATGCTTAAATATGTGTTGTAGTTTCCTGGGTCATAGAGGGGGACCTGTAGCTTGCAAGGAAGTGGTATGGGATTTTACCTATGGTGATTTGAATATGGGGAGGCTTAAGTGCATTGTCCCATTTGACCAGCCTTGAGGTATATTTAATTTTGATGTAAACTGAGACACCTCCACCTTTAGTCCCTGTCTGTGTAGTAGCTGGTCTAAATGTGTGGAAGGCATTATTGCCTTGTAATGTCAGGATGATCTCCATGCATTTCAACCATGTCTCAATGACTGTACACATATCAACATTTTCAAGGGTGAGTATATCTTTTAGGGAGTGGAGTTTCTTGTTTAGACTCCTGGCATTGAGCAGTAACATCTTTAGATTGTATTGGTTTTGATTTGCTTTGTCTGTAGGATTGGCAGGTTGGTATTTCCTAAAAAAAACACTATGGAGGAGGACAATGTTTTAGCTAATATTCAAAAGCCTAGAGAGGAGAGGTGCAGACCATCCCTAGCAAAGCAGTGTAGTCTGTCCTTCCATGCTGACAAATACTGCACCTCCTTAGAATGACAGCAAAAACTAAGCCAGTTATGAAGTCAACCAACTTCTGTTTATATTGTGGCATTATCCTTAGAGAAGTTAGAATGCCGTTCATATCAGCCTGGGACACATATATTGAGAGCATAGTCATTGCATGTCTTCATTTAGTCTAGGGAGGTAACTCTTAGGTAATTTGCACCCACATGAACTATGACCAAATCATACTGATACTTGTCCATTGACCAGAATGTGTGTGCAGTCTGGAGGATCCTGATCCTGATCCTGACAAGCAACTGACCGTGACTTTCTCCTTACTCAGCCTTGTGAGTGGTGTATCTATATGTCTATAATGTAGTCTCCAGGACCAGAATGTTAGGTTGTGTTTTGGCTTTCCTTATGGGCTTAGAAGTAGAGACTCAGTGTGTTGTGATTTTATGTGTTGATGTGGGTGTAGTTTTGAAACAGTGCATTTGGGGCTGCTGAAGGGATTTGTTCTATGTGCTTCATCTAGGAGGTCTTTGAGGTTTAGAAACGTTATATTTAAATGCCACCACATATATGGGGCTACATCTCTGACATATTTTATCAGTCTGTTTGAGAATTAGCTGGTTGTCAGTGAACATGAGACAATTTCTACATTGCCTCAGGATTCCCATATCCACCAAGCCGGCAACAGAGATACTGGGAAAGTTTATATCCATGGCAACATGCCTTTTTATTGATTAAATGGTTGCTGTGAGAATATAGAGTAAAATCAGGAGTATCTTGTTCACAAATCTAAACACCACAACAGGTTGCTCACAGCAAGTAAAACGAGCCTGGATAAATACAAGGGTACAGAAGACAAGACCAAAATCCATCTCAAGTAACTCAACTAAAACTAATAAAACATGTTTAATTAACACAAGCTTTAGCACATGACAAGTGTCCTATAGTGTTTAAAAGATAGATAGGGAGACTTCAACTACCCAAACATAGACTGGGAACATTACTCAAGCCCCAACACCCTAGCCCAAAGGTTCCCAGAATTCATAAACTCAAATGCAATGGAACAACTAGTCACCATTCCCACAAGAGGAGACAATATACTAGACCTGATCATCACAAACATGGGGACAAAATGCTCCACACCGGAAGTACATCCCTCTTTGGTAAGATCAGACCATAAATTAATCTCACTGGAAATCCACATCCTGCCCCCACCCCCTGCACAAAAGACCACAGTGAAGAACTTCTCAAAAGCAAACTTCACACTTCTTAAGACTGAAGTGGTATCTTTCAAGGCCCCTGG
Organism: Protopterus annectens; assembly: GCF_019279795.1. Taxonomy (NCBI): domain Eukaryota; kingdom Metazoa; phylum Chordata; order Ceratodontiformes; family Protopteridae; genus Protopterus; species Protopterus annectens. The sequence goes on from NC_056744.1 coordinate 1,100,275,512, forward strand.
GCCAGTGGAAACCACAACCCACACTGCTGAATCTTTTGCAAATGCCTTCTATGGGCACCTTCAAGAATGTTGGCTAAAGCCGAGCTACATTGGATCCTAAAGTTAGCAGCACACCTTCCACCGGGCCTGAATAGCTCTATTCCTTTAAAATCTGCATTGGTTGAACGTAGATAGTACCATCTACGGATATTTCGGGCTATATTTTGGGCTGTGTTTTCAACACTGCACACTATACATAGTGCATTAGATTTAGATGGTCCTAACTACCCAAATGTTTGCATTGCATTGTTGAATTTTCAGCTAATGATTCTGTGTGTGACTTAGATACAGTTTATATTTTAACTGTTATGAAAAAAATTTTCATGCTACTCTATACTTGTTAGTTAAGTATTTAGTATTACTGCATGAGTATTGCTTCCCTGCTGGAAATTATACTGTGTATCCAGGCACTTCCTATTCAACAGTCAAGTACCCAATAATTTTGTATATATATTGGTTTACAGTTTTATTTTATACTATATACAGTGCATCAGGGTAATTTGAGCCTTGGTCTATATCTTGCAATTTTTGTATGCAGTACATGTAATTTTTATAGTTATGTGTCTAGTTTTACTCGATGCACATTTAATAACAGATTTTATGTCTGGTTATTTATGCATTAAACCGGACACATGTTACATTCTGGTGTGTAGGGACATTTCGTGACATACTGGTTCACACTAGAGATGGTCATTACTACCATGTATATTTCATGTTTTTTGCCTTTTGTTTTTTGTTTTTTTGTTTTTTGTTTTTTATTTTCCATTTGTAATGTTTTTAGAACTATTGCTGACATCTAGAGGTGATCGGATGCCATGTTCTACATGGATGCAGAGTTGTCGCTCTTTTTTTGTTGAGAGTGACTTGTTTGAAGCGTTGACCTCTAACGCTCGCTTTGTACTGCACACTTCAGGCACTAGGACCAAGAAGACCACTTGATACTTCTTGAGGTGCCCTATTGGTGCTTGAATGCATGCGATATTATATGCGCACAGGAAAGGTTGACTATCTCCCGTATAACGCAATGTTGACCTTTTGACATGTTTACATTTCGAAATCCATGATGGATTATAACTTTCTGTTTTACCATGTCATCGGTGAACATATTTTCACCATGGATATTCCAGTGGGACCAATGTAGCAATCAATTAGCGATGGATCTATATTTGTGAGTAGCGTTCCACTTCAGTTGACATTGCGATGAATGTAGTGTTTGTAAGAACGAATGTGTATATGCTGTTTGGTAATCTAAATGGAATTTTGATTGCCTATGGTTTTGTGCGTTAGTGAGCACACTAATATCTTTGCCTTTGACATAATTGTTGAGGCGATTTATGATTTTAGAATCTTGTATACAATTTTAATGAGCAGTCTTACTTGATGCTGCTTTTTAATTTGATTTCGTTTCCATGGTTATTAATTGTTTTATTGCTATATGTTTAGTTAATGAGCCCGCCAAAATGCTGTATATATATACTTGGTATTTTGCCTTGGATTAATGTATCTGATGAAGCATAGCTTGACTATGCGGCAGCTCATCTTCTGTTTTGGAATAAACGATTTTATTACAACTCTACTTTGATTGCTTTTGGATTTCTACCTGGGACAAGCTGCATCTTTGTACTTTGGTGATACTTTCGTGGTGATTGCTCTCATACCTTCATATTCATTTTACTTTTCATTTGGTGAGAGCGTCTTCAGCAGTGAGTAGTACTCCTGATATTGTTGTTTTTTCGTTCTTTGTTTACTACTCAACGCACACGATGGAAAGTCAGAATGTTGGGATTGCTTCTACTCCAGGGCCGAGGGATACGTCTCGTTTGTGGACAGGTCTGTTTACACATGATTTAAACCCTTTATTGTCACTGGATTTGAATGAAGCATTAACCCATAGACTAACTACTGAAACTGGGGAGAATTTAAAAGACTTTCATGATCAACTGAGAATGTTGGAGAATAATCTTTATCAACTACAACGATACCTGTGGCAAAGACTACACTTAGAAGCATGCTTGCACTACAAGGTAGTCCCCAGAGGCATGCGGGTTTTCTGCATGCCTACGTATGGGGACTCCCACCCTTTATTACTAAAGCAATGGCAGGATTTAAACATCAACCTAGGGTTTGACTATGTGAGACTTCTGTTGAACTATTTTTCACCACTGGAAACAGAACTTCGTAATAAAACTGACATTCTCTATCAGAGAATACTTGACAACTTCACTTCTGAATATTGCAGTGAAAAATTATGTGTAGTTCTAACACAAGTTAAATCATTTGGCGAAAGGCTGGGCAAGACCAAGCAACACAAACTTAAGAGAGACTTTTTGGATTTTCAAAATGGCCATGTGTTTGTGTGGCCTAGACACCAGGATGGTCAATCTAATACTACACATAATACGACTAATCATACGAATGCTACAGCTAACCCAGATGCTGTCAATAACTTGTTACCACAATCTAATGACACTCATCCTACTGTGCAGACAGTGATTTCTTCCAATAGAGTCTGTGATCTGGACCCTATTGAGTTCCCTGCTATGGATACACCACCGCCTAATCAAGAGGCTCTGCAAGGTTATCAGAATACAGGAGCCATACCTAAAAGCAAGAATGTGAAGGGAATACAAAACCCCCCTTTTTTACCCTATCAAAGGAAGTACGTCCAACAAGTGAGGCGCTCCAGCAGCAGGGGAACAAGAAGCGCAAGTATTCCGAGGAACGGAATATGCCCAACAGAAGGACCAGGTATTGACTTTGGTGTTTAATTTTTCTAGCCACGTTATTGATACAGCTACGTTTAGCCTTCTTAATAGAGGGCTCTCATTCATCCCTGCGGCCAAAGCATCGTTAGAGGATACTCTATTGGATTTAAGACTATTCTGTAGACGTGTTTGTCTCAAGTTACTGTTTGCTGATAGTGAGAACAACAACAAAGAAAACGAACTACCAAATATGTTTAAGAAAAGAAGTACTTTTCACCTCCATTACAACCAATGGTACAATGTTTTCTGGATATATGTGAAAATGATTTATATGCATTGTTTTCTTTGACACATAATAGGAAAGGGAGATTTTATAATCTCAACAGAGAGGAAAATCATGCTTTGACCTGGCTAAAGAGCAATGATAAGTTGGTTGTGAAGCCCGCGGATAAAGGGGGGGGTGTAGTGCTAATGGATTCAGAAGAGTATGTGAAATGTATGAATGAACTACTATCTGACCATACTACCTACACACGTATTACCATTCAACAGGTTTCTACCATCATTAACACTGTTAAAGATAACATCTATGATCTCTTGCTATGTAGACAAATTAGTTTAGAGATGTATGAATATCTTTTGCAAACCGACCCAGTCATTCCCATTCTCAAAGGCCTCCCCAAGGTTCATAAGGAGACATGGCCCATCCCTATGAGACCCATTGTAGCAGGAGAGAAGTGGGTTACGGCCCATATTTCTACCTTTCTAGAGAGCATTTTACGTCCGGTAGTCGATAATTGTAATACCATTCTTAAAGACACCTATCAACTGCTAGAGACTCTCAAATGTGTATATTTGGAGAAGCCTAAGACATGTTATCTACTCATAACTATGGATGTAGAAAAACTCTTCACCTCCATCCCTAATGATATAGGCATCCAGTACATCAGGGAATTATTGCATAAGGAAACTCAGTTCTCCTGTGATAGGATTATATTGGTCACTCAATTGCTGGATATAGTTTTGAATAACAACATCTTCATATTTGGAGATGAGTATTTCCTACAGGCATGGGGGGTAGCCATGGGGACCCCCTGTGCCAACACTTATGCTAACCTGGTAGTATACTGGTGGGAGAAGTTGTTTTTGTTTACTCATGCATCCTCAAGACAGATAAAATATTACAAACGGTTCGTAGATGACATACTTATAATTTGGGAAGGTTCAACTATAGATTTTCAGATATTCTTGGAACATCTACAAACTACTACTAATTTTCTAAAATTCACGGTAGAGAGTTCATGTCAGTATGTCAATTTTTTGGATGTCACACTATGGTTGACTGATGAAGGTACAATCACAACTACACTCTACAGAAAAACTGTTTGGAGAAATGCATTGTTAGCTGCAGATAGTATGCATCCAGCATATACATTTCGTGGAATAGAACCAGCCAATTTATTAGAGTGTCTAGACTTTGTCAAAGTAAAAATGACCTTCTTGAGGAATCTAATAAATTGGAACTTCTATTCAAAGAAAGGGGTTATGACATGAATATGGTTAGAAGAATTAGACATGAAATCATTGGTGACATAGACTTTGCCACTAATGATGAACCATCTACATCATATGGACTCAGGAATAAAGCCCCTATGGAATCCACCTCTTATGAGAATAGAATATATTATGTTATTAAATATACAAATGAAGTTGAAAGTATTAGAGAAGTAATTAGGAAAAACTGGAATGTTCTTACGGTAAATAAGCAGATTAGAGACATAGTAGGTTCCACACCTAAATTTTGTTATAAAAACAGTGATAATCTTAAAAAACAACTTTGTAATGATCAATATATTACTAATGTAGGTAAACCTACTTGTCTACTATTGGGTGACATAGTAACCAAAGGGACTTATCCATGCTTGCATTGTCCTAGATGCAACAGCTTAAGTAAAATACAGGATTATAAGCATCCGATCATGAACACAGTTTTTAAACCTAAATACTATGCAGATTGCAATACTAGAAATGTGATATATTTGGCTACCTGCTCTTCTTGCTCAGCCTTCTATATAGGCCTAACGAAAAGAAGATTGCGGGATCGTATCTATGATCACCTTTATGAAATCCGGAGACAAGAAGAGAGTAATGCATTAGCTAGACATGTGCAGGATAATCATTCCCACTCCTTTAGTTTCAGGGTCCTACAAATTATCACACCCACTCTAAGGGGAGGGAACATTGATAATAAGTTGGCTAAAGCCGAGCTACATTGGATCCTAAAGTTAGCAGCACACCTTCCACCGGGCCTGAATAGCTCTATTCCTTTAAAATCTGCATTGGTTGAACGTAGATAGTACCATCTACGGATATTTTGGGCTATATTTTGGGCTGTGTTTTCAACACTGCACACTATACATAGTGCATTAGATTTAGATGGTCCTAACTACCCAAATGTTTGCATTGCATTGTTGAATTTTCAGCTAATGATTCTGTGTGTGACTTAGATACAGTTTATATTTTAACTGTTATGAAAAAATTTTTCATGCTACTCTATACTTGTTAGTTAAGTATTTAGTATTACTGCATGAGTATTGCTTCCCTGCTGGAAATTATACTGTGTATCCAGGCACTTCCTATTCAACAGTCAAGTACCCAATAATTTTGTATATATATTGGTTTACAGTTTTATTTTATACTATATACAGTGCATCAGGGTAATTTGAGCCTTGGTCTATATCTCGCAATTTTTGTATGCAGTACATGTAATTTTTATAGTTATGTGTCTAGTTTTACTCGAAGCACATTTAATAACAGATTTTATGTCTGGTTATTTATGCATTAAACCGGACACATGTTACATTCTGGTGTGTAGGGACATTTCGTGACATACTGGTTCACACTAGAGATGGTCATTACTACCATGTATATTTCATGTTTTTTGCCTTTTGTTTTTTGTTTTTTTGTTTTTTGTTTTTTATTTTCCATTTGTAATGTTTTTAGAACTATTGCTGACATCTAGAGGTGATCGGATGCCATGTTCTACATGGATGCAGAGTTGTCGCTCTTTTTTTGTTGAGAGTGACTTGTTTGAAGCGTTGACCTCTAACGCTCGCTTTGTACTGCACACTTCAGGCACTAGGACCAAGAAGACCACTTGATACTTCTTGAGGTGCCCTATTGGTGCTTGAATGCATGCGATATTATATGCGCACAGGAAAGGTTGACTATCTCCCGTATAATGCAATGTTGACCTTTTGACATGTTTACATTTCGAAATCCATGATGGATTATAACTTTCTGTTTTACCATGTCATCGGTGAACATATTTTCACCATGGATATTCCAGTGGGACCAATGTAGCAATCAATTAGCGATGGATCTATATTTGTGAGTAGCGTTCCACTTCAGTTGACATTGCGATGAATGTAGTGTTTGTAAGAACGAATGTGTATATGCTGTTTGGTAATCTAAATGGAATTTTGATTGCCTATGGTTTTGTGCGTTAGTGAGCACACTAATATCTTTGCCTTTGACATAATTGTTGAGGCGATTTATGATTTTAGAATCTTGTATACAATTTTAATGAGCAGTCTTACTTGATGCTGCTTTTTAATTTGATTTCGTTTCCATGGTTATTAATTGTTTTATTGCTATATGTTTAGTTAATGAGCCCGCCAAAATGCTGTATATATATACTTGGTATTTTGCCTTGGATTAATGTATCTGATGAAGCATAGCTTGACTATGCGAAAGCGCTCATCTTCTGTTTTGGAATAAACGATTTTATTACAACTCTACTTTGATTGCTTTTGGATTTCTACCTGGGACAAGCTGCATCTTTGTACTTTGGTGATACTTTCGTGGTGATTGCTCTCATACCTTCATATTCATTTTACTTTTCATTTGGTGAGAGCGTCTTCAGCAGTGAGTAGTACTCCTGATATTGTTGTTTTTTCGTTCTTTGTTTACTACTCAACGCACACGATGGAAAGTCAGAATGTTGGGATTGCTTCTACTCCAGGGCCGAGGGATACGTCTCGTTTGTGGACAGGTCTGTTTACACATGATTTAAACCCTTTATTGTCACTGGATTTGAATGAAGCATTAACCCATAGACTAACTACTGAAACTGGGGAGAATTTAAAAGACTTTCATGATCAACTGAGAATGTTGGAGAATAATCTTTATCAACTACAACGATACCTGTGGCAAAGACTACACTTAGAAGCATGCTTGCACTACAAGGTAGTCCCCAGAGGCATGCGGGTTTTCTGCATGCCTACGTATGGGGACTCCCACCCTTTATTACTAAAGCAATGGCAGGATTTAAACATCAACCTAGGGTTTGACTATGTGAGACTTCTGTTGAACTATTTTTCACCACTGGAAACAGAACTTCGTAATAAAACTGACATTCTCTATCAGAGAATACTTGACAACTTCACTTCTGAATATTGCAGTGAAAAATTATGTGTAGTTCTAACACAAGTTAAATCATTTGGCGAAAGGCTGGGCAAGACCAAGCAACACAAACTTAAGAGAGACTTTTTGGATTTTCAAAATGGCCATGTGTTTGTGTGGCCTAGACACCAGGATGGTCAATCTAATACTACACATAATACGACTAATCATACGAATGCTACAGCTAACCCAGATGCTGTCAATAACTTGTTACCACAATCTAATGACACTCATCCTACTGTGCAGACAGTGATTTCTTCCAATAGAGTCTGTGATCTGGACCCTATTGAGTTCCCTGCTATGGATACACCACCACCTAATCAAGAGGCTCTGCAAGGTTATCAGAATACAGGAGCCATACCTAAAAGCAAGAATGTGAAGGGAATACAAACCCCCCCTTTTTTACCCTATCAAAGGAAGTACGTCCAACAAGTGAGGGGGCGCTCCAGCAGCAGGGGAACAAGAATAAGTATTCCGAGGAACGGAATATGCCCAACAGAAGGACCAGGTATTGACTTTGGTGTTTAATTTTTCTAGCCACGTTATTGATACAGCTACGTTTAGCCTTCTTAATAGAGGGCTCTCATTCATCCCTGCGGCCAAAGCATCGTTAGAGGATACTCTATTGGATTTAAGACTATTCTGTAGACGTGTTTGCCTTAAGTTACTGTTTGCTGATAGTGAGAATAGCAACAAAGAAACGAACTACCAACTATGTTTAAGAAAAGAAGTACTTTTCACCTCCATTACAACCAATGGTACAATGTTTTCTGGATATATGTGAAAATGATTTATATGCATTGTTTTCTTTGACACATAATAGGAAAGGGAGATTTTATAATCTCAACAGAGAGGAAAATCATGCTTTGACCTGGCTAAAGAGCAATGATAAGTTGGTTGTGAAGCCCGCGGATAAAGGGGGGGGTGTAGTGCTAATGGATTCAGAAGAGTATGTGAAATGTATGAATGAACTACTATCTGACCATACTACCTACACACGTATTACCATTCAACAGGTTTCTACCATCATTAACACTGTTAAAGATAACATCTATGATCTCTTGCTATGTAGACAAATTAGTTTAGAGATGTATGAATATCTTTTGCAAACCGACCCAGTCATTCCCATTCTCAAAGGCCTCCCCAAGGTTCATAAGGAGACATGGCCCATCCCTATGAGACCCATTGTAGCAGGAGAGAAGTGGGTTACGGCCCATATTTCTACCTTTCTAGAGAGCATTTTACGTCCGGTAGTCGATAATTGTAATACCATTCTTAAAGACACCTATCAACTGCTAGAGACTCTCAAATGTGTATATTTGGAGAAGCCTAAGACATGTTATCTACTCATAACTATGGATGTAGAAAAACTCTTCACCTCCATCCCTAATGATATAGGCATCCAGTACATCAGGGAATTATTGCATAAGGAAACTCAGTTCTCCTGTGATAGGATTATATTGGTCACTCAATTGCTGGATATAGTTTTGAATAACAACATCTTCATATTTGGAGATGAGTATTTCCTACAGGCATGGGGGGTAGCCATGGGGACCCCCTGTGCCAACACTTATGCTAACCTGGTAGTATACTGGTGGGAGAAGTTGTTTTTGTTTACTCATGCATCCTCAAGACAGATAAAATATTACAAACGGTTCGTAGATGACATACTTATAATTTGGGAAGGTTCAACTATAGATTTTCAGATATTCTTGGAACATCTACAAACTACTACTAATTTTCTAAAATTCACGGTAGAGAGTTCATGTCAGTATGTCAATTTTTTGGATGTCACACTATGGTTGACTGATGAAGGTACAATCACAACTACACTCTACAGAAAAACTGTTTGGAGAAATGCATTGTTAGCTGCAGATAGTATGCATCCAGCATATACATTTCGTGGAATAGAACCAGCCAATTTATTAGAGTGTCTAGACTTTGTCAAAGTAAAAATGACCTTCTTGAGGAATCTAATAAATTGGAACTTCTATTCAAAGAAAGGGGTTATGACATGAATATGGTTAGAAGAATTAGACATGAAATCATTGGTGACATAGACTTTGCCACTAATGATGAACCATCTACATCATATGGACTCAGGAATAAAGCCCCTATGGAATCCACCTCTTATGAGAATAGAATATATTATGTTATTAAATATACAAATGAAGTTGAAAGTATTAGAGAAGTAATTAGGAAAAACTGGAATGTTCTTACGGTAAATAAGCAGATTAGAGACATAGTAGGTTCCACACCTAAATTTTGTTATAAAAACAGTGATAATCTTAAAAAACAACTTTGTAATGATCAATATATTACTAATGTAGGTAAACCTACTTGTCTACTATTGGGTGACATAGTAACCAAAGGGACTTATCCATGCTTGCATTGTCCTAGATGCAACAGCTTAAGTAAAATACAGGATTATAAGCATCCGATCATGAACACAGTTTTTAAACCTAAATACTATGCAGATTGCAATACTAGAAATGTGATATATTTGGCTACCTGCTCTTCTTGCTCAGCCTTCTGTATAGGCCTAACGAAAAGAAGATTGCGGGATCGTATCTATGATCACCTTTATGAAATCCGGAGACAAGAAGAGAGTAATGCATTAGCTAGACATGTGCAGGATAATCATTCCCACTCCTTTAGTTTCAGGGTCCTACAAATTATCACACCCACTCTAAGGGGAGGGAACATTGATAATAAGTTGGCTAAAGCCGAGCTACATTGGATCCTAAAGTTAGCAGCACACCTTCCACTGGGCCTGAATAGCTCTATTCCTTTAAAATCTGCATTGGTTGAACGTAGATAGTACCATCTACGGATATTTTGGGCTATATTTTGGGCTGTGTTTTCAACACTGCACACTATACATAGTGCATTAGATTTAGATGGTCCTAACTACCCAAATGTTTACATTGCATTGTTGAATTTTCAGCTAATGATTCTGTGTGTGACTTAGATACAGTTTATATTTTAATTGTTATGAAAAAATCTTACATGCTACCCTATACTTGTTAGTTAAGCATTTAGTATTACTGCATGAGTATTGCTTCCCTGCTGGAAATTATACTGTGTATCCAGGCACTTCCTATTCAACAGTCAAGTACCCAATAATTTTGTATATATATTGGTTTACAGTTTTATTTTATACTATATACAGTGCATCAGGGTAATTTGAGCCTTGGTCTATATCTACTTAATTTTGTATGCAGTACATGTAATTTTTATAGTTATGTGTCTAGTTTTACTCGAAGCACATTTAATAACAGATTTTATGTCTGGTTATTTATGCATTAAACCGGACACATGCTAAATTCTGGTGAGTAGGGACATTTCGTGACATATTGGTTCACACCTGAGATGGTCGTTACTACCATGTATATCTCATGTTTTTTTGCCTTTTAATTTTTGTTTTTTTGTTTTTTGTTTTTTATTTTCCATTTGTAATGTTTTAGAATTATTGCAGACATTTAGAGGTGATTGGATGCTAGGTTCTACATGGATGCAGAATTGTCGTTTTTTCTCTTGTTGAGAGTTTTTTGTTTAGAGCGTTGATTTCTAACGCTTGTTTTGCACTGCACAGCTCAGGCATTAGGACCATGAAAACCATTTGGTACTCTTTGAGGTGCCCTATTGGTGCTTGAATGTATGCGATATTATATGCGCATAGGAAAGGTCGACTATCTCTTGTATAACGTATTGTTGACCCCTTAATGTGTATACATTTTGAAATTCATGTTGGAATATAACTTTCTGCTTCACCACGTTATCGGTGAACATATTTTCACCATGGATATTCCAATGGGACTAATGTAGCAATCAATTAGCGATGGATCTATATTTGTGAGTAGCGTTCCACTTCAGTTGACATTCGATGAATGTAGTGTTTGTAAGAACGAATGTGTATATGCTGTTTGGTAATCTAAATGGAATTTTGATTGCCTATGGTTTTGTGCGTTAGTGAGCACACTAATATCTTTGCCTTTGACATAATTGTTGAGGCGATTTATGATTTTAGAATCTTGTATACAATTTTAATGAGCGGTTTTTCTTGATGCTGCTTTTAATTTGATTTCGTTTCCATGGTTATTAATTGTTTTATTGCTATATGTTTAGTTAATGAGCCCGCCAAAATGCTGTATATATATACTTGGTATTTTGCCTTGGATTAATGTATCTGATGAAGCATAGCTTGACTATGCGAAAGCGCTCATCTTCTGTTTTGGAATAAACGATTTTATTACAACTCTACTTTGATTGCTTTTGGATTTCTACCTGGGACAAGCTGCATCTTTGTACTTTGGTGATACTTTCGTGGTGATTGCTCTCATACCTTCATATTCATTTTACTTTTCATTTGGTGAGAGCGTCTTCAGCAGTGAGTAGTACTCCTGATATTGTTGTTTTTTCGTTCTTTGTTTACTACTCAACGCACACGATGGAAAGTCAGAATGTTGGGATTGCTTCTACTCCAGGGCCGAGGGATACGTCTCGTTTGTGGACAGGTCTGTTTACACATGATTTAAACCCTTTATTGTCACTGGATTTGAATGAAGCATTAACCCATAGACTAACTACTGAAACTGGGGAGAATTTAAAAGACTTTCATGATCAACTGAGAATGTTGGAGAATAATCTTTATCAACTACAACGATACCTGTGGCAAAGACTACACTTAGAAGCATGCTTGCACTACAAGGTAGTCCCCAGAGGCATGCGGGTTTTCTGCATGCCTACGTATGGGGACTCCCACCCTTTATTACTAAAGCAATGGCAGGATTTAAACATCAACCTAGGGTTTGACTATGTGAGACTTCTGTTGAACTATTTTTCACCACTGGAAACAGAACTTCGTAATAAAACTGACATTCTCTATCAGAGAATACTTGACAACTTCACTTCTGAATATTGCAGTGAAAAATTATGTGTAGTTCTAACACAAGTTAAATCATTTGGCGAAAGACTGGGCAAGACCAAGCAACACAAACTTAAGAGAGACTTTTTGGATTTTCAAAATGGCCATGTGTTTGTGTGGCCTAGACACCAGGATGGTCAATCTAATACTACACATAATACGACTAATCATACGAATGCTACAGCTAACCCAGATGCTGTCAATAACTTGTTACCACAATCTAATGACACTCATCCTACTGTGCAGACAGTGATTTCTTCCAATAGAGTCTGTGATCTGGACCCTATTGAGTTCCCTGCTATGGATACACCACCGCCTAATCAAGAGGCTCTGCAAGGTTATCAGAATACAGGAGCCATACCTAAAAGCAAGAATGTGAAGGGAATACAAAACCCCCCTTTTTTACCCTATCAAAGGAAGTACGTCCAACAAGTGAGGGGGCGCTCCAGCAGCAGGGGAACAAGAAAACGCAAGTATTCCGAGGAACGGAATATGCCCAACAGAAGGACCAGGTATTGACTTTGGTGTTTAATTTTTCTAGCCACGTTATTGATACAGCTACGTTTAGCCTTCTTAATAGAGGGCTCTCATTCATCCCTGCGGCCAAAGCATCGTTAGAGGATACTCTATTGGATTTAAGACTATTCTGTAGACGTGTTTGCCTTAAGTTACTGTTTGCTGATAGTGAGAATAGCAACAAAGAAAACGAACTACCAACTATGTTTAAGAAAAGAAGTACTTTTTCACCTCCATTACAACCAATGGTACAATGTTTTCTGGATATATGTGAAAATGATTTATATGCATTGTTTTCTTTGACACATAATAGGAAAGGGAGATTTTATAATCTCAACAGAGAGGAAAATCATGCTTTGACCTGGCTAAAGAGCAATGATAAGTTGGTTGTGAAGCCCGCGGATAAAGGGGGGGGTGTAGTGCTAATGGATTCAGAAGAGTATGTGAAATGTATGAATGAACTACTATCTGACCATACTACCTACACACGTATTACCATTCAACAGGTTTCTACCATCATTAACACTGTTAAAGATAACATCTATGATCTCTTGCTATGTAGACAAATTAGTTTAGAGATGTATGAATATCTTTTGCAAACCGACCCAGTCATTCCCATTCTCAAAGGCCTCCCCAAGGTTCATAAGGAGACATGGCCCATCCCTATGAGACCCATTGTAGCAGGAGAGAAGTGGGTTACGGCCCATATTTCTACCTTTCTAGAGAGCATTTCGTCCGGTAGTCGATAATTGTAATACCATTCTTAAAGACACCTATCAACTGCTAGAGACTCTCAAATGTGTATATTTGGAGAAGCCTAAGACATGTTATCTACTCATAACTATGGATGTAGAAAAACTCTTCACCTCCATCCCTAATGATATAGGCATCCAGTACATCAGGGAATTATTGCATAAGGAAACTCAGTTCTCCTGTGATAGGATTATATTGGTCACTCAATTGCTGGATATAGTTTTGAATAACAACATCTTCATATTTGGAGATGAGTATTTCCTACAGGCATGGGGGGTAGCCATGGGGACCCCCTGTGCCAACACTTATGCTAACCTGGTAGTATACTGGTGGGAGAAGTTGTTTTGTTTACTCATGCATCCTCAAGACAGATAAAATATTAGAATCGGTTCGTAGATGACATACTTATAATTTGGGAAGGTTCAACTATAGATTTTCAGATATTCTTGGAACATCTACAAACTACTACTAATTTTCTAAAATTCACGGTAGAGAGTTCATGTCAGTATGTCAATTTTTTGGATGTCACACTATGGTTGACTGATGAAGGTACAATCACAACTACACTCTACAGAAAAACTGTTTGGAGAAATGCATTGTTAGCTGCAGATAGTATGCATCCAGCATATACATTTCGTGGAATAGAACCAGCCAATTTATTAGAGTGTCTAGACTTTGTCAAAGTAAAAATGACCTTCTTGAGGAATCTAATAAATTGGAACTTCTATTCAAAGAAAGGGGTTATGACATGAATATGGTTAGAAGAATTAGACATGAAATCATTGGTGACATAGACTTTGCCACTAATGATGAACCATCTACATCATATGGACTCAGGAATAAAGCCCCTATGGAATCCACCTCTTATGAGAATAGAATATATTATGTTATTAAATATACAAATGAAGTTGAAAGTATTAGAGAAGTAATTAGGAAAAACTGGAATGTTCTTACGGTAAATAAGCAGATTAGAGACATAGTAGGTTCCACACCTAAATTTTGTTATAAAAACAGTGATAATCTTAAAAAACAACTTTGTAATGATCAATATATTACTAATGTAGGTAAACCTACTTGTCTACTATTGGGTGACATAGTAACCAAAGGGACTTATCCATGCTTGCATTGTCCTAGATGCAACAGCTTAAGTAAAATACAGGATTATAAGCATCCGATCATGAACACAGTTTTTAAACCTAAATACTATGCAGATTGCAATACTAGAAATGTGATATATTTGGCTACCTGCTCTTCTTGCTCAGCCTTCTATATAGGCCTAACGAAAAGAAGATTGCGGGATCGTATCTATGATCACCTTTATGAAATCCGGAGACAAGAAGAGAGTAATGCATTAGCTAGACATGTGCAGGATAATCATTCCCACTCCTTTAGTTTCAGGGTCCTACAAATTATCACACCCACTCTAAGGGGAGGGAACATTGATAATAAGTTGGCTAAAGCCGAGCTACATTGGATCCTAAAGTTAGCAGCACACCTTCCACGGGCCTGAATAGCTCTATTCCTTTAAAATCTGCATTGGTTGAACGTAGATAGTACCATCTACGGATATTTTGGGCTATATTTTGGGCTGTGTTTTCAACACTGCACACTATACATAGTGCATTAGATTTAGATGGTCCTAACTACCCAAATGTTTGCATTGCATTGTTGAATTTTCAGCTAATGATTCTGTGTGTGACTTAGATACAGTTTATATTTTAACTGTTATGAAAAAAATTTCATGCTACTCTATACTTGTTAGTTAAGTATTTAGTATTACTGCATGAGTATTGCTTCCCTGCTGGAAATTATACTGTGTATCCAGGCACTTCCTATTCAACAGTCAAGTACCCAATAATTTTGTATATATATTGGTTTACAGTTTTATTTTATACTATATACAGTGCATCAGGGTAATTTGAGCCTTGGTCTATATCTCGCAATTTTTGTATGCAGTACATGTAATTTTTATAGTTATGTGTCTAGTTTTACTCGAAGCACATTTAATAACAGATTTTATGTCTGGTTATTTATGCATTAAACCGGACACATGTTACATTCTGGTGTGTAGGGACATTTCGTGACATACTGGTTCACACTAGAGATGGTCATTACTACCATGTATATTTCATGTTTTTTGCCTTTTGTTTTTTGTTTTTTTGTTTTTTGTTTTTTATTTTCCATTTGTAATGTTTTTAGAACTATTGCTGACATCTAGAGGTGATCGGATGCCATGTTCTACATGGATGCAGAGTTGTCGCTCTTTTTTTGTTGAGAGTGACTTGTTTGAAGCGTTGACCTCTAACGCTCGCTTTGTACTGCACACTTCAGGCACTAGGACCAAGAAGACCACTTGATACTTCTTGAGGTGCCCTATTGGTGCTTGAATGCATGCGATATTATATGCGCACAGGAAAGGTTGACTATCTCCCGTATAACGCAATGTTGACCTTTTGACATGTTTACATTTCGAAATCCATGATGGATTATAACTTTCTGTTTTACCATGTCATCGGTGAACATATTTTCACCATGGATATTCCAGTGGGACCAATGTAGCAATCAATTAGCGATGGATCTATATTTGTGAGTAGCGTTCCACTTCAGTTGACATTGCGATGAATGTAGTGTTTGTAAGAACGAATGTGTATATGCTGTTTGGTAATCTAAATGGAATTTTGATTGCCTATGGTTTTGTGCGTTAGTGAGCACACTAATATCTTTGCCTTTGACATAATTGTTGAGGCGATTTATGATTTTAGAATCTTGTATACAATTTTAATGAGCAGTCTTACTTGATGCTGCTTTTTAATTTGATTTCATTTCCATGGTTATTAATTGTTTTATTGCTATATGTTTAGTTAATGAGCCCGCCAAAATGCTGTATATATATACTTGGTATTTTGCCTTGGATTAATGTATCTGATGAAGCATAGCTTGACTATGCGAAAGCGCTCATCTTCTGTTTTGGAATAAATGATTTTATTACAACTCTACTTTGATTGCTTTTGGATTTCTACCTGGGACAAGCTGCATCTTTGTACTTTGGTGATACTTTCGTGGTGATTGCTCTCATACCTTCATATTCATTTTACTTTTCATTTGGTGAGAACGTCTTCAGCAGTGAGTAGTACTCCTGATATTGTTGTCACCTTCAAGAATGCATGGATCATGCAATCCCAAATAAAACCAAGACCCATTCCCCCAAAGGCAGGCGCCCGGTCTGGTGGACCCCAGCCATAAACAAACTTTACAACAGGAGGAGGAAGCTACTACATGACAGAGCAAAATCCCTAAAAGGGAAGGCATCTCTGATCAGTACTAGCAAAAAACTACGATCACTCATAAAATCATCCAAGGTCAACTTTGAGAGAAAAATCGCAAAAGACACAAAAGACAATCACAAGGCCTTCTTTAGCTATGTTAGAAACCTGGGTGGAAACTCACAGATATGCTCAGAGTTAGTCCAAAATGACACAAAATACACTGAACCCACTGACATTGCCAACATTCTGGCAGACAGGTTCAGTGCAAATTTCTCCTCCCCCCCCCAAAAGGAGAAATAACTATCCCAGCAGAGTGTAGCCTCCCTAACATCTCAGATGCCCAGGTGAGAGCCGCCCTCTCTAAAGCTAAAAACACAGCATCAATGGGACTGGATGGTGTCCCGGGCTGTGTGCTACATGAACTCCAAGAGGAACTAAACCCACACATAAGGCTGCTGTTTAATCTTAGCCTTACTACAGGATACGTACCCAAAGAGTGGCGTACTGCAACAGTGGTCCCACTTCACAAAGGCGGTGCTTCTACGGACCCTGGAAATTACCGCCCCATAAGCTTGACGAGCCTGGTCTGCAAAGCTATGGAGAGGATCATTATGGAACTCATAAACAAAGACATTGGGGACCTACAGACATTGGATCCTACCCAATTTGGCTTTGTCAAGGGCAGATCCTGCCTTTTGAACTTGGTCGTCTTTTTTGAAACAGTCACTAAGGCCATTGATGAGGGCAAGGCAGTTCACACAGCCTACCTTGACCTTGCAAAAGCCTTTGACACGATACCCCACTCGGGCATCATAGACAAACTCACCAGCTTAAATGTAAACCCATATGTCACAAGATGGGTTGCAAACTGGCTCAAGGACAGAACCCACAGGGTCAGAGTTGCTGGAGCTATGTCAGACTCTAAGCCAGTCTGGCGGTGTCCCACAGGGCTCAGTCCTGGGACCCCTCTTGTTCGGCATTTATTTTTCGAGGTACAGGCAAACATAGGAGGATTGTGGCTGACAAAGTTCGCAGATGACTGCAAACTGGGCCATAATTGATACTCCAGCGGACACAAACATCCTTCAGAGAGGCCTCATAGAAACGGATAATTGGTGCCAGAGCCATGGCCTTAAGCTGAACGCCAAGAAATGTATAGTCATACCCTTGGGAAAAACAAGGTACCGACAAATTACCACATAGGTGGTAATCCATTAAATCGGAAGAGGTAATCAGGGACCTAGGGACCCAGGTTGACAGTAACCTCTCATTTGACACTCACATTGCCAAAGTGGTTAGGAAGACCTTCTATATTGCCCACCTTATCATGAAGGGTTTCACATCTAGATCAAGAGAGGTCATTGTGCCCCTGTACTCTTCTCTTATCAGGCCAATGATTGAGTACAATGCCCCATTTGGGATGTATCTCACCCGACACCTGCAGCAGTTGGAAAGACCCCAAAAGTTCCTCACCAAGAGGATAAAGGGTCTTAAACATATGTCATATGCTGCCCGACTGAAAAAACTCCAGCTCTATTCAGTCGCATACCGCCTACTCAGAGGTGATCTGTGCCTGACGTACAAGGCCATGTCCAATCCTGAATTAATGGACATGCTCCACCTCAGAAAATCCAAATCCATCAGAGCCACGAGAAGAAGTGACTTAAACCTCAACACAGAAATAAATAGAACGTGCTGGAGGGACAGATTCATAACCCAGAGGCTCCCTACACTCTGGAACAGAATCCCAGTCCATGTTAGGCAGAGCTCCTCACTGACTCTATTCAAGAGAAATCTCGACGAGTGGATGGGACATCGTAAGTTTACCCCAGGGGTCATCTCTGTGTCACTACTAGACAGAGGCATAGTAAACTAAACCCTAAAAGGGCATAGTATTCTCATCCTAAGGGGTGGTGTAAGCCACATACACTCTGGCTAGGCTTATAAATGCCCTAGGGCAGATAGCCTAGTACGAACCTATGAACCTATAAGAATAAGAACCTATATAAAGGTAAGAAGAACCCATCACATCACACACAGTCTCATGAAATACAGTGAATTAAAATACTTAATGAGAACAAATCAAGTTCTAAAATGTCAAACAACAAATAAATCAATCAATCCAAAAGCAGAAAATAACCAAGTGATGAAAAACTTTACTGAACTGATATCTCTCATTCTATAATCATAAACTTCATCAGAGTACAACCCCTAAATAATTTTCCCCTTCTTATAAAAACAAAGCAACAATTAGGTAAAAAATTAAATGCATAATTAATTAGCTGATTAATAATTCATAAAGTAATCCCTCAACCAATAAAAAATGAAAATTAATGGATGGAATATATAAACTGTATCTTGTTGTTCAAATAATATCCCAGAAAAAATACTGCCTCTACAATACCAGATGTAAAATATTACAGGAGTTAAACATTCTAAATATGGAGCAACAGTTAAGAAATGCAATTAAACACTTTAGAGTCACAAGTCCATAGCTTACAATGGCCACATTTAGCCATATGGCTATGTTTGCCATAAGGGGATAGTGGGCTCAAACTCAAGGTTCCAGCCTCGACTAAAAACTACTTGGGGGGGGGGCATTCCCAACTTAACCTTTAATTCATCAGAGAAAATTGTATTCCAATTTTCTCAAAGTGTTTTCACATACTTGTGAGAATCACTAGCCAAAGGTAAAATGAATGACAAGTTGTTTAAAACCTTCTTACTAAATGGTGTAGAATTAAATAATGTTGGTGTCTCCCTGGGAGAGTTCTCCTCACACAATAATGGGCGAAACTTAGTGGATCTATCCCTAACCACTTCATCTTTGATGTCCAACAGCAAACTATTGGGATAGCCTTGAACATCAAACAGGGTGATTAAATAGTCGATCACAGATAGAAAATTATTATCTGCACTGATAAGTCTGGACAGAAGGGCCATTTGGTCTTTACCCTTCTTTTGAAAATAAAGGTGACAACCGTCAAAATATATGTAGGAATTTGGAAAGGATTTCTTCCTAAAAATATTGGAAGTGTATTTCATCAGTGTGGTGTCCTTTCCAGTGGTGACATCTAAGTAATCCATAGTATCACATTTCAGCTGGTGTGTAAATGACAGGAAATCAGTGAAAGTATCAAGAATATTCTTAAATTCTAACCACTGGTCCAGAGTCCCTTTCCATATAATAAAGGGTGTCGTCCAGAAACCTAAAATACACTGCCACCAGTCAAAACCAATCTGATGTTAAAATAACATTCTCTTCCCAGAAGTATAACACTGTGTTTGCATAAATGGGGCACACACTTTCTAACAAAACAAAGTTATGTAAAGTTAGTTGCAGAAAGCTTTCCAACAATTTAATCTGTAAACTGGAAAAAGATTCCTTCTGTTTCAGTAAAGTGGACAAAAAATAATTTATACCAGTGGAATGAGGGATGACCATAAATAAATTAATTACATCCTTTGTAATAAAACAATAGTCATTACTAAATGATACATCATTTAATTTTTCTGGAAGTTGCCATAAATCTCTAAGAATGTTTCTTTTAGTATCTGAAAGTTTCTTACCTCTCACATCTATGGAAGTCACTAAAGGTTCAGGCTTAAAATTTCTGGTTGCTACTGTTGGTCTAAAAGGAGGATTTAAGGAATCACAGAAATGGACGTGATACCTAGATTGTCCACCTTAACAAAATTATAAGTTGGTAAATCAATAGATCCTACAAAATGAAATGAGTTTTACTCTAGGATATATTTACGTCATTTTTAGAAAGAATGTAATTTCAATTTGCAGTGTGCTTAAACTGACAGCTATGTACTTGCAACACCACTAAGTATTTAATTGCATTTCATAACTGTTTTGTATTTTGAATTTTTAAATCCTGTACTATTTTAAATCTGGTATTGCATATGCAGTATTTTTTTGGGGATATTATTTGAGCAAAAAGATACCTTTTACATTTTCAATCCATTAATTTGCATTTTTTATTGGTTGAAGGATTACTTTATGTATTAATCAACTAATTAATTATGCATTCATTTTTTACCTAATTGGTGATTTGTTTTTTATAAGAAGGGGGCAAGTTAATTAGGGACATATTCTGAAGTTCTTGATTATAAAACAAAAGTGCTCAGTTCAATAAAGTTTTTGTCAATTGGTTATTTTCTGCTGGCACTTTTGAATTGATTTATTTGTTGCTTGGTACTCCATTTGTACACATTCTTTATGGTTTCCTGATTTATTTGTTTAGTGTTTGCAATGGTGTAGCAGTATGACAACTGAGTGTATGCAGTTGTTTCCTTTAACCCAACAGACTCCCACTCGTAGCCTTAACCATTCTTTACCAGGGGAGTTAGTGTCTTATCCAACAATTGTCTCAGTTTATCCCTTCCCCTTCACTCCGGATGACTTCCGAAGAAGCAGTGGGTGAGCCAAACAAGTCTACTCTTTTTGTACCTCTGGACAACTTGAGTAGCAGCCAATTACACCAAGCAATTGATTCCCAAGGAGACACCTGGTTCAATCAACCAATAATCAGAAGTACTGCTAGCAAATTTCGCCCTGTGTTCATTCGACTAGGTAAATTCATCCATTGGCTAAGCTTGTCCAAACTATTTTATTACCGACAAAATAGTTACCTGTGGAACTTTGAAAACACAGCTAAATTCCTTTGAACAAAAATTAAAGAAAATTAAAGTTCTCCAGTTGGAGAACAATTATCTATCAGAATGTATTCAGAGACATTGCAATTCAGTGTGTTACATAAGGAATTATTAAATTTGTTTAATATCCTTGGGATTAAAATCTTAGAACTTTGAAGGCTGACAATGAGAGGAAATTAAACAATTTAAGCCAGAAAATCAAGGTACTGTACCACTCTGTTACTAATGATGAATTGTTTGCTGTTTATAAAGAATTTAATAACATTTTCATCAGGATTGACAAATTAATGCAAGTTAATCAACAATGTAAATTTAATAAACTTGAAAGGGATCAGATTCAATATGATTCACAGAAAGCATACCCAAAACCTTTAAACCTTTAAATTGTTTGGATGTTGTACACCCCAATTCCTATGTCCACCCAAGAATGTAAAACAGTATAGAGGAAATGACAATCACCTTCTATTTGATTCCCCTTTGGTGTGATGTTCAGACAGGCTAGCATCCCAAATGTCTTCAGGGGGACCTTATACTTATCACAATGATAGAAACAGCATAAATAACAAAAATCAGCCACAGATGGCAAGAGGGAGACCAAGGAGATGGGTATTACATCTTCTTCCTCACATATCATCAATGTAAATCATGGGTCAAGCAATTTTTCAGTTTTTAATTTTATTGAAATAAATTTTTCTGATTCTGTGTCTACTCTGTTCAAACATGGTTTCAACTTTGTTCTGTCTTTTAATTTAGCTATAGTTAAGCCTCTTAGTTAAAACTTTATACTAGATTACTTTATTTTGAATTTATTTTGTGGCCATACTACCCCATGTGTTGATAAACTACACTTAAAATTAGAAAGGAAAAGTGTTTTTTTGCCACCTGTTAACTATAATGATAGCAGCCTTTGAAAGGGTAATGTAAACAGGGGTTTAGAAAGATTTGGGCAACCAAACTTTAGCTTTTTCCAATTTGTCACCCCATGAGAGGGAGGCTCTGCAGTACATTAAAAATGACAGAACCCTCCAGATCATGAAACCTGATAAAGGGGGTGGAGTTGTTATTATGGACTCATTTGATTATTGGAATTGTTGGCAGATGAAAACACTTAACATCAAAATTTCTAAAAATGAAGTAAATATATACTACAATAAAACTGATTTAGTTTTGCATGATCTATTACTTCAAGGTGTACTGGATTTACCAACTTATAATTTTTTTAAGGTGGACAATTCAATTGTTTCATCCATTTTCAGGATCCCTAAAATTCAAAAAGATCCCTTAAATCAACCTTTCAGATCCATAGTAGTCACCAGGAATTTTAAGACGGAACCTTTAGTGACTTTCATATATGTGACCTGTAAGAAACCTTTGGATACATCCTTAGAAATTCATGGCAACTTCTGGAAAAATTAAATGATATACCATTTGGTAATGACTATTGTTTTATTACAGTGGATGCAATTAGTTTATTTACAGTCATCCCTCTTTCAACTGATATAAATTATTTGTGTTCATTTTATTAAAACTGAAGGAACATTTTTTTTTCTAGTTTATAGATTAAATTGTTGGAAAGCTTTCTAGAACTAACTTTACACAGCAACTTTATTTTGTTCAAAGGTGAGTTTTTCCATCAAGTTTCTGGTGTTGTCATGGGGGCAGCCTGTGCCCCCATTTATTCATACAGAGTGTTACATTTTTGGGAAGAGAATTTTATTTTTACATTGGATTGATTTCAACTGGTGGTAGTGTATTTTCAGTTTCTGGAAAACATCCTTATATGAAAAGGAACTCTGGACCAGTGGTTAGAGTTTGAGAAGGTTTTTGATACCTCCAGTGATTTCCTATCATTTGCACACCAGTTGAGATGTGATAGTATTGATTACTTAGATGTCACCAATGGAAAAAGGCATCACACTGATGAAATATACTTCTGATATTTTTAGGAAGAAAACCTTTTCAAATTCCTACTTACATTTCAACACTTGCCACCCTTATTTTCAAAATAAGGGCATAGTTAGGGGCCAAACGGTCCATCTGTCCAGAATTTTCAAGTCAGATAATAATTTTTTATCTGAGATTGACTATTTAATCACCCTGTTTGGTGCACGAGGCTACCCCAAATATTTGCTGTTGGACATCAAAGATGAAGTCTTAGGGGTAGATTGTTAAGTCCATTATTGTGTGAGGCTAACTCTCCCAGGGAGACACCACCATTATTTAATTCTACACCACTTAGTAAGAAGGTGTTAAACAACTTGTTGTTCATTTTACCTTTTGCTAGTGGTGCTCGCAAGTATGTGAGAACACTTCAAGAAAATCAGAATACAATTTTCTCTGATGAATTAAAGGTTAAATTGGGAATGAGCCCCCAAGTAGTTTTTAGTAGAAGCCGGAACTGAGTTTAAGCCCACTATCCTCTACAGCAAACATAACCATATGGCGAAATGTGTCCATTGAAGCAATATTGTATATCCATGAAGGACCTTATGTTTCTACTGAGGGGTCCAATGGGACTTTTTCTTGTCCCTGTAAGGGGAGTTGGTGATTCCATCATGGTAGTGTACATTGCCTCATGTGTTTTCTGTCCTGCATTTTGTACAGGAAAACTTTTCAGAAATTAAAGTACAGAATTCAGGAACACTGTTATGATATTAAAAAAAAAAAAAAAACACCAGTGTTTTTTTAAAGCACAGTTTGTATTG
This sequence comes from Protopterus annectens, assembly GCF_019279795.1. Taxonomy (NCBI): domain Eukaryota; kingdom Metazoa; phylum Chordata; order Ceratodontiformes; family Protopteridae; genus Protopterus; species Protopterus annectens. The sequence goes on from NC_056744.1 coordinate 1,100,299,552, forward strand.
TATTGACTTTAAGAGGTTTGTGTTTATTTTTGATTATGTGCAACACAATCCTGGGGGGGGGGGTGTTAACACCTTGTTGTACTTTAAGGAGAAGAATTGGCAACTCATATTTAACTTGAATGTTTACCCTGGTCTCAATGATATCATTTCAGTTGGCAGTATGCTTAAACTGAGAGCTATGAACTTGTGACACTACTAAGTTTTTAATTGCGTTTCTTAACTATTGTTTCATATTTGGAATTTTTAACTCCTGTACTATTTTACATCTGGTATTGTCTATGCAGGATTTTTTTCTGTGACATTATTTGAGCAACAAGCTACATTTTATATTTTCCATTCATGAATTTGCTTTTTTTATTGGTTGAGGGATTACTTTGTATATTATTAATCAACTTATTAATTATGCATTCATTTTTTACCTAATTGGTGCTTTGTTTTTATAATAAGGGGTTAAATTAATTAGGAGCTGTACTCTGATGAAGTTCTTAATGAAAGCGCTCAGTTCAATAAAGATTTTCATCACTTGGTTATTTTCTGCTGGTACTTTGGATTGATTTGTTTGTTGTTTGGTACATTTGTACACCTTCTTTGTAACTTCTAAAATGTCTTAATTTTGAGGCCAGCTTTAAAAATACAGTTTCATTTAAACAAAATACTTATCTGCCTTGAGTCATAGATGCATTTATGCTCAGCTTTTTTCAGTTAAAGCTACACTATCACCCTCTCTTGTGTTTTGCTGAATTACATGCAGAGCTGTAAAACAAAACTGATGATGTTCACTCTTCTCATTTAGATGTTACTGGGAGATTTAATATGAATAACTGGCAAAAGAGAAAATCTCTACCAGGCCAAAGGCCTTCTTTGCATCTAATGAAATAAAGGCTAATGCGATATTAGTTACTTTTACATTATTTTTGTAATAGAAAATGATTACCTGGATTAATGATTAAACACGGACACATTTTTCCAAAGTATGAAACCAAATTAGTTTGGATGTAGAAAATTCTTTATATTTATGTAATAGAAATGTGTTTATTATTTGTGCAGTAATTTTATAATCTGCATTAAGAAGAGAGATAGAGCAATAGTTTTCAGGGTCTTTTGGATGTTTAAATACTGCTGTTAACATGGATAATGTAAAACATGGATCAAAACTTCTTGAAATAGTCAAGGGTATAATTAGTTTCCATAATTTTTAAGGGTATTTCCTTTATAAACCATTTTTTAAATTCTATTGGAATACAACCAAGGCCTGGTGTTTTATTGCCTGCAAGGCTTCAGATGGTATTTTCTATAATTTTGAGTGAAGGATTAAATTCGAGTCTGTTTCACTTATTCTATAGTTAAGAATTTCAGATATTTTGATCTTTTCAGTGGAATAAGATGTTGAATAAATGGAATTATAATCGTTAGTGAAAACATGCTAATATAACCGATGGACTAGTCTTTAAATCTGAAAGGGAATCGATTATTTCTCTACAAAAGGACTGGAGTTAGATTTAAATATATCTTTAAAAAAGCTATGGCATTCTGCCTAGAAATTTTGTCACTTAGCTTTCATGAAGATGTCTGTATCTAGGTCTATACTTAAGTGATCTTAAACCAATTGCAATATGTATTTCTGGTGAATATATTTGCTATAGCTTGATGTGCATTAATTGATCTATAATAAGGAGTTAACTTCAAAATTTGATCAATGTTAGACCTTTCAGAAGATTTCTCTATCAAGGTGAGTTGAAAGAGAAAACCAACAATATAAGATTTAAAAGCAGCCCAAATTTGTGAGTAATAAAGTCCCTCTGAAGAATTATTTATCCAAAAATGTTCTATTGCTAATTTAATTTCTTTTGAAAATGTTGCAAACTTGTTTTATCTAGAAAAACATTTTTTTCTTATATTTTCCTAAAAGTGGAGAGTGATCTAAAATGACTTGAGGGCACTAAAGAAATATTTTGTGAGCTGCTTTATTAAATATCTATCCATCCATCCTTAACCCCCTTTCCCCCACTTTTACACATAGTGTCAGGGAGTTACTGTAACAGTGACAATTATCTAGGGTCAAGGTTCACACTGCCAGATGGCTAGCCCTGCCATTGCTGTTCTTCCATACTACACACTCACATGCACATTTACAGCAATAGCCAATTTAGGGTCTCCAATACATGCATTTGGAATGTGGGAGGAAGCTGATGCACCTGGAGGAAACCCATACAAACAGAGGGAGGACATGCAAACTCCACAAAGAAGGCACCCCAGCTGAGAATTGAACTGGAGAACCTATTGCTATAAGATGACAACACTATCTGCTGCACCAAAATATGAAGAAATGAAAATAAAATCTAGTCTAGTTTTTATGTCTAGAAGCCATATGAATGCAACCTGATAATGAAGGATATTTGTATTTCCAGATGTCAGTTAAATTAAAAGTAGCCAAGAAGTTCTTTACAGCATTTTATTGTTACAAGGCTTCAAATGCATTTCAAAGCAAACATTAAAATCACCTGATAAAACTATATTGTGACAGCCAAGATATCAAATTATCATTTTTTATTGTTTATCAAATTTCTCTAAAAAGACTGTAATTTATGAATGGATCATACGCTAAATGAGTTACAAAAATACAATATTTATATTTAACTCTAGATAGTGCTGTTCTATTATTAGTATCTAAATATATATCAGGAATTGAATAATCATCACTCTACAATACAATTGCAACTCCTTTTGATTTATTATTAGATGAATTAGACAATTGAAAGAGCTCATTGTTGGAGATCACAGAAAGTTTATTGGAAGATAAATTAATTTCCTGTAAACAAACAACATCTGCTGAATAAAGTTTAATTAATTTAAATAACTTTGCTCTTTGGATGGGATAATACCCATTTGTTAACCAGGAAGATGGACACACAGTCCCTTTTCAGGGCAACCTGGGAGCAATGTCTGGTCAAGTGACTTGCTCAAGGTTACATAGTAGGCAAATGAGAGCTGAGGGAATCAAACCTTGTACTGCAGGAACCATAGTCCACAACCTTAACCCTATCCACCAACTGCCAGACTGATTTCATGTATTAATATTTATTGATAGTGCCGTCATAAGTTAAAAGCTTTAACAAAAAGTAAAATTTCTAAATCAGATTCTTCAGATTTGTAAAATAGATATCATTTTCAAGCAAATAATTGTTAATCCAATTGACAAAGGATCTGTCAATCAATATGGAGTAAATAAATATATGAATGCATCCATGCATGAATATCTTTTTTTCTCTTCTTTTCTTTTTTGTGCTAAGAGACGGCAGAGATTGGAGGTAATCAAGATATACATTATATAAATAACATAGATTTTAAGCTAAGTCTAGTAAAATAACACTGATGTTTCTACAAACTACACCATTAATATAATATGACCCTGTTGTTAATTCTAGGGTGAAATGAAATTTTCCCCCAGAAATAATGTTACTCTTGGGGAATGCATGTGGAGTGCTTATTTGATGGTGGACTTCCCTAATCACTTTGTTCTACAACATAAGAAAGCTGGTGCAAGTGGTGAGAAAAATAATGCAGTTTACATGATTTTAGTGCTGTAAGTGTGCAAAGGTTTTGTGAAAGATATGATGGTTGGTGAAATGGAAGAGTCTGAGGAAGCATTGTTACTGGTGCAGAAAAAGAGACTGAAGTTCATGCAGTAAAAAATTCCAGCCTGGTAATGGTGCAGATGGAAAACAGAGATGAAGCAACATTTTATTGATCTCCATATTTATATATTTAGATGTGTGTGTGTGTGTGTGTGTGTGTGTGTGTGTGTGTGTGTGTGTGTGTGTGTGTGTGTGTATATATATAGAGGTGTACTACAGACGATTGAACTTTTAAAACATCGACTTTCGTATAGCCAAGACCATATGATCGACGTCTCTAAAGTTTGAACACCTAAAAAAAAATAAAACAAAACAAAAAAAAATTTCTGGACATTTTTGCTGGGGGGCAAGGCCTCCTTCACCCCCCCCTTGTGGTGGGGCTGTGTCTCCCACACACCCTGCTATTTAAATATACCAACTCCGAGATCACACTACAGTGAGGAAAAGGGAAATGTTTCCATTCTGTGCTGTACGGAGATCTCCTTTCAGAGCACTAGACATTTTAAAACTTCGATCATATGGTCTTGGCCATATGAAAGTCGATGTTTTAAAATTTTGATCATCTGTAGGGGACCCATATATATATATATATAAATGTGTGTGTGTGTATATATATATATATATATATATATATATATATATATATATATATATATATATATATATATATATATATACATATGTGTATATGTATGTATATGTACATATATATATATATATATATATATATATATATATATATATATATATATATATATATATATATATATATATGTGCGTGTGTGTATATGTATGTAGATGTACATTATGTATATATGTATATATATATATATATATATATATATATATATATATATATATATATATAAGTTCATAGGTAAGTACTAGGTTATTGGCCCCAGGACATAATTAAGCCTAGCCAAAATGTTTTGGCTTTCGCCTCCCATGAGGTTTAGTTACCTGCACCTCTGTCAAGCAGGGCCACAGACATGATTCCCGGGGTGAATTTCCTGTTTCCCATCCACTCATCAAGATTCCTCTTGAAGAGCACTAGTGAGGGGCTATGCCTCACATATATGGGGACCTTATTTCAAAATATGTCCCTCCAAGAAGTCCTGTTTATTGTTTATTGTTGCTGTCAGGTTAATGTCCCTTGAGCATGTAACTCTGGTGGATTGGTTTTTCCTTAGGTGGAGCATTTCCAGCAATTCGGGATTTGCCATAGCCTTGTATGTTAGGCATAGGTCACCTCTGAGTAGTCGGTACGAGACCGAGTATAGTTTGAGTTTTTTTAGCCTTGTGGTATAGGGCATGTGTTTAAGGCTCGTTATCCTCTTTGTGAGCTACTTTTGAGGCCTCTCCAGTTGTTGCAGATGTCTTGTAAGGTACATCCCGAATGGGGCATTGTACTCAATTATGGGTCTAATGAGTGATGAGTACAGGGGGACAATAACTTCCTTATTCCTAGATGCAAACCCCTTTGTGATAAGATGGGCCATGTAGAAGGATTTTCTAACCACTTTAGTGATGTAGTTGTCGAAGGAGAGGTTACTATCCACCTGTGTCCCTAGGTCTCTTATCACACTCTCTGTGATAAGTGGGTTGCAACCTATGTTGTAATTCATTGGTACTTGTTTTTTCCCAAAAGGTATGACAATGCACTTTTTGGCATTTAACTTGAGGCTGTGATTTTGGCACCCTGTATCTGTATCAGTGAGACCCCTCTGAAGGATGTCTACGTCAGTAATAGTCTTAATTATGATGCCCAGTTTGCAATCATCTGCAAAATTTGTTAGCCATAATCCCTCTGTGTTTGCTTGTACTTCTGAGAAATAGATGCCAAACAGGAGGGGCCCCAATACTGAGCCCTGTGGTACTCCACTAGTCACAGGTTTGGTGTCCAATCTAGTGTTCCCTATTCTCATCAAATGGGTTCTATCCGTGAGCCAGTTCGCAACCCATCATGTTAAGTAGGGTTTTGTTTAGGTTAGGAGTTTGTCTATAATTCCTGAGTGGGGAATGGTATCAAAGGCATTGGCAAGATCAAGGTATGCTGTGTGGACCACCTTCCCTTCATCTATTGTCTCAGTGACCTTTTTGAAAAAGTTGAACCCAAACTGGGTAGGTTCTAGAGTCTGTAGGTTCCCGATGTCTTTGTTTATGAGTTCCATGATGATGCACTCCTTAGCCTTACAGACTAGGCTCATCAGGCTGATGGGGTGGTAGTTCCCGGGGTCAGTGGTAGCACCTCCTTCATGGAGTGGGATGATTGTTGCTGTGAGCCACTCTGTGGGCACATAGCCTGAGGTGAGGCTGTGGTTAAACATGGTATTGAGGTGTGGGAATAATTCATTTTGGAGTTCATGTATCACACAACCTGGGATGCTGTCAGGTCCCATGGATGCTGTGTTTTTTGCTTTGAAGAGTGCTGTTTTCACATGGGTGTCTGTGATTTTAGGGGCAGCACAATCGTCTGATATGGGTATGGGCCCTCTAGGTGGTGAGGGAGGGGTAAAGTTTGCACTGAACCTATCTGCCAATATATTGGCAATATCAGTTGGTTCCATGACTTTTGAACCATTATGCTGTAGCTCAGAGCAGATCTGAGTGTTGCAGTTTAGGTTCTTGACATAGCTAAAAAATGCCTTGTGGTTGTCTTTGGTGTCTGTTGCAATTTTTCTTTCAAAGTTTGCCTTAGAGGTTTTTATGAGGGTTCTTAGATTTTTGCTGAGGTTGGTCAGGGATCCCTTCCATTCATGGGTTTTTACTCTTTTTTGTAATAATATCTCCCTTCCATTCATGGGTTTTTACTCTTTTTTGTAATAATATCTTCCTTCAGTTGTACAGCTTTTTTATGGCCGGGGTCCACCAGACTGGTTTCCTCTTTTTGGAGGAATGGGTCTTGGTCTTGTTTGGGATAGCATGGTCCAGGCACTCGTAAGTACTTGTAGAGTGCTTTTGTGTAGGATACAGCAGATTCAATCATATTTACATTCTGAGAGGGAGTAACAAAATTTGCCAGCTCTGTCTTGAGTAGCATAAAGTTTGCTTTGGAAAAGTTTTTTACCGTGGTTTCCCTGGGGGGGTGGGGTGAGGGTAGTATGTGGATATCTAGGGTGAAGAGTTTATGGTCTGATTTGACCAATGAGGAATTTCCCTTGGGGTGGGTGGCAATGGTTGAAATTTTTTAGTGGAGGTTGTTTGATTGGAAATTAAATTGTTATTTTTTCCAAAGGTTTTTTTTCCTTGTTTTGGTGGATGGGGATGGGATTTTTTTCCCTTTGAATTTGTGTTGGGGGTTGTTTTTGGGTTGTGTGGTGTTTTGGGGTTTGGTGTGGTGTAATATGGGTGTTTGGGTTGAACTTTTAAAACATCGACTTTGTATAGCCAAGACCATATGATCGGCGTCTCTAAAGTTTGAACACCTAAAAAAAATAAAACAAAACAAAAAATTTCTGGACATTTTTGGGGGCAAGGCCTCCTTCACCCCCCTGTGGTGGGGCTGTGTCTCCCACACACCCTGCTATTTAAATATACCAACTGAGATCACACTACAGTGAGGAAAAGGAAATGTTTCCATTCTGTGTGCTGCAGGAGATCTCCTTTCAAACACTAGACATTTTAAAACTTGATCATATGGTCTTGGCCATGAAAGTCGATGTTTTAAAATTTTGATCATCTGTAGGGGACCCATATATATATATATATAAATGTGTGTGTGTGTGTATATATATACATATATATCTACATATATATATATATATATATATATATATATATGTATATATATATACATATATGTGTATATGTGTAGATGTGCATATATATATATATATATATATATATATATATATATATATATATATATATATATATATATATATATATATGTGTGTGTGTATGTATGTAGATGTACATTATGTATATGTATATATATATATATATATATATATATATATATATATATATATATATAAGTTCATAGTAAGTACTAGGTTATTGGGACATAATTAAGCCTAGCCAAAATGTTTTGGCTTTGCCTCCCATGAGGTTTAGTTACCTGCACCTCTGTCAAGCAGGGCCACAGACATGATTGTGAATTTCCTGTTTCCCATCCACTCATGATTCCTCTTGAAGAGCACTAGTGAGCTATGCCTCACATATATGGACCTTATTTCAAAATATGTCCCTCAAGAAGTCCTGTTTATTGTTTATTGTTGCTGTCAGGTTAATGTCCCTTGAGCATGTAACTCTGGTGGATTGGTTTTCCTTAGGTGGAGCATTTCCAACAATTGATTTACCATAGCCTTGTATGTTAGGCATAGGTCACCTCTGAGTAGTCACTAGAGACCAGTATAGTTTGAGTTTTTAGCCTTGTGGTATAGGGCATGTGTTTAAGGCTCGTTATCCTCTTTGTGAGCTACTTTTGAGGCCTCTCCAGTTGTTGCAGATGTCTTGTAAGGTACATCCAATGGGGCATTGTACTCAATTATGGGTCTAATGGTGATGAGTACAACAATAACTTCCTTATTCCTAGATGCAAACCCCTTTGTGATAAGATGGGCCATGTAGAAGGATTTTCTAACCACTTTAGTGATGTAGTTGTCGAAGGAGAGGTTACTATCCACCTGTGTCCCTAGGTCTCCATCACACTCTCTGTGATAAGTGGGTTGCAACCTATGTTGTAATTCATTGGTACTTGTTTTCCCAAAGGTATGACAATGCACTTTTGGCATTTAACTTGAGGCTGTGATTTTGCACCCTGTATCTGTATCAGTGAGACCCCTCTGAAGGATGTCTACGTCAGTAATAGTCTTAATTATGATGCCCAGTTTGCAATCATCTGCAAAATTTGTTAGCCATAATCCCTCTGTGTTTGCTTGTACTTCACATAGATGCCAAACAGGAGGGGAATACAGCTGTGGTACTCCATAGTCACAGGTTTGGTGTGTAGTGTTCCCTATTCTCATCAAATGGGTTCTATCAGTGAGCCAGTTGCAACCCATCATGTTAAGTAGGGTTTGTTTAGGTTAGGAGTTTGTCTATAACTTTCCTTTTTTACATTCAATATTATGTTTATTTTCTACATTTCTAAATTTTTCTATTATGATATGAATGGTCTTTTTTTATTTCTTTAAAGAACATATTACATTTAACATTTCATTATCTATTCCTTTCCACTCATGCATTCCAAATTTTAAACTTTCCTTATCCACCACTGTTTTATATGACTGTTCATTTCTTTATTTCATGTAAAGTACACCCTTACATTACAAGTTTTATGCTTTATATTCACATTTTAGTGTCATCTTTAAAAGTCTGGTCAAAGGTTGTACCTTTCTGTAAGATGCTCATTTTATTATGATTATCATTTTCTATTATGTCTTCTGGGCTTGCAAGAATTTACATGTGTGTCTTTACCATATATTTTCTTTTGTATATTTCATTATGTCATTTCAGTCATAATTTCTCTTTGTGTTTGGTGGTCTCATATTTATGTCCATTTGTGTGCTGTGTCTTGGTCCTTTTTTCATCATTATATTCTCACACATGTTTTATGGTGCCTCCTGTGTTTTCACAATATTCACAGCATGTTGTGTTTGTGTTTGACCTCTGGGTTCTATTACATTTTTATGTGACAGGTGTGCATTTGTGGTGTGCTCTGTGCAGTCTTTTTTTGGTGATCCATGGTGTACTGTGCATTTGTGTATAAGTCAACAGGGTGTGTGCTTTGTATATTTGTGCATTTCTGGTTTGACATGTGTTTATGTTCTTATTTTGCACCTGTGAGGGTTCTGTTTGTTTCTGTTTGCTGTGTACATTTGGAGGTCTGTGTGTGCTATTCTTTGTCTGTGTTTTATTTGTGCATTGTGTTATTTCTGTGTCGTGATCTGTGTGGTTGTGCTGCATGTTTGTTGGTCCCTGTTGCTGGTGTTTTTGTGTTCTTTCTCTTTTTTTGGGTCTTTCTGTCCTGTCTGTTGCTGTTTTTTTTCTGTGAGCCTTGTCTGTGCCCTGTTGTTTTGCCTGCTCTGTGGAGTGTTCTGTATGTAGAGTTTTCCTTTTCTTTCTTTGTGTGGGTTGTTGTTGTGTTTGTTTTTTGCTTTTTGCCTTTTTGTGTTTGCATCTCTTTTCACCTGAGGTTTGCATGGGGTGGCCTGCTTTTTGTTTTTCCTTTTAGGTGTTGCCTTGTTCATATGGCACATTGCTGTTGAAATATGCTGCTGTGTCTTTTTTGTTCTGTTTAGTG
>NC_056744.1:1100314433-1100472143 GCF_019279795.1 Protopterus annectens
GGAATTTTAGCTTCTACTATGGTTTGATTGATTAGTATTGAGATGGGGTAAGCAATAGCATCAGCTGATTTTTGTAGGTACTCGGCAGGGAGTTGATCAGCAGAAAGTATAGTGGGTTTTAATTTTTTGATCAAGGTACAGATAAGTGAAGTGGCGACTGGTTGGAAGCTGAATGCGAGTAGGTTTCTAGGGGTGCTACTTTCAGGACCAGGGGAGCTAGGAGGTAGTTGGCTAGCTAGGGCTTGAATTGTCTCAGTAAATCGGTTAACGCTGTCAGAAACATCTTCAGGGGTTTTATCAATAGTAGAAGCAGGGACTGGGGTTGAAGTTTGTCCAGGATGTAGTAGATTATTTAAACCTGCCCAAAACTTCTGAGGGTTATTTTGATTTACTGTCTGTAAATTACAGTAGTATTGTTTTTTGTCTTGTAAAATTGATTTTTTAGTTTCGTTCCTGGATTGCCTGCATTTAATGTGATCTTGAGGGTCTTTAGAAGAACGCCATAAAGCCCATGCTTTGTTTCTAAGGGTAATTTTGAGTTTAGACTCTTTAGAAAGCCATGGCACAGTTTTTGCCTTGGTTCTCTTTGAACGAACAGGTGCATGCAAATCAAGGATCTCAAGGAATTTGTTGTTAAAGTATGCTACTGCTTCCTCTAAGGGGAGGTGTTTTAGAATAGACCAATTACATGAGTTTAGTTCTTGTTGGAATTTGGCAGGGTCAAAGTTTTTATTGTTTCTAACCTTTCTGAGTAAGGGTTGTTGGGAATGAATGGTTTTGTGCTTAATTACATATGTGAGAAGGTGATAAGGCCATCAAGGAGGGTACCAGAGGTGTACAGTTGGGGGTGACTATTTATGAGTACCCAGTTAAGTATGCTTTCCTTTTGGTTGGGTTTACCTATCCTGGTAGGGGTGGATATAATTTGTGTAAATGCATGCAGGTTAATATGGGTGGTTGGGATTCTGAGGAACAGGTGCCCCACTCTATGTTAAAGTCTCCAAGTAGTAAGGTTTCTTGGGGGTAGTGACATGATAACCAGTGCAGGATATCTTCAAGTGTAGATATATTGTTACCTGGGGGAATGTACATACAGATGATATTAATGCATTTATTTTTATTAAGTTGCAATTTGGTGGCAAGAATCTCTGAGTTATTAATCTGGGGTGGTTGTATTACATCTATGATGACATTCAACTCAGATTTATAGAGTACAGCTACCCCAACCCCCTTCCTCGAAGCATGATCCAGCCTGTGTATGTTGTACCTAGGTAGTAACACTTCATTGTCTTAATGTTAGGTTTTAACCAGGTTTCAGATAAACAGAGAATCTCAGGGGAGTGGACATCCAGAAGTGCATGCAATTCATGTACCTTGTTATTAATGCTTCTAATATTGAGATGACAGGCTAGGAGAGAGTTAGTTGGCCTATTAATTGTAGGTTTGTAGCTTAGATTGCAAGTAGAGGGGGTATGTGTATCTGAAGTGGGTGGGCCAGGGTTGGGGTGAATATCACCACCAAGTATTAGGTTGAGTCTATACTTGATGATGAGTTTCAGGAATTTGTTTATTAGTTTGTGGTAGTATTTGGATCTAGAGCTAATGTGCCTGGGGTTGAGATGTTGATAGACTGAACAAGATGTTGGATAGGATCTGGTACTGTAGGTATGGTTGAAGGTGGAAGGATTTACAGCTGGGGTGATAGTATGGCCTTTTGGGACCTGAAATCCCGTGAGAAACTGGTTTTCATACAAGGTAAGGAGGTATGGTGCGAACAAGAGGGGTAGTAAAGAGGAGTATATCATTATCTGTGATTCAGCTAGTGAGTTAAGGAACTGTTTTACCTGGTGATGCAACACCAGAGGATAGAGTGGTGAGGTAAAGGTACTGGAAGGGAGATGGGAGAATGCCAGATGAAAGCTAATAGGTGCTATTAAAAAGTAGGTAGAAGAATGGGGGTGGGTGGAATTATCCCAGATGAAAGCAGATAGGATCTAGAAAGTGGTGGGAGTGGCTATAGTACTATAAATTTAGAAGTACTGGGGGCAGGAGGGAATTGGGGGCAGGGAGGGGAGCGAAGAGAGCCCAAGCATAGTGAGGGCGAACATAGCGGGGCTATTGCAATTTACAAGATTTCCTAAGGTGTCCTAAGGCTATAAGGTAAGTATTATAGCTCTTAATGTAAGAGTCAATTTATTTAAGTTACAGGGGAAGGAGGCAAACACTCAAGTAGAAAAAAAGAGCCATGGCTGGCCAATATGGTGACCTGTTTAATTACACAGCACTGTAAGTGAAAGCTTAACAAATGCTTTTTGTGTGTGCAACCTACTCTGTTTAAATGATGAGAGAAACTGATTGCAGTCGTGTAGACACCATTTTGTAGGGAACTGTAGAGTTCAACTAGGAAAAGAGAAAAGCAGAGATTCTAGGGTAAGCATGAAGGCAACGACAGGCAGTTATTTTATAATAATACATTCAGAAAGGTTTGGTGGGGGAGTAAAGTAGCATACTTCAGAATGAACTAAGATGTATAGCTAAGAAACCTAAGCAAGAGAGCAATGCAGTAAATAAACACTTGCCAGATTTTAAAGATATACCAGAAAAACTAAATCAATTGTTCACAATTGTACAACTGGAAAATTGCCAGTAAAAGCACTTCAGGTATAGCTAGCCCAAGTTATTCAAGTCATAAAAGCACTTCTTCAATGTGTGTGTGCAATTTAAACATTAAAAACACATGCAGCAAGTAGGAGCTCTGATTATACACTTTCTCTAGGTACAGGTTCAGTTTAAACACAAATATTACCACAGAAATTCAGTAAAGTCACTAGCTACTTATAGAGCCTCTGAAAATAAAATAGAGCAGTCTGTGCAGAATCAGAATTTAGCAGCAGGTAATTCAGTTACACAAAAAACTCCATACAATGAAGAAACTTACTCTGAGTCACACCAGGTCAGCCAAGGGGGGAAGAGAGTGGGAAATCATAAGCACCTAGATTTGAAAATGATGCCTGTACTGAATTGTAGCAGTTTAACCTGTTTGAGGAAAGAGGGGGGTGGGGGAAAAGAGAAGGCAGTAGGAGTGGTTACAGGGAATACCCTGATTTACTCAAGACACCACACCAGAGGTAAGTTGAATGTAAGGGCCTAAAATCTGCACTCTGCACTGTGTTATTTGCACTAAGTACCTTAATTTTAATGTTACTTGCACACAGCACTGTAATTTCACTTATGTTTAGCAGGAAAGACAGACCAACAGTATACAATTTTGGGAATTTTTACAAGGGTTACTTGTTCAAATGTCAGGCTGTTGCAGTTTACAAGGTTTCCTAAGGTGCCCTAAAGCTATAAGGTAAGTATTATAGCTGTTAATGTAAGAGTCAGTTTACTTAAGTTACAGGGGAAGGAGGCAAACATGTATGTATGTATGTATGTATGTGTGTGTGTATATATATATATATATATATATATATATGTATATATATATATATATATATATATATATATATATATATATATATATATATATATATATATATATATATATATGTGTGTATGTATATATGTATATGCTTGTTTCCCACCTTTCTAAGCTAGTATAGTCCAGTTTTCAGGTTAGTGCTGAATTCAGGGCTGTGTTACAAATCTCTCTGTTTGCCCATACCTTACTTGGGTAAAAGGAAGTTCTCTGTTCACCTGTGAGAGAGAGGAGCTTTGAGCAGCCTATCTGTCCCTGGCAAAGTGGTTTCAGGCCAGAAATTAGTAGTTTATTGGCCATTTTGGGCTAATTTCTATGTCTTTCATTTCCCTGCTATAAATACCGTATTTGCCCGGTTTTGCACGCCGGGCAGCGCCAGTTAGCTAGGGTAAAACTATTCTCAGCTCCACAAAGTCTCCTCTTCAATTTTTCCCTTGGAAGTAGACAAACTTTCAACTTAAGTACTCAAGCCATTCATTTCTCAGCCTGGCACTTACTCAAAACTTATAGCAAGCACTTATAAACCCTAGCACTAGACCCTCCTTTACTGTACAGAAGGACAAGGCTCTCTATTCGACCTTATCAGCCATCCAGTAAAACAGTTCACTGTACCTATCCAGGCATGTCCAAAGGGCAGTTTCAGGTGCACTCTCCAGTCCAACTGGTGAATCTGGGCATTTTGAGGCAATGTTACAACTGCCTCATGTACACAGACAACCCCTTCCTCCTACCACCAAACACTAATACATGCGAGAGATGCAATTATACAGCCAAACTGGAGGCTAAGCTCTCTCAACCCAAGACTGGATCAAACAGTCAAGAGGAGAAGGGAAATACTTGCATCACACCACCAGTCTCACATAGACCCATTAAACCAGCACCCGCAAAAAACACACATAAATACATGAAAACATACTCGGAGGCTCTAAATAAAAATCTGCAAAACCAAAAGAGACCTCCAAAGCAAACATCTAAACAACCTCCACCCCCCCAACACAAACCATGAAAAACATACTTCACAAAACCAGTGTGCCATGCAATCACAGCCCCTAAGACAAAATAACATACCCAACATACTAGTAATAGGTGACTCTATAGCCAGGCACACTGACGTTCCACTCACTAGGCTGAATAAGCAGAATGTTAGCTGCCTGTCAGGCACCAGGATCCACCACATAACACAAGCACTCCAGAACAAGTACAAATATGACTCTGTCATTGTCCATGTTGGTGTGAATGACCTGAGCCATACTTCTCTGGACTACATGAAAAGAGACATGGAAGAGCTCTCTGATCATGTAACCAAGGCAGGTACGACCCTAGCCCCCTCACCAAGAATGATATCACGGTATAAAGAAACAATTCTTGATTTCAACAATTGGCTAAGTTTCAAGTGCCATTCAAAGGGAATCCAGTGTCTGTCCGCCTGGGATGACATGCTCGACAAGCCATGCTGCTTTGCTAGAGACGGCTTGCACCTGTCACCCTTAGGCTTTCGAATACTGGTCAAGGCTCTTGCCACCCCCATAATGCCTCTTTTAGGCAAGGCTCAAAAGACAAACCCACCACCGTAAATAGCACAAGTTTCAAAAAAATGAGGGTAATGCTACTCAATGCCAGAAGCCTGAACCTCAAAATGCACGCACTCGAGGCACTCCTCAGTATGGAGAAAATCGATATATGTGCAGTAACAGAAACCTGGTTTAAGGTTTCAGAGAGCACCCCAGCACTACCAGGCTATAGCTCATACCATACATTTCGGTCACAGAACCCAAACCGAAATAAAAAAGGCGAAGGCGTATCCATATTCATAAGGATACCCACACCTCCAGGTTAGTGGCACAGCACGATGCTTCAGATATCATTCACGTGCAACTAACAACGGGCAAAACTGCAATTCAAATTGTAGCTTGCTACAGATCACCCACCATGTCCCAGGACCCCCATTCCACATTTCTGGAAACACTGGGAAACATAGAGGTCCTACCACACACCGTAATATTGGGTGATTTCAATTACCCAAACATTAACTAGGAGAACTACTCAAGTACTAACTCCCTTGCCCAACATTTCCTAGAATTTATAAACTCAAATGCTCTGGTTCAACTGGTCAACACTCCCAACAGTGGTGACAACATACTGCACCTGGTCATCACCAACATGAGTGACCTGTGTTCAACACCGGAGGTGAACCCTTCGCTGGTTAGATCTGACCATGAGCAAATCACTTTGGATATCCATATTCCAACTCCACCCCCGGACAAGAAAACCACAGTGAAAAACTTTTCAAAAGCAAACTTCACGCTACTTAAGACTGAGGTGGAAAGTTTCAAAGCCCCCACGCTGAAGGTTAATGCTGTCTAAGCTGCAAAATCCTTTATTATTGCATTCTATGGGCACCTACAAGAATGCATGGATAATGCCATCCCAAGCAAAATCAAGACTCACTCCTCCAAGAAAAGGAAACCAGTCTAGTGTACTCCTGCCATAAACAAGCTATACAATAGAAGGAGGAAACTAGTACAGGAAACAGTAAAATCCCAAGAAGGGAAGACATCCCTGATCAGTATCAGTAAGAAACTACGATCCCTCATAAAATCATCCAAGGTGAGCTTTGAAAGAAAAATTGCCAAGGACTCCAAAGATAACCACAAGGCATTCTTTAGCTATGTCAAGAATCTAAGTGACAATGCTTGGATCTGCTCAGAGTTAGTGTAGAATGGCACAAAATACACTGAACCGACCGATATCACCAACATCCTGGCAGTCAGGTTCAGTGCAAACTTCACCTCCCTCTCACCCCCAAAAGGGCCCATAACCATGCCAGAAGAATGTAGAGTCCCTGAAATCACAGACACTCAGGTTAAAGCAGCCCTCTCCAAAGCCAAAATGAACAGCATCAATGGGACCGGACGGTGTCTCAGGCTGTGTCCTATACAAGCTCAAAGATGAACTAACCCCTCACCTAAACACACTGTTCAAACTCAGCCTCTCCACAGGCTACATACCCATAGAGTGCCGCACAGAAATGGTTATTCTGCTCCACAAAGGTGGAGCCACAACAGACCCCAGGAACTATTGCCCTGTAAGCCTGACTAGCTTGGTCTACAAGACTGTGGAACACATCATCATGGAACTCATTAACAGAGACATTGGGAACCTCCAAATACTGGACCCTACCCAGTTTGACTTTGATAAGGGCAGATCATGCCTCCTAAATCTGGTGGACTTCTTTGAGACAGTTACCAAGGCTATAGACGAGGGAAAGGTGGTACACATAGCCTACCTAGACCTCGCAAAGGCCTTTGACACCATTCCCCATTCTGGTAATATAGACAAGCTCACCAGCCTGAACATAAACCCCTTCGTCACAAGATGGGTTGCCAACTGGCTCACGGTCAGAACCCACATGGTGAGAGTTGCAGGAGCTAGGTCGACTCTAAACCGGTTACAAGTGACGTTTCCCGGGGCTCAGTCCTAGGACCCCTCCTGTTCGGCATACACTTCTTAAAGGTACAGGCAAGCACAGGAGGACTATGGCTGACCAAGTTCGCAGATGACTGCAAACTAGGGGCTACAATTGACTCTCCGGCTGACACAGACATCCTTCAAAAGGGTCTCACTGAGACAGATACCTGGTGTCAAAACCATGGCCTCAGCTAAATGCCAAAAAGTGCATTGTCATCCCCTTTGGAAAAAACAAAGTACCCACAAACTACCACATAGGTGGTAGTCCCCTAAATACGGAAGACGTGATAAGGGATCTGGGGACCCAAGTAGATGGTAATCTCACCTTTGATAATCACATTGCCAAAATGATTAGACAATCCTTCTACATGGCCCACCTAATCACAAAAGGGTTTGCATCCAGATCAAAAGAGGTCATTGTGCCCCTCTACTCATCACTCATCAGACCCATCATAGAGTACAATGCCCCATTTGAGATGTACCTTACAAGACACCTGCAACAGCTGGAAAGACCACAGAAATACCTCACCAAGAGGATCACTGGCCTCAAACAGATGCCCTATGCAGCTCGACTGAAGAAATTATAGCTGTACTCAGTTGCATACCGCCTACTCAGAGGTGATCTCTGCCTGACATACAAGGCTATGTCCAACCCAGAATTGATGGACATGCTCCACCTAAAGAAAACCTTATCCCCGTGAGCCACATTCTCTAGGGATCTAAACCTCACCACAACAATAAATAGAACATGTTGGAGGAATAGATTCCTGTCCCAGAGACTTCCCATGCTTTGGAACAAGATCCGAATCTACATTAGGCAGAGCTCCTCGCTAACACTCTTCAAGAGAAACCTTGACGAGTGGATGGGAAACAGAAAGTTTACCTCGGGAATCACTTCAGTGGCTCTGCTGACAGAGGCACAGGGAACTAATCTAAGGGGGTGGCGAAAGCCAACACATTCTTGCTAGGCTTATAAATGCCTTCGGGCAGATAGCCTAGTACCTACCTATGAACCTATATATGTATGTATATATGTATGTCCCCATGCAATATAATGTGTATGAGGACTAACACGTACAATTATTGAACCAATCAACTTGTAATAGCAATATTTTCTGTTTGTACATTGTAATATGAGTTTGGCTTTGGATGTTTTTTGTATATAACTATAGTTCCTTTCTCAATTATTTTGATTTATCCATTTATGCAGTCTTCTTGGACAAGTGCCACTTTGAGTTTACATCTTTTATTTATTTGCACGTATGTTCTTTTTTAGGATATTTTGGTAGAGTTTTCCTGAATAATTAAACTTCTAGAAACTGTGAAGCTTACTGATACTTTAATTCAAGGTATGCTCAATGCATTGAAGCTAATATCATTGAGACAACAAGCTCCTCAGCTTACTTCTCCAAGTGCAAAAATTGTGGGTCTCAGTTGACCAGAAAAGGAAATATGACTCAAGCAATACACTACAAATTAAACCATTTTTTTGCATGAAGGCCTCACCTCCGGATCCCTATACCCCTGCTTCTTATATTTACCAATTCTGAAGTCAGTGAACATCAGTACTGCCAGATAAACATGGTATGCATGGTAATGGTTTGAAAGGCCAGGTTCCCACATGAGTGAGTCCTGTAATATGGAGACTGAATGGCCAAAAATCTGTCTTACATATATGAAGTTTAAGATTGCCATTTTTTGGAATATTCCATTTTCTCTGAGATATAGCAATGTTGGAGATGGTATATATAAGTTCAGGGGGGCCCACACAGTCGGGGTGAAGAAGACTTGCCCCTGCAGAAAAAGACGACTAAAACAGAAGAGTATTGTCTGAGATTCACCCTTATTCTGGATCTGAAGAAGGCTATTAAGCTGAAAGCGCTTATCCATTTTCTCTGCTGAAGCTGCAACTTATTTTTCTTTTGTTTTTATGGTTTTCAATTTGTTTTATTAAAAGGATTTTAGCTCTGTGGTGGTCCGCTGTGGATATTTTATTTGCTGTGTTTCTCCTATGTTTCCTAAGGACCTTTAGTGATACGCAGAAGCTTATTCTTATTTTGTTATCCTGGATTTTTGGTATTTTTTCCCTGTGTGTTAGTATTTGATGTGCTGGCATTTTGCAAGGAAAGTAACACATATTCCCCAATATTTCTACATGCAGTCTTTCTGTTTTAAGGATTGTAATTCTTGTCCTCAAAATTTCTACTAACACCTATACCCACACATATTTCTATTAGTCAATGGCCTGCTGTATGCCTGTGATGAATCTGATTTTTACAGTAATGGAAATTTCAGCTTCATATATTTAATCTAGACAAGGCACAGTCTATTGGTCTAATGACAAAGTTTAAAGAGAAGTTCAGGCTGTAAAACACATGCCAAAGAAGTCAAAATAAAATATCAGAGACAGTCATGTCTCTCTTACTTAGCATGACTGGAATATAAAAATACTCCACTGCAAGTTATTAGTCTATGCTTCAAATTTGTTTGTTTGTTTGTTGTTAAGTAAGTGAGGGTGCTGGTGTACAAGACTGTTTCAGCCACTACTCGAGTCATTCAGCAGAGATATTACGTAAGAGTAGTACACATATGCAGATTTGTAGATAGCAAAAAAACAAAACAAACTTGATTATAAAAATATAACAGATTTCATACAGGTTACATTAAAGATCTCTTCTATCAAATTTATAAGCAAAGCTTGAACCCTACCTTATTTGCATTAGAAGCAAAGATGTCAGTTATTGCTTTGTTCACTGAAAATCACATCAGGTTTACAAGACAATAAAAATGAATCATTCAAGAAAATGATTTAACTATAATAAGGGTCTTAGATATATTTTTTATCTGAACTAAGTCAGCAAGGTGGGAATACAATGCAATTCCTGTGAGAAGTAACATCAGTTATTTTACAAAAATCCGAGCACTGGTGGCCATTTATTGCCCAAACTATAAATGATAAAGGGCTGAAAGGAAACAAGACCTTTGTTCAGGATTGACATGCATCATAATGAGTACATAAGAAAGACAAAGAGACCTTGTCCAAGATAATTCTAAAGTTGCTGAAGTGTCTCTAGAGATGAACATACAGAGTTTCAAGAGATGTCTAAAGAGATGTTCTGGGAAGAAATGTTTATTGAACATCCATCATAAATGTTACCAAAGTCACATATGAATTTCAACTGTAAAATTGGCTAACGAGATCACAGAAGAGTTTATGTCCATAGTCCCAAAATGTTTGAAATGTGAGGAACTTTTAAAGAAGTCTCCATACTACTGTGATAATTCATGAACTGAAAATGCAGTATTATCCTATAGTTTAAAATAAACAAGAAAAAAAAAAAAAACAGTAGATATACCCTCAATCTGCCACTTCAGCTAACTCAGATGGCAAACTATTTGTTAGAAAAAAAAAAAAAACAGAACACTAGCTGCTTTGGTAGTATATAGAGATAAAGCCCTGACTATGGACCCATCTACCCAGGTTCAATCAGTGACTCGTGCAACTGATGGAACAGCAGGGGAGGGAGGAGTGTACCCATTCTAGGCTGGGGGAGGGTGGTCCAGGATGTTCCCTTCATGATCCCTGGCAGAGACTAGGGATATGTGAAGAAGGGGACACTAGCCATAACAGGTTTGGGGTGGGGACATTGAGTTGTCGCAGAGGCAGGTTGATATGTCAACACTTCTCCTTGAAATTCAATCTAGTGGATGATAAGGTACTGAATAAAGCTTCATATGTATGCAATATTATTATATGCCTTTACAAAATCTGACTGAAGCTATTGATATGCTATTTTGCTTCTGAAAAAGGGGTGGGATGCAACACGTGCATGTTTCCGGTAAGAATTTTGCAACAATCCCTTCATTCAGGGTATCTGTACATAAACCTGTGTAGTTTTGTTGTCTGTACTCTACTGTGCACTCAGAGTAAAAAGCTGATGGAGCTCCTAGCACAGAACCTCATGTTTTGTCTCTTTCCATTATAGCTTATATATCAAATGTTGCACATACCAGGTTTGCACTTCTCTTGCCTTTTCTGGTCCTCTGGGATTTCTGTAGAGTATATTACAGTTGATTCCTTTTGATACTGATGAATGTATTGTTTCTGTTACACAGGGTGCTGCCAGAAATCACTATGCACAATGTTATGGTGTCCTTTTGTTTTTCTTGTTTTTTTCTGGAGATATTTAGTTGATAGACCAGCTATCTCATTAAGGATAAAAAATAATACAGTACAAAGTATTGTCAGAATGACAGCATAGTTTTCTTCCCTTTGAATTCACTTACAGTATTCTGAAATGCCATTAATTCAGTTTTATGTAAGGCCTGTCATTAATCCAGAGACTCACTAATGTATATGAACATGGTCATCCAGACAAGTCAATCAATGCTGCTTATTGATTACTTAAAGCCCCAACCAGCTGCATGCCATGTGCAGGAGGCATAAGTTTTTGCAATATCCATATCATAATTTTCCCCATCATACTTTTTAGATGTTCATGAGTTTTAGAAATCTCAGTTTCTTCTTATCACTTTGTTCTTTCTATTGTAAGTTTATGACAGAAAGTTGAGGATTATATTCAAATAATTATAACTGACAGTACAGTCATAAGCTTGTATTTCTTTATTTTGTGTGTCTGTTAACTTTGTAAGCAAATAATACAAACAAGTCAAATATATATTCCTGAATTTGGACAACTGTCCCACGCTATTTTTGTTTTTTTTTTTCTCTGAGTTTACTGCTACATTCTGTTACATATTCCTAGGACTAAGGCCCAGTATCTCAGTGACATAAATCTCCAATACTGTTACGGGGTAATGAGTGCATTGGGGAGCCACAGTATAACCACTATATAATAAAGAATGCTTGACCTTCATTTCCTTCCACATATCTCAGTTATTCTTACCCATTACATGTGCCTTGATACTGATATTCTTTCCTGCATTCTCTATATGTGTCATTATAAACATTTCCTAGGAGGAGGGCATTGCACCAAATTCTGCCTTACTTCATTGCACTTGATTTCTGCAGCCAGTTAGAAATCCAGGCCCCAGTAAAAATGGCAACAATAGTCAACTGTACATCTATGGTAATATAATACTCCACTACAATGTCACACTTCAAAATATATCTCAGTATAAAAGCACAAATTATTCAGATGTACACAGCTTGATCCTAGGTCAAGTCAAGACTGACATTCCTTTCTGCATGTTACCTTCTTGCTATTGTTCTTTTGAGCATACTATAATGTGTCTTTATTCAGTGCAAACAACAAAGGCACAAATTAATCTCAGAAATAAATTTTCTATAGTATTCCTCAAGGAGCTTAGACTACCAATGCATCACAGCTTTCCAAATTTGAATACGCTCTCGGAGTTTTGTTGAACACAGCTCATGACAAGAAACTTGCAAAAGAAATGCCTCCTAATATCAGCTTTGCCATCTCTGTGCTCAGCTGCATCTAACTCGATTTCCAGACTATTATAGAATAAAATATATTTTACAAGAGTTTTACCTACAGGTGACTTGCTTGTTATTAGTGCATGTGGGCAAAATCAATACCATAAAAAACACAGATCATTTATTCTAGGTTTTGAAACATTTTTCAGCATCGGCGCTACAGCTAAACCCACAAAGCTATGATTAAGAGTTATGGGTCTTGCTCATATTTTTAACCCTTTCAATAATGTAATTTCCTTCTGCTTTTTAATTCTTAGACAGGCACAGTACTTTTCATCACTCCTATCTTAATTTTTTTTGCCATTCACAGGGTGAAATAAGTCAATTAACACACTGTATTTTCTAAGACACTGTCTCTTAAATAACATTGCTTGTTAAAAAAACTAAATAGCTTGATGTGCCCTGCTGTTTGATATCTCAGCTTTCCTAATATATTACACATACATGGATTTTGGGAAATAAAAAGATAATAATACATAATACTAGTTCACCTGAGCCTCATGACTTTTCATGTGACACCATGTGGCATATTAACATATTCTGTGTATTGACATTGGCGTCTATGCAAAACATACTGCTACACGTTCCTGTATTGGTGTACAGCCTTCAGCCTTCATATTAGTTCTGCTTGTTTAAAGGAGTACAAATTGATATCTTAGCTAATGGAGTTTTGTGCCAGTAAATAATTCTAGTGGAAGACGTTCGGTGAAACTGCTGACTTGCTGGATGTGGAATGATTAAAGTCCACTGAAAAACAGTGAGAAAAGTACAGTTGTGTAAGTAAACTTACAGTACCAGTAGGTTTGTTTTTGTGTACTGGGCTAACAGCCATGAGGGCCTTTTTAAGCCTATCCGTGCATCCCAAACCTCTGACAAGTTCTGGTACATTATGATGTGTAAGCAGGGACTTGGGAGATGAAACATCTGCAAGCAGGGGCCTGGGAGCTGAACCATTTACTGGCTGCCTGTGCCCATTAGAGACATAGATGCCAAACCTGGGATGAATTTCCTGCTCCCTATCCAGTTGCCCAAGTTCTACTTGAATTGGGTTAAGAAAGAAAGAACTCTGCTTCACATGGATATGAAGACTGTTCCAGAGAAGGGGTAGTCTCTGGGATACATACCTGTCTTTTCAGCAGGTCCTATTTATATCACAGGCAATGTTTAAGTCTTTAGAATGGGTAATTTTGGTGCTGTTTGTTTTACAGATATGGAGGATATTTTCCTGGTGTGGTCTGACAGTGCCCTGTATGCCAGGCACAGATCTTCCCATAATAGCTTGTAGGAGACAAAATACAAGGATATGGTATTGAGGCTGTCTGCATAGGACATTTTACTCATACCCTGTATTCTTTTAGCGAGGAGCCTCTGTGGATGTTCCAGTTGTTGGATGCGCCTGGTAAGGTACATACTAAAGATGCCATTGTACTCAATGATAGGTGTGATGAATGCTGAATACAGTAGAACAATGATCTCCTTGGACCTAGATGCCATACATTTGTTTATAAGTTGCACAGCATAAAATGATTTTCTCACTACTCTAGACATGCGACGGTCAAAGGCTAGATTACTGTCTGTGTGTGTCCCAGTCTAACAACTGGGTAGAGTCTTAGGGGTGTGCTGTCAATATGATAGTTACCAGGAGTGGATGACTTCCTGAAGGATACCAGTATGCATTTCTTGGCATTTAGTTTTAGTCCATGGCTCTGACACAAGTTATTTGTCTGTGTTAGCTCTTCCTGGAGAACATTTGTGTCTGAGGGGATTTTATGACTGCTACTAATTTGCAATCATCTGCAAATTTAGTCAGCCAGAGGCCCTTGACATTGGCCTTAACTTCAGAAAAGTAAGTGCCAATAAGGAGCAGGACCAGGACTGATCACTGAGGGACTCTACTTTTGAACAGTCTCTTTGTAGAGGTGGACACCCCAGTGCTGATTTCCTGGGTACTATCTGTGAGCCAGCTGACTATCCACTGTATGCCATAAGCATTTATACCTAACCTCTTAAGTTTGTCAACAATGCTTGAGTGATGCATTGTGTCAAATGCCTTGGCCAGGTCAAGGTAGACACTGTGAAACCTTTTACCCTCATTCACCAATCAAAGAAGCTCACCAAGTTGAGTAGACATGGCCTGCCATTGATGAAAATCAAATTGGGTTGGGTCCATTGTCTGGAGGTTCTGATGTCATTACTGATCATTTCCATGGATCTGCATATAAGACTAGTAAGACTTATGGGTCTGAAGTCTCCAGGGTCTGTAGATGGTCCACCTTTGTGCACAGGGATGACTGTTGCTATTCTCCATTCATGAGGCATGAAGCATGTTTGGAGGCTAAATAGCAATGGACCAGATAGGTCATGTCTCATGCTATTTATAAGGCATCCTGGGATATTGTCTGGACCATTGACGCAGTGTTTTTGGCCTTAGAGAGAGCATTGGGGACCTGTTGTCTAGAGATAGTAGGGTCAATTATATTTTATGGCATTTCCTGAGGGGAGGTTGAGGGGCAGAGATGGGTAAAGTTAGAGCTGAATTTGTATTTCAGTAAGTTTGCTATATCTTCTGGAGAAACATAAGTGGCTCAATTAGCAATGAGATCTGCACACAACTGTGTATTGCCTTTGAGACTGTGGACCATTGCTAAAGAATGCCTTGGGGTTGTCCTTGACCTTGGAGGCCAAATTTACCTCAAATTTGGTTTTAGTAGACTTTGTTTGTCCTCTGAATTGTTTGTTTAGCTTGATGAGAGTGCATTTATCCTGTGAGGTGCTATGCCTTCTAATTTTTGCCATGATTTTTTTTTCCTTCTGTTATACAGCCTATTGATTATGTGATTCCACCAGAGTGGCTTGATTTTTTAGTTAGTTCTGTTATTCTTGGTGGGTACAACTGCCTCTAGACAGCTATTAACATGCTTATATAGGGCTACTGTGAACAGTTCTGTGTAGGCAGCAGTGCTCTCTGGGTTTGTGGGTTGAAATATTGCTAGGTTATCACTTATTAGTAGGATGTTATTCTTAGAGTAGTTCCTATACATTCCAGGGTTAGATGAGATTCTGGGCTTTATTTTTTTACTTCAGAAGGGATCGTTTTATGGTCTGACCTTACCAGAGAAGATATTGCACTAGATGGTGTGCAGTACTCACATATTAGTGACTGCCAGACTTAGTATGCTTGCACCCCTGGTTGATGTGTTGACAATCTGGTCTAGGGAGTTTGTGTTTAAAAAATCCAGGAGTCTGTGTGCCTGCACATTTGGTGTCATCATATATGATTCCCAGTTAATAATAGGGTAGATAAAGTCACCTATGAATATGGCATTGGGTTAAATGGTTAGTGTTTTCAATAAGCTTAAATTCATGTTATGAGGTTGTTATGGGTTTCTTGGTTCATAGAGTGCACACATTGCTTGCAAGGAAGTGGTATTGGAGTTTGTCTATAATGATTTGAATGTGGAGAAGCTCAAATGCAGTGTCCTCTTTGACCAACCTTGAGGTGTATTTATTTTTTATATAAACTGAGACAGCTCCACCTTTAGCCCCTCTCAGTGTAATAGATGTTTGAATAAATCACTGTTGCAGTAGCCTAAGCTGTCTGGGGCACATTCTGCCAAGGAATGGACATCCAGCCAGCTTCCATGCCTTTAGGGCACCTACTTGGCAATCATACGACTGTTAGAGCATGAGGGAGAGCCAGCATAAAACATATGAACACATAAAGTCAGAGATTTCTTGCTTCAGAAACAAAGGGAGACTAGAACCTTGCCAACAAATTATGTGCTAGGCGAAGAAGTTATGAAGAGACCACCACCTTGGTGAAAACAAAGACAACAAGGGGGAAGGAGGTTTGGTGTTTGCACTAAATCAGTGATCTGTCCCAACATCTGCTGCTGTAGGTTTACTTACACAAATGTACTATGTTCATTATAAGATCACTGTTGCTGTAGCCTAAGCTATATGGGATGAATACCACAGCTAGAAAGGGAGGAAGAAGGATGAGAGTCTAGGAGTCCCTGGAGGATGGTTGTCGTAAGCCCTTCTCTGGCGATAGAGAAAGAGCCAATTTCATATTGCTTGGTAAAAGTATGAGGAGACCAAGTCGCTGCTTCTAGAATATTTCTAGAAACCACCCATTTCAAAAAAGTAGTAGAAGTAGCCTTAGCCCTGGCAGAATAGGCTCTGACCTTGCCTGGAAGTGTGTTGCCATGCTAAGAATAACAACATTGAATGACATGACATCCATTGAGAAATAGTCTGTTTTGACACAGATTGACCCTTTTTATTGCCTTCATTGGAAATAAGCAGTTGATTAGAACTCCTGAAGTCCTTTGTCCTGTCATTGTAATAGTTTTGCTGTCTGTGGACATCCAGAACAAACCCCCCCCTTTATTTTTAGGTTCTGCAAAGAAAAAAATGAGGTGAATGTACTGGCTTAAAGTGAAGCTTGAAGCCATAATAGACATAGAGGTAGGGATGATTTTCAAAGATACCCTGCCTTTGAGAACATGAGATCTGGTTGAGTCACCATAAGAACTTACAACTCAGATACTCTTCTTGCAGAAGACAGAGCAATGTAACACTGTTTTATTATTAATACTTCAAATCAACCTTATGAGCTGGTTCAAAGGAAAATAGTGTAAGTTTTTCAAGAACAATGTTAAGATCATATGGAGGAGCCATCTATTTCAAAGGTGGACAGATGTATAAAACACCTTTCAGAAAATATTTCACTTGAGATAAAGAAGATAGGGAGACAGGCAGAAATGGCCAACAAATTAATCTTTATTGGAGAATAAGAAAGGCCAGAGGATAATAACCCTCACAAATACTGCAGAACTAAAGGTGTATGAGCCTTAAATGGTTCTTGGTTCAAAGTATGGCAGTAGCTAGAAAATATTTTCCACTTAGCCATATATGATTCTCTAGTGGCACATTTTTAGCTTCCTTTAATACTTGTTGCACTTCATTGGAGAAAACATGCCTAAAAGGTATTAAAATTCTGTAATCCAGGCTGTGAGTGGAAGAGTTTTCAAGATGGGGTAGATCAAGGCCCCCCTCCATCTTGTTTGAGTAAATTATCCAGTGAGGAAGATTTTGACTTGTGCCTTGGCCATTTTACCTGGACCAAAAGGGAGTTACCAGTATTATTTTTAGAGAGTCTTTTGGCTCTTTAAAACAATTCTGGTCATCAGGGGAAAGAAAAAAAGGTATACAGGAACATTTCTATCCATGAGAATGAAAAGCGATCTGTCCTCCAGCCCTTTTTGCAATGAGTCCCACAGCAGAACTTTTTCAGCTGTGTGATAGTGAATGGAGACAAACATTTTTGCTTGAGGTGTTCCCACATATGGATGATTCCCTGGAAAATCCTAGGGTGGAACATTCATTCATGGAGGTCTGACCTGGTGCTGCTCAGTTTATTTGTGATAAAATTCTGCTCTGACAGAATTTAAGTAAACTTTAGGGATAGATTGTGCTGAACTACTAGTTCCAAGGGTTTCATAGATATGCTGCACGGAAGGAGGATCTGGTTCCTTCCTGTTTGTTTACGTAGCCTATGACTGTGGTGTTTGTGATGACTAACAGAGTTCCTGGACTCCTTACATGGTTTAGAAATATGAGAGCCTTTATTAATGCCATAATTTCTTTGATATCTATTTGCTTCAGTTTTTCCTGCTGGTTCCAAAAAATACACTCAGGAGCCAGTCACTGGAAACAAACTCCAACTTTTAATGGTGCTTCTGGTAACTCAGCAAACAGCCTTCAAGGAATAGCATAAGCCACCAGACATTCCCATTTTATATCAAACTGCTCCAATTCAACAATCATCTCATCACCCAGTAATCAACTACAATAACCTGCTTGTACAAACATACCCTAATAAAGGGATAAACTATTTTTCCATATACAATCAGTTACAAAACATCATATATACAATATTATAACTTATACATTTAAATTCACTTCTAGACTAATACCTTTAGGTTTTAAAGTATTATAATTTAGAATGAACCTACTTTCCATTTTTAACAAACTAGCTAAAAAATCCCCACCCCTAGCAAGAAAAGGTGTGGCCAACACACTAAAGAAGAAACTAACATCAGAACCCCCATGTGCATTAATAAAGTGTTCAACTACTGGGCTATCCAAATTCCTATTTCTAATATGTCCCAGATGTTCCAGAATTCTAACTTTTACCATACGTTTTGTCTGTCCAACATACCACCTCACAGGAGTACACCCACACCCTACAATATAAACCACCCCACAAGAAACATATGAAAACCTTCCCATGGAACAAAATAATTTACCATTAATTTTTCTACCTGAAATGTTCTTAATCATAGAACATACTTTACATCTTCCACAAGGGAAGGAACCCATATTAGCCCCCTGGAAAGAAACATTCTTAAAACCTAACAACTCCCTTAAATTTAAATCCCTCTGATAAGAAAATGTAACATGTGAAGGGAACAAATGCTTTAGTTGCTCATCTTCACATACCACAGGCCACAAATCTTTCACTGACCTCCTCAAAATATCAGAAAATGGGGAAAATCTGGTAACAAAAAACAATACTTTGTTCTGATCTGAATGATGCCTTTTAAAACCATCATAACTATTATGTCTCCTACCACAGCTGCTGCCCCCTCCTTTAACACACTATCCTTAGCTTAGTTTTTTTCAAACTAACACTAGAATAACCCTTTTGCAACAATTTCCATTCCACCTTCATCAGCTCTTCTTCCACCAAATTCTTATCAGAAGTATTCTCAAAAATCCTTTTAAATTCACCCACAGGCAATGCTTCCATAAGATGTGATGGGTGCATGCTATTGGCCTGTAAAAAAATTATTAACCGCAGTAGGCTTCACATGGAGTTTATATTCTACCTTCAAATCTTCCTTAACATAAAAATTCCATATCAAGAAATTGTATATTC
This sequence comes from Protopterus annectens, assembly GCF_019279795.1. NCBI lineage: Eukaryota > Metazoa > Chordata > Ceratodontiformes > Protopteridae > Protopterus > Protopterus annectens. Next base: position 1,100,333,787 of record NC_056744.1, read on the forward strand.
ATTCTATCTATCCACAGTAAAAGTAAACTACAACCCCAATTCATTCTGGTTTAACTGATAGTAAATACAGAAAACTCATCCAAATTCCATCAAATTAAATCATCAATGTAACGCTTAAACAAAATAACATTCTTTGCAAAAACTTCTGTAGAATAAATAAATCTATTCTCAAAAAAGGCCATAAAAATAGTAGCATAGCTGGGGCAAAAGAAGCCCCCATCACTGTGCCTTCTTTTTGCAAAAAATAATCACCCCCAAAACAAAAATAATTATGTGTTAAACAGTTCTTGTGCACTTTAGGGATGGCATAAAAATAGGGGCTTTGGGATGTTTAACATACAACTTACATCCCTATCAGTGAAAAAAACAAGTCTTTCCCCTTTATCCAAAATTTCTGTTAACCGACTGCTGTAATGTTTCCTGGGGTTGTTTGCCAATTTTTCATATTCTGGACCAGCTAACAAATCAAACACCATTTTATCAAACTTCTCCTTGGAAAATAACACCAAGTTATCCCTTGTCAGCCTGATAAAATTTAACATCACATTCTGAACTTCTACATGACTTTAAAGTGTCCCATTCACCCCTAGATAAGTTATACACTTTTCTAGCTCTAACAAATTTATGGTATTCAAGTTCTACTTTTTTACATAATATCATTTCAAAACTTTGAACAATGTTACAATGTTTAGTGGGAATGAAAGTACTAGAATAAGAAAAATGAGGCACATTTAATTTCCCATAACTAGTAAAATAACCTACTTCCCCTTCACTTTCAGAAAAAAATATCGACCAATTCATTTTCATGTATAGACATGTTAAGCAATGAATCTTCAGTATCAAACATTTCAACATTATCAGTTTCAACAAGTGCTTGTTTTCCTTCAGAATACCCTCATAAATACAATTTTCTACAAAACTTTTAATGTCCAAAATGACATCTGCCAAAGATGGAAAACAAGTAGGAACAAGCCTGTTTCCCTTTAGCAGCAAATTTTCAAGGTTTTTAGTAATGGTGGCCTTTGCCAAGTTTATAATATGCAGCTGACCAGGCATACATACCCTATTTTCTTCATTTTTACTACAAAAATGAACATCAATAACAGTTCCTCAAAATGCTTACTATATGCCACCCAAGATATGCCCACAGTAGCTTCTTCACTGAATCACTGAAAAACTTCATTTTCACTATTTCCTCCTGCCCCCACAATTTTTTCTACTCTGGCCTCTCTCCTTGGACTGAAAATCCTTCTGCAGTGATTGTCCCATCTCATTTAGTTGCCTAATGTCCTCAAGCAAAACATTCTTATTCCCAGCCTGCATTTCAGATCCAGATGAGACTGGAGAGTCATGTGATGTCAACGACCTATCCCCAGAGACTCTGGTGATAGCCCACCCTCTTGTTCCTGGTTTTCATTGCCGTAGAAATATTTGATCTTTACCAAAGTCTGTTATATCACAGTTCAGTTTCTTTTTCTTCTGATCCACAACCTCTAGTCCTGCTGGTTCAACAGACCTTGAAGTTTCAAACTTTGGATATAGCTCACCATGCAAAATCTGATACATCTGTGGATACAGAATGAGAGAAGGAAGATAAAGGCAGACCTCTTAAGCTCTTAGCACAAGAAAACTGGACAAAGCTAAACATAATAGAGGAACGAAGGCCCAAAAATAGGGACACATTTTAAATATTGCCAATATAAATTTAGAAAGTTGCTAGAATAAAAGTTTTTGTGTTACCATGGATTTTTTGAAGGATATGAAGTTTGCAAGTGAAATACTTGTCATTATTTATTGCATTCAGTCCTCACTGATTCAAAGAAAAACACATTTTATGAGGAGCAGATCAAAAATATGAGGCAAAAAATATGGACATTTTGGGAAAATCCAGACAGTTGAGAAGTATTGATAAAGAGAGACCTGGGTCAAGGGACAATTGATTCACCCACCACAGGATCTCCCTTTGTACAAAGCCTGGAACTGGAATCTCTAAAGAGAGTAGGCCCAACTGATTTGAGGATCTATTGTTCTTTTCTCATGTTAAATCTGGACAGAGGAATCATGAGAATTGTGGACACCATGAATCCTAAAATTCTGAGCTATTCCCTGGCTGTTGTGAAAGTTGGATTGGAAAATGCCAGGAAATGTTCCTTGTAGAAGTCTACCTTGCCCTTTGGAAGAAAGGCAATTTCTTGTAGAAGTCCACCTTACCCTTTGGAAGAAAAGCAATCAGCCATCTTGTGAGATGGAATTAGAGAAGAGGTTTCTAGTTTCACCTGAAACCCCAGACTGAGAAATGTGGTTAAATATGTTCTTGACAAAAATAAGAAATTCCTGAAAAGAGTCTGCATATATAAGGCAGTTGTCTAAGGAAGGGAATATGTCAATACCCTATAACTTGCAGTAGGCTATATGAGGCACTAAACACTTTGCAAACAGTCTTGGAGCTGTTAATAAATGACATTGTAAAACAGAAGACTTAAAAAAGTAAACCAGACAGAGAAATTCTTAAAACATCTGAAGTTTTGGGTATGGGAATGTGGTAACAAACATCTTTTAAATCTAGAGCTACTAGGAAACTGTGAATAGTAATGAGGGGTAACAGAGACTGTATAGATGCATTTTGAAGTTTGGGATTTTGATGTGAAGGTTTAAAAATGAAAGGTCTAGGGCAGTTTTCCAAGTTCTTTATTTGGCACCAGCCAGAAAAATCTTTGAGTAAAACCCTTTTTGTATTTGATCTGGAGAAGCAGGCTCTTCAGATTCCCTGAGACAGTATTTGATCCATGATAGGAAGAAACAGGGAGGTTTGATTGGATGGATGTGGGGGGATTCCTGGGAAAGCAGGAATGGAGTGCCACTGGCAGTTGTAACCTTTCTGAATAATTTGCAGGACCCAGGTAACATCAATCTGGTGCCAAAGGGGGAAGTAATGACTTAGGTTTTGTGAATGCCATACTGGATTGTCAGGAAGGGGGAAGGAAGAGACTGAAGGGATAGGTTTTCATTGTGTTTGTTTAAATTGTCTTTGGCCTTGGGCTTTAAACCTCCCTGCTGTTGCTTCCTGAAAGTTTGTTTGCCCATCTTCTGCTGAGATTGTTTATACCATTAACTATAAAATTATCATGGGCTGGGAGGATAGTTTCTATTATATTTGAAAATAGGAGACTGAAATATCTGAGATAACCCCTTGAATTAGCTTTCCCCTTTCATCAAGCCTTTTAAAGACATCAGTAGAAGACCCACATAATAACTCTTTATTCTGAGATGCATTCAGAACTTCCACTTTCACATCCTCTGTTAAGTTCTGAGTATAAATACAACCAGACAAATATCATCACTGATCCAGTGGCAGACACTCTAGACAAAGCATCAGTAATGTCACAGGAGCATTTAAGAGAGTGTTTAATAACTTGAGACACCAACAAAAGTAAAGAATTTAAAGATGTCTTAATGTCAGATGAAGGTAGGTCAGCTTACTCTTCTGAAGACTAAGGTGGAAGAGGTATGCACCTTCTTCTCAAGCCTGTTTGTAAGCTCCTGAGCCTCCCAAGCCTTTCTGTGTTGGATGGAAGCCTTCTAGCTTATCCGTGTAAGTGGTAAGCACTAGGTAACCTATCTACCACATAAGGAGTGGTTCTGGCCCAGAAATTGTAGTTATTGGCCATTTGGGCAGTTTTTCTATCTCTCTTAACTTTCTGATTTAAAAGCCTGCATTTGCACATGCTCCCCCTTTTCCTGTAACTAGTATAGTCCAGATACAGATTTGCTGTATCTAGGACTGTTTGTAAGCTCCTGAGGCCCCCAAGCCTTTTTGTGTTGAGGGAAGCCTGCTAGCTTATCAGTGGGAGTGGTAAGCACTAGGTAACCTGTCTGACACATAAGGAGTGTTTTCTGGCCCAGAAATTGTAGTTATTTGCCATTTGGGCAATTTTTCCATCTCTTTCAACTTTCTGATTTAAAAGCCCACATTTGCACGTGTTTCTTTCCTGTAACTAGTCTAGATCAGATAAAGATTTTTAGTTTTAGCACTTGAATTTGCTTATTCGTGCTCAGCAGTTGTTCAGAACATGTTGTAAGCACTAAATAAGCTACAAATTACTACACTACTCAACCTTTCTCATTACCTAGAAGAAAACAGTTTTTGTACTTATCTCCTCACTTGTCTAGAGGAAAATAGTTTTTTATTCAGGCATGTCCAAGGGTCAGCTCCCAGTGTTCTTTCCTGTCTATCTGATGAATCTGGGCATCTTGGGGCAATGTAGCAATTGCCTCATGTACAGAGACAACCCTCTCCTCCTACCACCCAGCACTATAACCTGTGAAAGATGCACTTATCTAGCCAAATTGGAGGTAAAGCTCTCTCCAACCAAGACTGAACTTGACAGTCAGGAGGAGAAGGTAAACACTTGCACCACACCACACTCATCACATAGTCCCACTAAACCTACAACACCAAAATCCACACATAGAAACACAAAAACATTCGCAGAGGCTCTCAATAATAATCTGCTCACGCAACAGAGACCTCCAAAGTAGAAACGCAAGCAACCTCCACCCCCCAACACAACCCAAATGACACATAGCCCACAGACTGTGTGCCACTCAACCACAGTCCATAAGGCAAAACAACGTACCCAACACATTAGTCATAGGTGACTCTATAGTCAGGCACATTGATATCCCACTCACCAGGCTAAACAAGGAGAATGTTACTGTCAGCTGCCTGTTGGGTGCCAGGATCTGCCACATAACCCATGCACTCAGGTCACTCCACAACAAGTACAAATATGACTCTGTCAATGTCCATGTTGGTGTGAATGACCTGAGATGTATCTCCCTGTATCTCCCTGGATTACATGAAAAGAGACATGGAAGAGCTCTCTGATCTGGTAGCCCAGGCAAGTATGACCCGAACCCTGAGTAGCATCCTGCCATTGTCCAGAACGATACCGCAGTACAAGGACAAAATGATTGACTTCAACAATTAGCTAAGCTTCTGGTGTCATTCTAAGGGGATCCAGTATCTGCCTGCCTGGGACAACATGATCGACAGACCACGATGTTTTGCTAGAGATGGCCTGCACCTGTCACCCCTGGGATTCCGGATACTGGCTAAGGCTCTTGCTGCCCCTATAGTGCCTTTTCTAGGCAAGGTTCAAATGACAAATTCACCACCATAACAGGAACAGGCAAGTAAAAACTGAGGGTAATGCTACGCAATGCTAGAAGTCTAAATCTCAAAATGCACTCCCTAAAATGGAGAACATCGATATCTGTGCAGTGACTGAGACCTGGTTCAAGGCTCCAGAGAGCACCCCTGCATTGCCAGGCTATAACTCATACCACACTTTTCGGCCACCTAACCTGGGCCGGAACACCAAAGGCAGAGGTGTGTCCATATTCATTAAGGATATCCACACCTCCAGGCTAGTTGCTCAGCATAATGCATCCGAGGTTATCCAAGTGCAACTAACTCTGGGCAAAACTGCAATCCAAATTGTAGCTTGCTACAGATCCCCCACCATGCCCTAGGATTCCCACCCTCTTTTCTTGATATACTGGAAAATATTAGGGTTCAACCAAACACCCTAATAATGGGCGATTTCAACTATCCCACTATTAACTGGGAAAACTACTCACGTACCAACTCCTTCACTCAACGCTTTCTGGAATTCATAAATTGCAATGCCCTGGATCAACTTATCCACACCCCCACCAGGGGCAACAATATCCTAGACCTGGTCATTACTAACATGAGTGACTGGTGTTCCAGACCTGAAGTGAACTCCTCGTTGGTCAGATCTGAGCATAAGCTAATCATCCTAGATATCCACATCCCACTCCCACCCCCCCATTAAGGAAACCACGGTAAAAAATTTCTCCAAAGCCAACTTCATGCTTCTTAAGACAGAAGCAGCGAACTTCATGACACCCATGCAGATGCACAATACAGTTATGACTGCTGAATCCTACACAAATGCACTCTATAAGCACTTACACAAGTGCATGGATTGTGCTATCCCTAACAGAACCAAGATGCTATCCTCCAAAAAAAGGAAACCAATCTGGTAGCTATGTCAAGAATCTCAATGGCAACACCCAGATATGCTCTGAGTTACAGCACAATGGCATGAAAATTACAGAACCAACTGATATTGCCAACATCCTGGCAGATAGCAAACTAAATAAACCAATATAGGAAGAAGCAAAATAAAATACTGTTTCATGGATCCTGGCTTGCTTCTTCCTATATTGGTTTATTTAGTTATCCTGGCAGATAGGTTTGGTGCTAGCTTTACCCCCCTCTCACTGCCTAATGGGCCCATATCTATACAGGAAGAATGCAGAGTCCCTGTAATCACAACTACACAGGTAAAAGCTGCACTCTCTAAAGCCAAAAACACAGCATCCATGGGACCGGACAACATCCCAGGCTGCTTTTTACACAAACTTCAGAATGAACTGGCTCCCCACCTTAGCACCATATTCAATCATAGCCTCGCATCAGGCTTTGTGCCTACTGAATGGCACACAGCAACAGTTATCCCACTCCACAAAGGGGGAGCCACAACTGATCACAGGAACTATCACCCTATTAGTCTGAAGAGGCTGGTCTGTAAGGCCATGGAACGTATCATCATGGAACTCATAAACAAAGACATTGGTAACCTCCAAACTCTGGACTCCACCCAGTTCGGGTTTGGAAAGACAGATCATGCCTCCTGAACCTGATCGACTTCTTTGAGGCAGTCACCAAAGCCGTAGACGAGGGTAAGGTGGTTCGCACAGCCTATCTTGACCTCGCCAAGGCTTTCAACACCATCCCCCATTCTGGAATTATAGCTAAACTCACTAAACTAGGTATAAATCCCTACATCACAAGATGGTTTGCCAACTGGCTCACTGACAGAACCCACACTGTAAAAGTTGCAGACTCCAAATCTGCTACTTTAAATAAAATAAAATATCCAAAGTCTGAAGAAAATTCTGATAATCTGGTGTACAGTGAGGAATGTGTACTGTCCAGAGTTCAGGAAATCTAAAGTAGTAAGTATGAAGTACACAAATGTGAAAAGAAAAGAAAGAAAAAAGAAAGAAAAATAATTTTAACTATAATGTTCAATGTCAGCTTGAATTGCCCCTGAGCGCCAAACCTCTGGGACTCATTTGGTTTACTAGGCTAACAGATTTAAGAAGAAATTAATTATTACAGATAAGATTATGGAATTATTCTTCAGAGGAATAACATTTTTCTGTAATTTTTAATTCCTGCGATTACAAATGGTGTGAAAATTGACATTATGCACAAACTGCGCTACTGTTTTAATCATATCATACACATTTCAGCATATATTGTCTATGCCCTCTGCAGCAAAAAAGGCAATCTTCACACTTTTTACAGCATATCATTCTAATGATAAGTTTCAGAGAGTTACTAACTTAACTAGCCAGTTCCATTTAACTTTAAATCTGTAGGAAAGGAGTATACAACATGCAAGAAAATGATACTTAAGTGTTAAGCATGAGGTTTTCACTAGCTTGGCATTGTTTGCAATCCATATTATTCTTTTCCCATGATCCCTTAAGATAAAAATGCTCATGTGAAAAATATGTGGCAGAATTAATTCAACGATGTAACTGCTTCTGCCAAAACAAAACAAAATTACATAAAAGCAGTAAAAAAAAAAAAAAAAAAAGAAATTGGCAGAGGACAAGCCCCAGCCTTCACCTTCTACACCCCATTACATGTGCTAAGTCAAAGGAGCAAAATGTGCTATAAAGTATATTTTCTCATTTTTAACACTTTCTCACTGACAGTGTGATCTCACTAAATAGACTGACACTACAAACTAGCAAACCATTAGATGAAACAGTACTTGAGCATAAAATGTCTTAGGAAATACAACCATGAAAACACGAGCAGCAGATATTGTGGATGTTTCTTATATGGACTTGGAAAAGTCACAAATAAGTCATGGCATATACCATTTGTAGTTTATTTCAAACATTTCTTCAGGAAAGTACCTATCAGAAAATAGAACCTGAAATATTTTGGCTTGCACTGAACACATAACTATCATACTAGTGATATACAATACTAAAAAATGTTGTTTTGGGAATGTAAGGCAGAATGTTGGCAAGAAAAAACATGAACATTACAGGCAAGATTCAGAAGATTCAGCGTACCATTATTTACAATAATTTGGATCTAAATTCATAAAAATAAAAAGACAATAGAAAGTGTTTCTGAAAGGTGATGTCACAGAAAAAAAACACACAATCTGGGATGCATAAAGTAATATAGAATGGTAAGAGATAGTGAGGCCTTAAGTAACAGCAACAGGAATTACAAAGCAGTACCTGCAATATTTAAATGACAAATCAGAGAACACTTGTAAACGTGTACATTACCATTGACAACTCTTGCTCCAGTGTTGTTTTCTGATCTCTGGAAAACTGACAGTGTTATGCCCTTTTCTCTGATCTGAGCTGCAGCTCTAGCCCTGACTTGATTCAGCCAGATGCCCTACTGTCTTCTGTAAACAAAATTTTAAATAAAACTGCTTTGCAACACACAATTCTTAAAAAAAGGTACAAATCTCAGCAAAATCAGAGACAAATCCAGAAATAATCAGGGACACTTTTAAAATATTACTGCTATTAACTAGAGACATTGATAGAATAAGAAAATGTGAACTGGTATACATTTTATGAAGTAAAACAAGTCTATAACTGTAATTATTTATTACGTGTAGTTCACCATCTTGTCTCTAAAAGTGTCCAGCTTTAGGAGAGATTAAGAGGAATAGAGATAACATTTTAGTCAAAATCAAGGATGTCTCTGAAAATCAAAGACATTTGAGAAGTATATTAGAACACATTGAAACTTATTGACTTGTCACTATTTATTAATCAAGGTTCATAGGCAGGTACTAGGCTATCGGCCCAAGGGCCTAAGTAAGCCTAGCCAACAAGGTTCCCCGGCTTATGCCACACAGAGTTATTTTCCTGTGGCACTGTCGAGCAGAGCCACAGAAGTAATCCCCCGGGGTGTATTTCCTATTTCCCATCTACTCATCAAGATTTTTCTTGAAGAGTGCTAATGAGGACCTTTGCTTGACATAGATGGGTAGCTTGTTCCAGAGTATTGGAAGTCTCTGGGATAGGAATCTATCCCTCCAGCATGTCCTGTTTATTGTGGTGACAAGGTTTAGGTCCCTAGAGCATGTAGCTTGGAGGGATTTCGATTTCTTTAGGTGTAGCATGTCCAGTAGCTCTGGGTTTGACATAGCTTTATATCTTAGGCAGAGATCACCTCAGAGTAGGCGATATGCTACGGAGTAAAGCTGGAGTTTTTTGAGATGGTCAGTGTAGGGCATCTGTTTGAGGCCAGTAATCCTCTTTGTAAGGTACTTATGTGGCCTTTCTAGCTGTTGCAGATGTCTTTGGGGAATTTTTTTACCGTGGTTTCCTTAATGGGGGGTGGGAGCAGGATGTGGATATCAAGGGTGATTAACTTAGGCTCAGATTGGACCAACGAGGAGTTGACTTCAGGTGTGGAACACCGGTCACTCATGTTGGTAATGACTAGGTCTAGGATATTGTTGCCCCTGGTGGGGGTGTGGATAAGTTGATCCAGGGCATTGGAATTTATGAATTCCAGAAAGCGTTGAGCAAAGGAGTTGGTACATGAGTAGTTTTCCCAGTTAATGATGGGGTAGTTGAAATCGCCCATTATTAGGGTGTTTGGTTGAACCCTAATATTTTCCAGTATATCAAGAAAAAAGGAGTGGGAATCCTAGGGCATGGTTGGGGATGTGTAGCATGCTACAATTTGGATTGCAGTTTGGACCAGAGTTAGTTGCATTTGAATAACCTCGGATGCATTATGCTGAGCAACTAGCCTGGAGGTGTGGATATCCTTAATGAATATGGACACACCTCCACCTTTGGTGTTCCAGTCAAGGTTACATGGCCAAAAAGTATGGTATGTGTTATAGCCTGGGAGTGCAGGGGTGCTCTCTGGAGCCTTGGACCAGGTCTCAGTCACTGCACAGATATCGATGTTCTCCATTTTAAGTAGTGCCTCAAGTGAGTGCATTTTGAGATTTAGATTTCTAGCATTGAGTAGCATCATCCTCAGTTTCTGCTTGTTTTTTCCTGTTATGGTGGTGAATTTGTCATTTGAACCTTGCCTAAAAAAGACACTGCAAGAGCCTTAACCAGTATCCTGAATCCCAGGGGTGACAGGTGCAGGCCATCTCTGGCAAAGCATTGAGGTCTGTCGACCATGTTGTCCCAGGCAGACAGATACTGGATCACCTTAGAATGACACCAGAAGCTTAGCCAATTGTTGAAGTCAATCATTTTGTCCTTGTGGTATCATTCTAGGTGATGGCAGAATGCTACTCAGGGCTAGGGTCATACCTGTCTGGGCTATAAGACTGGAGAGCTCTTCCATGTCTCTTTGCATGTCGTCCAGGGAGGTACAGCTCAGGTCATTTACACCAACATGGACAATGACAGAGTCATATTTGTACTTGTTGTGGAGTGACCTTAGTGCATGTGTTATGTTGCAGATCCTGGAACCCGACAGGCAGCTGACAGTAACCTTCCCCTTGTTTAACCTGGTGAGTGGGACATCAGTGTGCCTGACTATAGAGTCACCTATGACTAGTGTATTGGGTATGTTGTTTTGCCTTATGGGCTGTGGTTGAGTGATAAACTGAGTCTGTGGGCTATGTGTCATTTGGGTTGTGTTGGGGAGTGGAGGTTGCTTGCGTTTCTACCTTGGAGGTCTCTGTTGCCTGAGCAGATTATTACTGAGAGGCTCCATGAATGTTTTTGTGTTTCTATATGTGGATTTTGGTGGTGTAGATTTAGTGGTACTATGTGATGAGTGTGGTGTGGTGCAAGTGTTTACCTTTTCCTCTTGATTGTCAGGTTTTGTCTTGTTTGGAGAGAGCTTTACCTCCAGTTTGGCTAGATAAGTGCTTCTCTCACAGGTTGTAGTGTTGGGTGGTAGAAGATGAGGGTTGTCTGTGTACATGTGGCTATTGCTACATTGCCCCAAGATGCCCAGATTCATCAGATAGACAGGAGAGAACACTGGGAACTGACCCTTGGATATGCCTGAATAAAAAACTATTTTCCTCTAGATAAGTGAGGAAAGTGAGTACAAGAGCTGCTTTTCTCTAAGCAAGTGAGGAGAGTAAGTACAAAAATTGTTTTCTTCTAGGTAATGAGGATGGTTGAATGCTGTAGTAATTTGTAGCTTATTTAATGCTTACAACAAGTTCTGAACAAGTGCTAAAACTAAGAATCTGTATCTGGACTAGACTAGTTACAGGAAAGAAACAAGTGCAAATGTGGGCTTTTAAATAAGAAAGTTGAAAGAGATGGAAAAAATTGCCCAAACGTCCAATAACTACAATTTCTGGGCCAGAAACCGTTCCTTATTTGGGAGATAGGTTACCTAGTGCTTACCACTCCCACTGATAAGCTAGCAGGCTTCCCTCCAATACAGAAAGGCTTGGGGGGGGGACTCAGGAGCTTACAAATAGTCCTGGCTACAGGAAACATGTATCTGGACCAGACTAGTTACAGGAAATGGGGGAAACAAGTGCAAATGTGGGCTTTTAAATCAGAAAGTTGAGAGAGATGAAAAAAACTGCCCCAATGGCCAATAGCTACAATTTCTGGGACAGAACCACTCCTTATGTGGTAGATAGGCTACCTAGTGCTTACCACTCCCACTGAAAAGCTAGAAGGCTTCCTTCCAACACAGAAAGGCTTGGGGGACGCAGAAGCTTACATACATTCCTGGATACAGAAAATCTGTATCTGGACTACACTAGTTACAGGAAAGGTAGGAAACAGGCTTAGAGTTTTTTTTTTTACAGAAAAGCAGCTAAAACAGTGCTAAAAACAATTCAAGTGCAGTGCAAGCTAGCACACTTCAGTGTGTAGCAGTATTAAAGCAAATACAGTTTAAATAAATGCAATTTATTCAAAATGTATTCCTGAACTGAATTCAATTATTGTTTTATTCAACTCTGAACAGTTAAAAAGTGCCAAAAATATACTTATCAGCACACTCAGTCAGAACATAGGCAGATTCTAGCAAAGTTTTATTTTTTTTAGTAAAGTGGAAAGGGAGAAAGGAGGAACAGAAGATAATTCAAGCTTAACAAACTAAGTGGATCAGCCTTCTCAAATGTTCTCTCTGTAATAGGTAAAATGAGCTAATGACACTAGATGGGGGGAGTGTTCCAAATGAAATATACAGTAGGGGCGGGCAACTGCAAGGTCACCAAGTATAAGAACAAGATACCAACAGGGAGGGTGAGTGGGAATACAGCACCAATATAAATAATAAGCAAATGTATAAATACAGCACAGTGCAAATTAAGTTGCAAAAAGTGTACTTATCAGTTTGGAATAGATTCCAACTCTGCTAACAGCCAGGAGATCTATCAGCTTTGCACCAATTCATTCAAAAAGAGTATGTCACTAACACATATTTCCCTCTTTTTCCAATGTATTCTACCTTACATTGAATACAGGGAACCTTACATGTGCAGTCTACATTAATCTTGTCAAGACTTTTGACCTTGTAATAATTCTTATTCAAAGGAGTTCTTCTTTAGGGCCTTAACTTTGTCATTTTAACCTGGTTCTCTGACTATCTGCATGCTAGACTCCTGTCTTCCTTCTATTCTATATTGCTGGTGCTCCACAAGACTCTCTCCTTGGACCACTGTTATTTGTCATTTACATTAATGCCATCATCATTTTCAAAAAGACTGACGATATCATGTTTTATGTTGTGATGTTGTCACCTGGGCATCTGACACTTCATGTGAGATCATTTGTAGATTGCTTAATTCTAATATATCTCAGTTGTGTCAGGCACTACCTCTAAAGAAATGTACAAAAGCTATACACAATGCAGACTCACACCTGCCACTTTATTATTGTAGTTGGTAGGATTGTCCAAAGATGTACTTGTCTCGTTATCAGAATTTTGTGCAATGTTCTTCACAAGGACCCATGTTAGACTTTTTATTAATTCATTTCTTTTACATAATCATAACCAAAATCAGACTTGGCATAATTAATTCATTTTGGTGTGTGACCGGTGCTTCCAGCCTCCAGGGAGTTATTTTTTTACACTTCATTCCCAATCCCTGGCAGCAGTATGATGCTACATCAGCACCCTTAAGATGGGACCAGTAGAGGGGAGATTGGAAAACAGTAATGGGTTTATTAAAACAGCCAGTTCTTTCATTTCTTATAATTAATAACTGATTAAGTTTTATCAATTGCAATGAATGAAAATGCTTACTATTATAATAAAAGCAGTCTTGTTCATTACAGAAATGGTGGATTTTTTTAAATTTTACTACTTTCCACTGTTGGGCTTTTCTTTTTATCTAAAAGAATAGAAATAATCTGAATTTAGTGACCCGAAGTTATCTTAGCTGCAAGAAACCATTACCTCTGAGTAATTGTGATCATACTATCATGACCACAGTGACCACTAAGAATGAACAGTTCAGCTGCTGGAAGCAGGAACCTGTCTGAGTACCCTGAATATTTAATCTAAGTATATGTAGTTGTTGTACTATGGTATGGCTTAGTGGTTATCAGTGACATTCCACTAAGACTGTTGAACAAGGCATGTTCTAATATAAGCTGAAGTCTCCCATGAGTAATGTATTATGGCTATGCAAATATGAGAGAATCATATGTGGTAGCCCAGTCATAGTTTTTAGAGTAGATGGTGGTGAATAGTCAAGTCTGCCAACTTCACCTGCTATAATAACAGTACCAGTTTGGCTCACAGACATTTAGAATTGTAGAGGTTGTTCATAATGTGCAGGCCAGTGGCCCTGGAATGTTTAATTATAATTCAGTGTTAAAATATAAATCACTAAAACTGAAGAAAAAAGCATTTAAGTGTTTTAGGATCATAGGAGGTTACTAGGCTAATGGCCATGGGGCCCTTACAAGCCTAGCCAAGAGTTTATCACCAAAAAAGAAACCTCAGACCCTGTTGCCCCTGTCAGTGACGGATAAAGGTGGAACCTCTATGACAAAGATATGGTTTCTCATACACTCATCAAGATTGCATTTGAAAGGGGCCAGTGAGGTACTCTGTTTGACATGTATGGGAAGTCTATTCCAGAGATGGGGCAGCCGCTGGGAGACAAACCTGTCTCTCCAGCAGGTTTTGTTGATGTAACATATTAGATTTAGGCCTATTGAGAGGGTCATTTGTGAGGAGTTAGACTTATGGATATGGAGCATCTCTAGTAGGGCAGGGTCCGATATTGCCTTGTAGGTGAGACACAGATCACCTCTGAGCAATCTGTATGATACCGAGTAGAGTGATAGTGATTTAAGCCTGTCCACACAGGATAGGTGTTGAAGGCCATGGGTTCTCTTTGTGAGGTATTTCCTTGGCCTTTCCAGTTGGTGCAGCTGTTTGAAGAGGTACATACCAAATGGGGCATTATACTCAATCATAGGTCTAATAAGGGAGGAGTACAGAGAGGTAATAACCTCCTTTTTTCTGGATGCAATCCCTATACTTATAAGATTAACCTAGTAAGACTCTTTTCTGACCACAGCCATCACATAATGATTGAATGTGAGATTGTTGTCAACCTGAGTACACAGGTCTCTCATCACAGGTTGTGCCCTTAGGGGGTTGCCATTGATGTGGTAATCAGTAGGGGCTGTGTTTTTGCCAAATGGTACGATGATTTTTTTTTTTGCATTTAATTTAAGGGCATGACTTTGGCACCAGTTATTTGTAGCTGTGAGACCCTCTTGCAGTATGTTAACATCAACTGGGTAGTCAGTGACAGCACCCAACTTACAGTCATCCGGAAACTTGGTCAGCCAGAGGATCTTTGTCTTTGCATGGACCTCTGAGAAGTATATGGCAAACAGTAGGGGTCCCAGGACAGATCCCTGGGGAATACCACTAGTGACAGGGCTGATGTCAGTGATGGCAGCACCTATTTTGACTTTGTGGGTCCTGTCTGTGAACCAGCTGGCCACTCATCTGACTAGACAGGGATTAACACAAAGTTGTGTTAGCTTTTCGATGATGCCTGAGTGGGGGATTGTGTCAAAGTCCCTGGCTAGGTCAAGGTAAGCTTTATGTACTGACTTTCCCTCATCCAGGGCCTTATTGACAGTCTCAAAGAAGTCCTCTAGGTTCAGTAGGCAAGATCTGTCCCTGACAAATCCGAATTGGGGGGGGTCGAGTGCTTGGAGATTGCTTATATCCTTGTTTATGAGATCCATAAAAATATGTTCTATGACTTTACAGCTCAGACTTGTCAAGCTGATGGGGCAATAGTTTTCCAGGTCAGTAGTAGCACCACCTTTATCCAAAGGGATGACAATGGCAGTTCTCCACTCTGCTGGAATGAAGCCTGTAGTTAGGCCGTGGTTGAATAGGGTGCTCAGTGGTGAAGCTACTTCTTGCTGGAAATGGTGCAGAATACAGCCTGGGAAACTATCAAGTCCCATGGAAGCTGTGTTCTTTGCCTTGGATAGAGCCTTTAACACTTGATTTACAGAGATGTGAAGTGTGGGACAAGTATCAGGGATGCTGACTGGGCCTTTGGGGGCCGATAATGGGGTGACATTTGCACTGAACTTATCAGCCAGCAGGTGGGCTAAGTCAGCAGGATCAGTGTAAGTGTTATCATTCGGTACTAGCTCGGAACAAACTTGGGCTTTACCATGGAGGTTCCTAACATAACTGAAGAAAGACTTGTGGTTTGCCTTTATTTTGGAGGCTAGTTTCAACTCATAACTGGCTTTGGAGGTTTTCACTAGTGATCTAATTTGTTTGTTGAGGTAGCTGTGGGAGTTTTTCCGATTTGGAATTTGTTCCTTTTTACCCTTGGACAACAGTTTCTTCCTGTTGTTATAAGCCTGTTGATAGAGGATGTCCACCAGACAGGTTTGTGTTTCCTTGAGGAGCAGATTTTACCCATCAGATAATACTCAACCATTAGTGCACCATTTATTCTAATTGATTAATATATTGTTTCTGAAGTTTTTTCTTTTTTTGTACCATCCTCAGGACCAAGCCCTGTGACTCCTGTACCCATGCACAACTAGGTCATTTGCTCAATGGCTGTAGGAGCTGGAAATTCCTGGATGAGTTGAGAGTCCTACAACCCATTTGTTCCTGACCAAAAATCTCCTGCTACTGGTGTAAGTTGATCAGTTGGGTGTTGGTCAGCTTTCTGGTCCAGTGGGATACTTACCCTCTCCCCCAAGATAAGCAGCCCGTCTCTTGCAGCAGCTCGTCAGAGTTCCACTTAGCTGCCCTCTGTAGCAAAGTGTACTTCTACATTCCAAACTCCCCTTGGTTCACAGTGCGTGTTGCACATGGTAGCACAGGCTGAGCTCCATGAGGTAGATGCTTAGTGCTTCCACTAGGTGTCATCCATGTGGCAAGCAACAGCTGTCGCCCTTCTCTCTGGCTGTTATTTGAACTTGGGTCACTCACTTGCAATATTGTTTCTGGATTTTAATTGGTTACATACAGTCAACTGATGTTTTTGAATTGGTTATTTAATGAAGGTACTCACTAATGATTAAATACTATCCAATTAGCTCTGTATAATTTTGGATGAAAACACTCATTATATATTTTTGCCTCTAATTTAATGGCTTTTGTTTTATAGTTATTTTGCCTTTTTTGTTAATTCTGTATTTGTTTAATAACTCATTGTTGACTTTGTCATAATATTAACAGGTTTTAGCTCCACAAGTCCTAAAATATCAGTGTTGTCAATGTTAAATCAAGCTTCTAAAGACTGGTTGGGTCTATTTTAATATCCATATTAAGTGAAATAAGTTTTAACTCTTTTACATGGCCTTGAACATAATGGATAGGCCAGATATTTTTATAACTCTCATTTTTTTTGAACTTGCATTTCTGCGTGGCAGTATCCTACTATCCTTCAAGTAGTGGGAAGAGTTATGCTATTAGGTATGCAAATTTTACATTCAAAGTCAAAGTAAGTTAAAGTCAAGGTAAACTTTATTGTTATTTAACCAACACAAGTGCAGTCTAAACGAAATTGTGTGCATTAGGCTCGAATTGAGAAGACATACGCATACATACAATAACACATATAATGGACATATATTCACCGTTTCACATTAGACAGGGTATTCTACTACATATTAACACAGTTTACCTTATCTATAGTTTCAACAGCTGAATGATTTCTTATTGCATAAGTTACTATTTCACTGTGTGGTTCTCACATGAATAAGAGGATCTAGTTAGTATAATATTGCACATTCATTGCCATCTATGTGTCCAGCTTCCCTGAAATTATTGCCAGAGTTCAAAAGTCTCACCACTTGAGGAAAGAAGCCATTTCTGAACATAGAAATTTTACAGCACATGCTGTGGTATCTTTTGCTGTATGACAAGCATGTGAACAGTTCATAAGCAGGGTGTGTAGGATCCTTGATTATTTTTGTAGCTCTGTTGTGACATTGTGCTGTGTATAACTCCTGTAGTGCTGGAAGTTTGGAGCCCGTTATCTTCTCTGCCCCTTTCACTATCCTTTGTAGGGCTTTTTGGTCTGAAACTGAGCAGCTCCCATACCACACTGAAAAGTTACACATTGGGATACTTTCTATGGTACCCCTATAGAAGGTGGAGTGGAGAGGGGATGGTGACTCACTTTCTTCAGTCTCCTCAGGAAATGCATATGTTGATGAGCCTTCTTTATTATATAACTGGTGGTTATTGACCAAGATAGATTATGTGCAATGTGAATCCCAGGAATTTTGTGCTCTTTACTCTTTCCACCATCTTGCCATTAATCATGAGAGGAGAATGATCTGGTTGTGTTTTCCTTAAGTCTATTATGGTCTCCTTTGTTTTCTTGACATTAAAGTCAAGGTTGCACTTGGCACACCTGTCAGTCAGTGAGTTCATTTCCTTCCTATAGTTTTTTTCATCTCCTGTACTGATGAGGTCCACGACTGTAGTAGTGTCATCCGCAAACTCGATGATGTGGTTGGTGTTGAATCTGGATTTACAGTCATGGGTTAGTACAATAAACAGTTATAGACTCAAGACACAACCTTGAGATACTCCTGTGTTGATTTTGATGCTTTTTGAAGATTTATTGCCCGTGCATACCCTTTGAGGTCTTTCATTCAGGAAGTCCAGTATCCAGTTGCACATATGGGCATTGATACCTAGATGAACAAGTTTTTTGATTAGCTGTTGTGGGATGACAGCACTGAATGCTGAGGTGAAGTCAATAAACAGCATTCTAACACAGCCGTCCTTACTGTCTTGTTCTCAAGGTGTGCCAATGAAAGATGCAGTGTATCCAATATGACATTAGCATTTACTAGTTGTCAAGATTTTTCATCGGATGTACCTCCTTTTCAAAAGCCATTGTCCAAATTTCAGTGTCTACAGGTTGAGAGGTATGCCCATGATTCAACATAACATTATCAATATTCCAAAACAGAAATTATTGTCCACAGGCTCGGCCTTTGGTCAACTGGTGCCCTAGGCAAAAGGTCTCCACAGAGCCCCCCAACACCACAGTATGCCCCCATCCTGGTCTGTCTACACCATCCAGATTACTAGAAAAGCACCCCTGCTAGGGCAGCACCCTAGGCAGCCACCTAGTTGGCCTATGCCTAAGGTTGGCTATGATTGTCCAGACTGAACAGTTATATTATTGGATTAGCACAGCACAGCAACCTAACAATTCATCTTCAAGGAAGAGATATGTTCTAAATATTGCAAAAAACATCCAGTTAACAGATTATTTCACAATAAATGCAAGCAGATGACCAAAAAATGTTAAGTAGCATGTATTTGTTTTATATTTAAGAATAATGTGTTTTAGGTATGCAATTTCTGATATGTGAAGATACTGTTGCTTAACTTACAGGTCAAGATACACTAGGAAGCAATTTTCTGTTTATTTTTTGGCAGCAATTATGTCTTATTTTATTAATTTGTTAACTCATACTAATTCCCTCTTGTTACTGCCTCTTTTTCTTCTTATGTGCTGGCAACCTGTCAGGCATGTCATGATTTAAACAGAAGGTAGGATTTCTTATGGATATGTCCTGCCTGTTCTGTAATACTTTATCCTGGGAATTTCATCAAATTATAACTATAGCTGTCTCTTTTATACTGATGACATTCAGTGCTATATCTCTTATTCATTCAGTGACCCCTTTTCACTTTGTCCTATCTTCTGTTGCTGAACATGATAATTTTTTATTCTTCTTTCATCTGTTTACATTTCTGTTAAATAGCTGCACTATGCCTTGACAAGAACATTCTGTCATTTATTTTAACTGTAGTCTCAAGTTTGCTTTCTGTAAATGCAATTTGCTCCATTTTCTTAGACACCATATTCTCATTCATCAGTCCTGCATCCAAGACAACTTATTTATGTTTATTTATTTATTTATTTATTTATTTAACATTTGTTTACTGGGAAAGTCCGACTTGGAACGAAGCCACTTATCAGCGGGGCCCGGGGAGAAATGTTCCAGATGCACGTCTTTGTAATTTTATTTGTATTTACATCATATATAATCTCCGTCACCTTCTCTTTCTTTTCTGAATATCATTTACTGAATTTGTAACTCCATCTTCAGTGGCCATTTACAAACTTTATTTTACCACCAGTGGCAATTTACCCCACTTTTTAATACAGGACATATTTATATAAAATTTATACATGGTTTTTGGTTAATATTTTAGTTTTTTTTAAAGTATTGCATAAATATGTATGTAGAAATAGCATGTTGTTTGGTAAGCAACCCTGATTTAATTTACGTGTTGAAGTAATTGCATGTAACACTGGTAAGGTGAGAATAAGCAATTTATTTTTTAATTCATTTTGACCAGCACTGACTTGGAGGTACTTTCTTTTTAATTCGGTCATTGCAAACAGTAAAACAAACACACCTTGCTATGGTATTTACAGTATGCCATATTATCTGTGCTTGTATATTACTAGTGGACAATAATGACCGTTCTCTACCTGTTCCTTTTGTGCATCATGTTGCAATACTGAAATAATTATACAGCATTAGAATGGGAGGTTTCTTCACTTGGAAGTCATTTATCTGTAGACACAGGAACTTACTAATGGGGAATGGACTATTTCACAATTTGTTGATAATGTATTTTTTCTAGACATCACTCTATGTTTTTATTTTTGTGTGATTTTGTTTTATAAAAGCTGCATGTACGTAACCCTTCTGAGAAAGTTGATGACATTTGAAAACAACTCAATTTTCTATATGTATATCAATATGTGTTTTCATTTATTGCATATATTCAATGCTTTGAAGTCATAGGACTGGAATCCTTAAATTCAAACTTTAGCTATTCTTATTTTTGTTTTAAAGTAATATTCTGTGATCTCAAGTTCATTGTGTTCTTTACAGTTAAACAAAATAAAATATATGTGCACTTCTTGGGTTATCACTATGACTGCCCCATATTCACTTCTCTCTCTGTCTCAAGATATGGAAGCAAAAAAAAATTCAAATAAGCAAATAAACAAACAAAGAAATAAAATAAAGTTGCTTGCTAATTACATTTAGGTAACAAAGTGAGTGAACTAAGCAACTGCTTAAAGTTTTCAGAAAGTTGTTTGCAGAAAGTTACTTAAAAATTTAAATCTAGATCTCTCTTTCTCTCACTATATAAACACTTGTACACCCCCCCACCCAGCATATATAGGAGTTACCTTTAATTTACCAAAACTGTCACTTCACGGCTTGAAGTGCCTCGAAAAGTGGTTGAACATGCATTTTGTTGAGTGCAGGACATGTCAAAACAAGTTTGATTGAATGTCTGTGTGTAAGATTAGAGTGGGTTTGGGGGTGTAATGCAGAAGCATTTCAATACATTTAAAATTTCGTTATTATAGGTGGAAGTGCTTGTGTGTGTGAGTGTTTGCAGGTTAGGTTATGATTTCCATATGCAAATGTGAAGAATGATGTTTTAACTCACCATTCATTACAAATTACATGGAGAAAATGGTGAGCCGAAAACCCCTAAAAAACAACAAAAAATATATTTTGTATGGGGGAATCCATTTATACCCTGAAATGATATATACCAACTCCATGGATACCACACCACAACAAAGAAAAGGGGAAACACCCAAAAGTGCACTGCTGGCTTGCACAGTACAATCAATTGTGGTGAAACTCGCCATAACATTACATTTTCAGACTTTATCTGCTCAGCCAATAGTGCGGCAGAATTGAGTAGATAAGCTATACTGCTATATGCGATATGTATCTGAATATCTTGTGTAGTGGTAGTGTTATGGAAAGTGTTTTTCTAAGGTAAGGTAAGTGGATGTATTGTTTCCATAATATCCCTTCATTAAATGATCATATTTCATTTTCAACTGTGGATATACAGTTTTTATCTAACCAAGTAACTTGTGGTAAAAAATGTGTTGTTTTGCTGTGTCTAACATGCATATATTATGCAAGACCATAGAATAGTGGACAGTTATCAGTTCTTACAATCTCAGACATGTCTCTTTAAGAAAATATTTTATTTTAGACTGGCATTACAGTATTGAAAAAAAACTGCTTGTTAACCATTTAAGCCTGCTAGACACACACTACCTTTTCATTGGTGACCCAGGAGTAATGCTTGGTTGAGGTGTATGGCTAGAGTCACAGTTCTTACCCTGTCAGACATGCCTCGTAAAGGTAGTATTTTTTTTCTGTTATTACAGCACTAAGAAAAAATGGTTAATCAGGTAAGCCTCCTACACATACAATCCTTTATCAGGGGTGACCAAAGAGAAATGCCTGGTTATATAACTTGTTTGGAGTCATATAGTAGGTAAATGGATGTTCTGAGAAGCAAACCTAGAACTACTGCAGTGTTATGTCTAGCAGCATATAGTTTTAAACCTCTGGGACAAACTACCATATTGTCCTCAGTGGAACATGCATACCTGTTTGATTTACTGAAAGGATATATACTATAATCACCAATGATAGATATTCACCAGTAGTAGACAGGACACACAAAATCTTTAGATTTCCATTCATCCAGTTGTTTAGCAAGTTTGACATCCAAAGAGGAACTGAAGTCTTGTGCATCCTTGTAGCACAGTATCTGTGTTAATGTCAATGCCAATACTGGGGGAAATAAGAGTTTTTCTTATACTAAAGTTTTTGTTCTTTCTAATTGTTGCTAAATGTTATGCTCAGTTTGGAAAAGAGAAGAGAAAAGATAAGTGTTTATTCTCATTTTTTGTCTACAATTTGATTTAATATCTCTGTAATCTGTACTTCTTCTTCTTCTTGTGTGTTATAGCTGTGTATTCTCTTAGTGTTGGCCTCAGTTGTAGTGAAATCCTTTGTCTGGAGGCCTTGAATGTTTTCTTAGTGGCAGTAAGTTTTCAGTACTAGTTTCATCTGGCCAAAGTATTCCTGCACCTGTATTGTTTGGTTTCTGTCCTGTGTTTTAAATCAGATGTACCTATTGCTCAGGCTGTTGCAGAGAGATTGGCCTACTGCCAGCTGTGATATTGAGAAAAGATGTGTTTATTCTCATTTTTATGTCTGCATTTTGATTTAATATCTCTGTAATCTGTACAGCTGTTCTTATTCTTCTTCTTGTTTGTCCCCACCCTCCCTGTTCTTGTTTTGGTGTTAGTGTTGGTGGCTCTGGAATTGCCCACCCCTCCTGTAAGTCTGTATTTGAACACTCCTCCTGAGTTCATCTCATTTGCTCACTTAACCGAATACAGTGAGATCATATTCTGAGTCTAGTGTTCACTCTACATAATACAGAGAGAAGATTTGAAAAGGTCAACCCACTTAGGTTCTTTCTTCCTCTCTCCTTGCACTTTTCTAAAAAAAAAAATCATCTGCTTTTACTGTATTTGTGTTTCCTCCTACTTTATTTTACTTTTGTCTCTTCTTCAAAGTACTCAATTTTATTTATTCTGCTGCACTTATTGCTGCTTGATAGTAGCCTGATTAAATTGTAACTGTTATTCTAAGTCTTTTGGTTTAAGCACTTGGGCTTCATACTGGTTATTTTACATTAAGAAGGTTTGTGGTCTGCACTGTTGTGGCAGGAGAGGTAGCTTACATCCTCCTAAGCTGGGAATTGCTGACTGAAAGCTCAGTGTCTGTTATTCTAAAAGTGTATTAGTTCTGGTTTAAGCACTTGGGCTTCAGGCCAGTTATTCTACATTAAGAAGGTTTGTGGTCTGCACTCTTGTGGGAGGAGAGGCTGGATTCTGCCCTTCTGAGCTGGGGATTTCTGGTCACAGGCTTATTGTGCCTGCTTATTCAAACTGTTTCTTTCTGAAATTGGTGTGCCTTGTTGCTGTAGCATAGTACCAGATTCAGGTCTGCTGAATCTAGCTTTGTTTGTATAACTTGAGCACTGATCCAGGCCATCTTTTCTGGAGAAGGTTCCCCTGCACCCTAGTAGCAGGAGTGTGCAGTTAGAACTTGTCTGATTGAAGACTGCTGGAACAGGGCTCAGTTTTGAGTTTTTTTCCTGGTTAATTGGGTAACTTGTTTAAATCAGATTGTTTGTTTTCTATTCTTTTATATATATATATATATATATATATATATATATATATAAATTGCACTTTATTCATCTGCTTTTACCGTATTTGTGTTTCTTCCTACTTTATTACTAGGGGCATTGGCTACAACTCTGAACTGAGATATATAACAATAAGCATCTTTTTATGCACATTTAAAGTGTTTTTTGATTGTATCTGCTTTATTTTCTGAAAAAAAAAATATATATATATATACTTGTTTCCCACCTTTCTAAGCTAGTATAGTCCAGCTTTCAGGTTAGTGCTGAATTCAGGGCTGTGTTACAAATCTCTGTGTTTCCCCATACCTTACTTGGATAGAAGGAAGTTTCTCTGTTCACCTGTGAGAGAGGGGAGGGAGGGGTTTCAGGCCAGAAAATAGTAGTTTATTGGCCATTTTGTGCTAATTTCTATCTCTTTCATTTCCCTGCTATAAAAAACGCATTTGTCTGGTTTTGCGCTCCGGGCAGAGCCGGTTAGCTAGGGTATAACTATTCCCGGCTCCACAAAGTCTCCTCTTCAATTTTTCCCTTGGAACTAGACAAAGTTTCAACTTAAGCACTCAAGCCATTCATTTCTCAGCCCGACACTAGCTCAAAACTCATAGCAAGCACTTATAAACCCTAGCACTACAGAAGGACAAGGCTCTCTATTCGACCTTACCAGCCATTCAGTAAAACAGTTTACTGTACCTATCCAGGCATGTCCAAAGGGCAGTTTCAGTTGTACTCTCCAGTCCATCTGGTGAAGCTGGGCATTTTGAGGCAATGTTACAACTGCAACAAACCACAGTCCCTGCACGTAAGGCAACTGCCAGGTCTCAAAAGGCAAAGCAGAAAAAAACGTAGACCAGCAGACAATGGTGTACTAATAATGATTTTCTTTATTATGCTATAAGGCACATAAGAAAGGCAAAAAGCCTACAGTCCAAAATCCAAACCGGTTTCGGCTTATATATCAAGCCTTCATCAGTGAAGAAAAGAAAAGAACCAAAAAGCTGCCTACCTTATAAAGGGAACACCTGTCAATCATCATTACAAACAATTAATAAATTACAAATATTCATTTAAACCAGGGGGAAACAACCCACCCAAATTAATAATCCATCTTTTCTCTAATTTATTAAGAATGTCATGCCAACCAAAAACCTTTGCTCTATTACCTTGAATTTTATCAATGATAGTAAAAATAAAATTAGCACTGGAATATTTCAGTGTGTGTTTGTATAGAGCATTATTAGCTCGTTGATGCCTAATATCAGATAAATGCTCTGCAATTCTAAACTTGACAGGCCTGGATGTCTGCCCCACATAGAATGCAGAACAACTACATGTAGCTAAATAAATGACCCAATCGGATTAACAATTAACAAACACAGAAATATTATAGACTATACCAGTATTGCGGCTGGTGAAGCTCTTAGTTTTGTTGATCTTCCCACAATATACACAGTGGCCACAGGGGAAACAACCACTAAGACGGTCACCCAATAATGTTCTCTGAATATTGGCCTCTAAGGGATAATACCTCTTCTTATAATGATTAAAGAGGACACCCAAATTCCTACATTTCCTAAAACAAAACTCACACTTATTATTAATAAAGTCAGATAGTCGTTCTTCAGCCAGGAGGATGTTCCAATTGCGTTGTACACTATTAATAAGTCTAGTGGTATTCTGACCATAAGTAGTGGTTAGGCGCAATGCTGAAGTATTATTGGGCTCAGCCTTGTTATAATTCAGCAATTGTTTTCGCTGCATAGAATCAAACGAATGCCTCGCAGTCAATACTTGCCCCACTTTGTAGCCCCTTTGAATGAACCTAGCAGTAAGGTCATCCCAATGTATTGAATAAGTGGAGTTATCTGAACAAATGCGTTTAACCCTCATGTACTGAGACTTGGATATATTACGACATATATGAGGTGGATGATAGCTGGTGGCATGGAGGTAGGAGTTGTATTGGGGGAACTTCCAATGAACCACAGTATTTAAGGTGTTGTCAAGATTCTTAATGACCAACACATCCAAAAAAAAATCATTTCATTTTTACTGTAACTGAACATGAAATGAATTCCCCACTTGTTTGAATTAAGATAATCAACAAACTCCTGAAGATGCATAAAATCCAACCTCCAAACCAACCAGCAATCATCAAAAACACCTCCATATATCCATGTCCTGCAGAAAAATGTTATGGTTAGAATCATAGATCAGTTGAAGTTCTAAAAAAGCCGTAAATAAATCAGCATAAATCGGGGCAAAAGAGGCACCCATAGCTGTTCCTCTAATCTGTAAATAGATGGTATCCTGATGCAAAAACACATTTTTCGTCAGGATATGTTCAGTCATTTCAAGTAGAACGGTATTAAAGCTTGGGATATATAGTTCAGAAAACTCCATATATAATGATGATACATCAAGGCTACACAATAACCAAACAGGTTCCAGTTGTGAGTCAGAGACAATCAGTAGGAATTTGGTTGTATCCTGAATCCTAGATCTAATAAGTGGGAGCAAAGGTTTAAAGTATTTGGTTAAATACTGAGATAAAGGTTCAGTTAATGAACCATGGCCAGACACAGTGGGCCACCCCGGTGGATTATCCAAATTTTTATGCACTTTAGGTAAAAAATAGATATATGGCAAAACTGGGTCAGAGACAGTCAATTGCTGTTTGATATACTGAGAAATAATGCCTTCCTCCTCAGCTAAAGATAAAAAATTATCAATTTGTTTTTTATATGAAGCCGTAGGATCCAAAGGCAAATGTGTATAATAACAAACATCAGATAACTGTCTCAGTGCCCCCCTGTTGTATTTGGCCCAATCTTGTACAACCACTGCTTCCCCTTTATCAGCAGCCAAAATTACCAATTCATGATTGGAAGCCAACTCCTGTATACAATCAGACATTGTTATGGCCAACATGGTGTTCCCTACCATCAAAGTGTAAATCTCTAAGCACACTTCTTTGAAAAAGCAAAACATTAGGGTTCATAGGTGGTGAAAATGTATATTTCTGGTAGCAAAAATCCTCATGAGAGCCAACAGTAGTTTTATCCTGAAAGAAAAGTCTTAAATTCAAAAGCCTACAAAAGGAAAGGATATCTTTAGCAAAATTGTCCTCAGAAACAAAGAAACCAGGAATAAAAGATAATCCTTTATTGAGAATTTTAATATGCGTAGGTGATAAGGTCTGAGAAGAAATATTAAGCACATTACAATTGTTTACTTCTGGGCAAACATGCACAACAGACCCTCCATGTCTAGTACTACGCTTGTGTTTTCTTCCCCCCCTCCATTGTGTATACCTAAAGGGGTAATGTTATTTCGCTTGGGTGTGGGCAAATCTGTTGTGCCTTGCACATCAGATTCCACAGCAGAGGAAGAATCCTCAACTGAAGTATCATACTGTGGCCCTGATTGTTTTAAAATAGAACGTGGCCTCTTCCACCTGGGAACAGACCGAGGTGAACTCTGAAATCTAACATGTTTGACATATGTCTTAGAAAAAGGGTCCCCACTTGAATAGTCAGTTAAATCTCTCAAAAATTTATGCTTTTTCTTTTCTTTAAGTTGTGTTTCATGTACCAACAGTTCATCCCTAAGTTTGTTAAGAAGGGAAACAAATAAAGGTTGCCCCTCAAATTTCCTTATGGATTCACACATATTAGTAACCTCAATTAAGTCCTGATCAATAGTCACCTCATAATGATTGGTTAAGACCTCAACAAGTCCCATCGTGGCCTTATGTTGGGCTGCACCCCAAACCTTCATTAGATTCTCATTCAGATTATGAACCAATGGTTGGACCTTAACCCTAAGACCCCGAGGGGTGATATCCTTAGCCTTGTAGGCCTTAAATAATCTTAAGTGTCAAACTTTACTATGTAATAGTTTCATACTCTTGCCCAGTTTGGAAAAAAGGGAAGTACATGATTCCTGATCAGGGGCAGAAGTACAGTGGTCCTATTCAGGATGTGTATCATCTAGCCCAAAAAAGGCCAAATCATTGCGATCAGAAGCAAGCCCTTGTAACAGTCCATTAATATCCATATCCAAAATGCATAAAATTAAAAATATTATACTGAAAGAAACAATGACCCTCAATATGATTCACACTTCACAAAATATCTGTTTTGGAAACTATAAGGCCCAATCAAAGGAGCCTTAATGTTCCAAAATTATAAACTGCGTCCAGTCAAACAACTAAACAGCAACTAGGGCCGGACAATAGCAGTAAAATAATACAAAGATCTCAATGTAGTATCAATAACATCACCCAAAATACTGAGTCCCAAAATCAAAGGGACAATATCAGTCTATACAAAAAAAGTGTGATTGACACTACCCAGAAAATTTTTTTAAAAGGGTCACTCATCAACAGTCTATTATAATGCTGTTAGCTGGATAGGAAAAAAAATAAATGGACCAAAGGCAAACTCCTGTAATCCAAAATACACAGTAAAACTCCCCTACAACCCAATTACAAAATCTGGGCAAGAGAATAAAAAGAATATGATAAGGCAAGGGATACCACCCCCAAAAAAGGCATAATATGGACCACCAATAGAAAAAAAACTTATATTAAATAGAATGACTAAAGACATGGGAGTAAATGAATAAATTCATCCCTAACCTGCTATAAATAGTTATACACAATGAACTATAAAGACTGAAGTCTATAAAACTAATAAATGGCTAATGTTGTACCAGTACACTACTGATAAAAAATGCTGAACATCGACCAGATCAGGAAAATATTCGAAGTAATGATGTTAATACAAAACTAGACACAAAATCATTGCGTGAACACATAGAATTCCATAAGGCATACGAGAGTTCAACTGAATATCGAGTCCCTTATAAGACCAAAATGGTATTTTGTAAATATATTTCAACAATAAATGAAAGAAAACAATTTACATGACATCAGTCTAAACAAAAATCTTAACCACTTTCCAGCCAAATTAACGGCCGTTGAAAAATGGTAAAAAGTCACCTGGTTGTTCCCGATATAAAAATGAATCCAAGGCACAAAAAACAGTTATAATCATATAATCGCTACCTGGTTAGAAATTGACCATTGAGTCCAAAATTGCAAGGATAGCCAGTCCCTGAATCCAAATGACCCACTGACCAAGCCAGCAAGCCGCTGTCTACACCACCAGCACACGGAAATACCAAGAGCGCCAAGAAAAAGGCATCAATGATGTGTAACATCAACTAGTTGTTCCCGATGTAAAAAATATAAATCCAAAATCCGGAAAATAATGATGATATAGTCACTACTGATATAGTCAAACAATAGATCCAAAGTTAGAAAAATGGCCAGTCCCTGGATCCAAACGACACGCCGAACAAAACAGCAAGCTGCTCTCTTCACCACCAGCAAACGGGAATCCCAAAGACTCCAAAAAAAGAGAAGTCAATAATGCACGGCCAATTTCCAATAAGGCCCAAGAGCAAAGAGTTTAAAAGAGAGTTTAAAAATAAAAAATAGATGTTGGCATACCCCAAAGCCAAATTCAGCACTTTGAATAAGGAAAAATAATGGAGAAAAATATCCACATGATGACGACAAGTATGTTGAGCTGTAACAACAGCGACGTGCAGGACACCACAGACCCACAGCAGGGAAAAAAACAAGCAACAACAAAACACAGTCCCTGCATGTAAGGCAACTGCCATGTCTCAAATGGCAAATCAGAAAAAAAATGTAGACCAGCAGGCAATGGTGTACTAATAATGATTTTCTTTATTATGCCATAAGGCACATAAAAAAGGCAAAAAGCCTACAGTCCAAAATCCAAACTGGTTTCGGCTTCTATATCAAGCCTTCATCAGTGAGGAAAAGAAAACAAAAAAGAACCAAAAAGCTGCCTGCCTTATAAAGGGAACACCTGTCAATCATCATTACAAACAATTAATAAACTACAAATATTCATTTAAACCAGTGGGAAACAACCCACCCAAATTAATAATCCATCTTTTCTCTAATTTATTAAGAATGTCATGCCAACCAAAAACCTTTGCTCTATTACCTTGAATTTTATCAATTATAGCAAAATTAAAATTAGCACTGGAATATTTCAGTGTGTGTTTGTATAGAGCATTATTAGCTCGTTGATGCCTAATGTCAGATAAATGCTCTGCAATTCTAAACTTGACAGGCCTGGCTGTCTGCCCTACATAGAATGCAGAACAACTACATGTAGCTAAATAAATGACCCAATCAGATTGACAATTAACAAACACAGAAATATTATAGACTATACCAGTATTGCCGCTGGTGAAGCTCTTAGTTTTACCTCATGTACACAGATAACCCTCTCCTCTTACCACCAAACACTAATACATGCGAGAGATGCAATTATAGAGCCAAACTGGAGGCTAAGCTCTCTCAACCCAAGACTGGATGAGACAATGAAGAGGAGAAAGGAAATACTGGCATCACACCACCAGTCTCACATAGGCCCATTAAACCAGCACTGGCAAAAACCACAAGTAAATACTTGAAAACATACTTGGAGGCTCTAAATAAAAATCTGCAAAAGCAACAGAGCCCTCCAAAGCAGACATCCAAGCAACCTCCACCACACAACACAAACCATGAAACACATACTTCACAAAACCAGTATGCCACACAATCACAGACCTCAAGGCAAAATAACATACCTAACATACTAGTAATAGGTGACTCTATAGTCAGGCACACTGACGTCCCAATCACTAAGCTGAATAAGGAGAAGGTTACTGTTAGCTGCCTGTCGGGTGCCAGGATCCGCCACATAACACAAGCACTCAGGTCACTCCAGAACAAGTACAAATATGACTCTGTCATTGTCCATGTTGGTGTGAATGACCTGAGCCGTACCTCCCTGGACTACATGAAAAGAGACATGGAAGAGCTCTCTGATCATGTAGCCCAGGCCGGTATGACCCTGACCATGAGTAGCATCCTGCCCTCACCAAGAATGATACCACGGTATAAAGAAAAAATTATTAATTTCAACAATTGGCTAAGTTTCTGGTGTCATTCAAAAGGGATCCAGTGTCTGTCTGCCTGGGATGACATGCTTGACAAGCCACGCTGCTTTGCTAGAGATGGCTTGCACCTGTCACCCCTGGGCTTTCAAATACTGGCCAAGCCTCTTGCCACCCCCATAGTGCCTTTTTTAGGCAAGGCACAAAAGACAAACCCACCGCCGTAAATAGTACAAGTAACAAAAATCTGAGGATAATACTACTCAATGCCAGAAGTCTAAACCTCAAAATGCACGCACTCAAGGCACTCCTTAGTATGGAGAAAATTGATATATGTGCAGTAACAGAAACCTGGTTTAAGGCTCCAGAGAGCATCCCAGCACTACCAGGCTGCAAATCATACCATACATTTCGGCTACAGAACCCGGACCGAAATACAAAAGGTGGGGGAGTATCCATATTCATCAAGGATACCCACACCTCCAGGTTAGTGGCACAGCATGATGCTTCAAAGATTATCCACGTGCAACTAACAATGGGCAAAACTGCAATTCAAATTGTAGCTTGCTACAGATCACCCACCATGTCCCAGGACCCCCATTCCACAATTCTGGAAACACTGGGTAAAATAATGGTCCTACCAAACACCCTAATATTGGGTGATTTCAACTACCCAAACATTAACTGGGAGAACTACTCAAGTACTAACTCCCTTGCCCAACATTTCCTAGAATTTATAAACTCAAATGCCCTGGAACAACTGGTCAACACTCCCACCAGAGGTGACAACATATTGGACCTGGTCATCAACAACATGGGCGACCGGTGTTCCACACTGGAGGTCAACCCCTCGCTGGTTAGATCTGACCATAAACAAATCACTTTGGATATCCACATTCCGCCTCCACCCCCAGACAAGGAAACCACCATGAAAAACCTTTCAAAAGCAAATGTCACATTACTTAAGACGGAGGTGGAAAGTTTCAAAGCCCCCATGCTACAGGATAACTCTGCCCAAGCTGCAAAATCCTTTACTAATGTATTCTACGGGCAGCTACAAGAATGCATGGATCGTGCTATCCCAAGCAAAACCAAGACTCACTCCTCTAAGAAAAGGAAACCAGTCTGGTGGACCCCTGCCATAAACAAGCTATACAAGAGAAGGAGGAAACTAATACAGAAAAGAGTAAAATCCCAAGAAGGGAAGACATCCCTGGTCAGTATCAGCAAGAAACTACAATCCCTCATAAAATTGTCCAAGGCGAGCTTTGAAAGAAAACTTGCCAAGTACTCCAAAGGTAACCACAAGGCATTCTTTAGCTATGTCAAGAATCTAAGTGGCAATGCTCAGATCTGTTCAGAGTTAGTGCAGAATGGCACAAAATACACTGAACCAACTGATATTTCCAACATCTTGGCAGACAGGTTCAGTGCAAACTTCACCCCCCTCTCACCCCCCAAAGGGCTCATAACCATACCAGAAGAATGTAGAGCCCCTGAAATCACAGACACTCAGGTTAAAATAGCCCTCTCCAAAGCCAAAAACACAGCATCAATGGGACTGGATGGTGTCCCAGGCTGTGTCCTACACGAGCTCAAAAATGAACCAATCCCACACCTAAACACACTGTTCAGACTCAGCCTCTCCACAGGCTACGCAACCACAGAGTGGTGCACAGCAACAGTTATTCCACTCCCCAAAGGTGGAGCCACAACAGACCCCGGGAACTATCACTCTATAAGCCTGACTAGATTGGTCTGCAAGACTATGGAGTACATCATCATGGAACTCATTAACAGAGACATTGGGAACCTCCAAACACTGGACCCTACCCTGTTCAGCTTTGTTAAGGGCAGATCATGCCTCCTAAACCTGGTGAACTTCTTTGAGACAGTTACCAAGGCTATAAACGAGGGAAAGGTGGTCCACACAGCCTACCTAGACCTCGCAAAGGCCTTCAACATCATTCCCCATTCTGGTATTATAGACAAGCTCACTAGCCTGAACATAAACCCCTATGTCACAAGATGGGTTACCAATTGGCTCATGGACAGAACCTAAATGGTGAGAGTTGCGGGAGCTAGGGCTGACTTTAAACTGGTTACAAGTGGCGTTCCCCAGGGCTCAGTCCTAGGACCCCTCTTGTTCGGCATATACTTCTCAGAGGTACAGACAAGCACAGGATGACTATGGTTGACCAAGTTCTCAGATGACTGCAAACTAGGGGCTAGAATTGACTCACTGGCTGACACAGACATCCTCCAAAATGGTCTGACTGAGATGGATACCTGGTGTCAAAATCATGGCCTCAAGCTAAATGCCAAAAAGTGCATAGTTATTCCCTTTGGAAATAACAAAGTACCCACAAACTACCACATAGGTGATAGTCCCCTGAGTACGGAAAACATAATAAGGGATCTGGGGACCCAAGTAGATAGTAATCTCTCCTTTGATAATCACATTGCCAAATTGGTTAGAAAATACTTCTATGTGGCTCACTAATCACAAAAGGGTTTGCATCCAGATCAAAAGAGGTCATTGTGCCCCTCTACTCATCACTCATCAGACCCGTCATAGAGTACAATGCTCCATTTGGGATGTACCTTACAAGACACCTGCAACAGCTGGAAAGACCACAGAAGTACCTCACCAGGAGGATCACTGGCCTCAAACAGATGCCCTATGCAGCTCGACTGAAGAAACTCCAGCTGTACTCGGTTGCATACCGCCTGCTCAGAGGTGATCTCTGCCTGACATACAAGGCCATGTCTAACCCAAAATTGATGGACATGCTCCACCTAAAGAAAACCTTATCCCCTCGAGCCACACGCTCTGGGGATCTAAATCTCACCACAACAATAAATAGGATGTGCTGGAGGGATAGATTCCTGTTCCAGAGACTTCCCATGCTTTGGAACAAGATTCCAATCTACATTAGGCAGAGTTCCTTGCTAGCACTCTTCAAGAGAAACCTTGATGAGTGGATGGGAAACAGAAAGTTTACCCCAGGGATCACTTTAGTGGCTCTGCTGGTTAGAAGCACAGGGAACTAATCTAAGGGGGCAGCAAAAGCCAACACATACTGGCTAGGCTTATAAATGCCTTCAGGCAGATAGCCTAGTACCTACCTATGAACCTAAGATTTTAAAATTACCTCTGGTACCTGTTGGATAGTGTTTCAAAATATTACAGCTGCAAAGATTAGTTTTTACAGCAATTGAGTCCAGTATAGATGAAAAATGTTGTTACTTCCTTACTGTCCAGATATAGTTCTGTTGGGTAGTATCAGGTATGATGAATATTTAGTACTTTTCTGGAACTTCAGAACTGTTTCTGTGAGTTTATTCTGCATCACCATTCATCCTTCTAAAAGTAAGGCACTTCTGTGCATTTCCTAGATGTAATCTTATGTGAAAAACACTCCTCACCAACACACAGTTCCTACATAGGCTCATAGGTAAGCACTAGGCAAGATGCCATTGTGGGCCATATTAACCATAGCCAACTTCTATCAAAGGTGAGAAAAAAATTGTACCTTGTGTCTGTAAGATAAACACTTTAACCATTATGCAAACCCCAACCCTTAACACCATATAGTGACCAGTGCTCAGAATCAAACCTTGCACATTGTGTCTGTGAGGTGAAGACTCTAATCATTACACTAACACCATTCATTGAATCCTGTATCACTAGAATACAGACAGACTTGATTATTGATTTTTTGTAGTCTTATTTAATTGCTTTTTATACTTTCTTTTTAGCATTTGCAGCCACATTTATATTTTGGTTATATTTTTGTACTGTATTCTTGGCTTAACCTTCAGAATTTTTAGTGTTCTTCTGTATACTAGTAAGTCTTTCAATGTTAAGATAAGTCCACTGAAATCTCTCTAAGTTTACTACATATACAGCTTTGTATTATTTGTGTATTTATTTCATTAACAGTATTTCTAAAATGACATTTTTAGCTGTAATTCTTATCTGGTCTATTTTTATATCAATGTTTCACTGTCATTCTTCACTGCTCTTCTAAGCTTATACATATCAATAATTTTCATTTTTTCCCTCCGGCAATTGTTCAGCTCTGCTTTCACATCGGGGTATGTATCTCTTTCTAATAGACTGTATATATTTTTTTTAATTGCCATGTGTTATACCTTTAACTCTAGTAACCTTAGCTGCATTTATTTAACTCACGACATTTCTCAAACTGTTGCAGCTATTTGTGCCATTTTGGACCTGTTACAATCTGTTCACTAGCAAGATAAAAGTACTGTAGAAAGGATTTACTTGTAAAATGTGTTTCTCTTACTGTGACGTTCTTTGTGACTTCATAGTGGCCATGTCACTTTCCTTGGCTATACTTTAATGATAAAGTATTGTGACAATTTGATACACTATACATTTTTGCTAAATAGCAGAGTGAAATAATTACATGTAACACTTTTCATCAAGAAAACCCAACATGTGTAATGGTATACATTCTATGCAACACTAACTCATTTATACTTTGTAGAATGGAACATTTTTCCAAGTAAAATCTGTCTTACCATTTTTAAGTGACCTTTGATTCTGTACTGATGTTGGCCTTTACTTTGTTTCCCTCTTGAAAATATTCCACTATAGTAAACTGGAACAATAGTGGGAAAAAAGTGCTGAGAAAAATCACCAAAAGTAGTGATCCATACCACAATGAATGAAAATTCGAGTTATATACTCAATAATGTTGATGAAATGTTCTATCCTTATTAATAGGACTTATGCCATCAGGCATTTAGGTGTTGGGTAGATGGCATCTGAAACTTTCCCAGGCAATTAAGTCCCTCCTTTTTATCTATGATGTACTACCTGGGGGGGGGGGCACTTTTAAATGAAGTCAGCAAGGGGGGGGGGGCAGAAGGTGGCAGGAATATTAAAAATGGATGTATCTGTTCATCCAGATCTATGTAACTTTTATATCTGTTAACAAGTCATTACTTGCTAACAGCTGGACAGAGTCCCAAGTTGTTCTTGCTGGTGGTCTTCCTGCTGGAAACGTGCCTCTCATTACTTTAACCTAGAAGGAAGACTTAGATCTGAACATAATAGCCAGCTTATAGTGTCCAGTGAAGACCAGGTAGCTGTTACATAAATATCATCACCCAATGCTACTTTAAAAAAGAAAGCTTGAGAGCTAGTCACTGTCGTAGATGAATAAGCCCTGGGATCAGAGGGTAAAGGCTTACTATATTCTTCATGACAAAACTTAGTGTGTCAATGATTTAGCGAATGTTGCTTTGGATACTTTATGACCACATGTTTAGAAAAAGATACGAGTACTGGAATATCCTTTCTGAACAACTTTGTTCTGACTACAAAAAAAAACTTGAGTTGTCTGATCACACCTCAGAAATGCAACAGATGGTTTGTTCTATTTAATTGTTAGGGGACAGGACTTGGCAATGCATTGACTTGCTGATATATGATTTGGTAGCAACCTTAGACAAAAAAGAAGGATCACTATCCATTGGTAATCCACCTTTGTGAAAAAAAACAGGTAAGAACAATGTAGAGATAAGGCTTGCAGCTCTAAAAATGTTCTAGATGAATTGATGGCCATTAGAAAGAAAGTGTTCCAGGATAAGTAGAAGGTGCTAGTTTGAAGGGAAATCTGAAATTGTCTACCATGAAATCCAAATTCCATTGTGAAAGAAGATCCTTGGGTACAGTGTCAGTGCCAGGTCCCTTTTCTTGCTGTGACACAATATGTATACAGTAGCTAGATGGCGGGGTACATGAAGTCAATAATTAGAAGACAGAGAAGGTGCATTTATATTGTTCTGTTACTAAATGAAATATCACAGTAACTTTTTTTTTTCAGAATATCAGAATAATATGTTATGAACCTCAGCTACCACACAATTCCAGGTATAATAAAGCAAACATTTTATTTTACTAGACTGTCCAGACAAATCTTTCAGGACCTTACACCTATTTTTTTTTCTTTTTAAACACCTTAATTAAATTATCAGTTAAGATATAGCCACACATACATTGCTAGTAAGGAAAATAAACCTTATTAACATTTGTTTCTATTTGTATACTTTATACATCACATATCTTTTCTTTTTTTATCATTGTCATCAATCCAACATTACATAAATTGCTCACTTCCTGCAATCCCTTAAACCTCACTCCTGCTCCTGAATATTATTCTGCATAAAATATTCCCACACATTCCATTTAGAAAAAGGGAAGGAACAAATTACATATAAATAAACATCCCTTTTCCAGCTGTTTTATGTCTTTCACAATATTCAGTACTTCAAAAATAGTTGGTTTAGAATTTAAGTTCCATTTTCTAAGTAATTGCTTTTTTGGCAGCCAACAGAATTAAACATAATAAGGCTTTACTATATCTAGGATATTTAGATCCAGTGACCCTACTCAAAAGAATAATTTTCTTCCTTATTGCCATTTGCTCCCCCAATAATTGTAATAAAGTATTCTATAGAGAATTTTTTTAAATCTGCCAACTCATTACACCAACTGATAATTCTAGCTTAAGATGCCACATCTAAACTGGACCCCCAGTTTAGAGCTGCAATGGGTAAAGGAACTGGGTTAAGGGGGTGGAGGACTCCATGTGACAGATGTAGACTGGAATTTATACCACCATCAGGAAACATATGTATTTTATTTTCATTGGAGTTCTGAATTTATCTAAATTTATTTTGTTTGTTTACAGCTTGAACCTCAAGGCAAACGGTACTACAGACAACCAGTTAAGCCAATCAATATAATACAAGCATAAAACACTGTTATACAAAATGCAATTTATGTACAGAACAAAAAAATTAACATAATAGGATAAAGATTAAACATTTTTATTTATTCAATGCACAGCAGTTCCAAGAGAACACTGGCCAGTCTCTACTGTCAAAATGGCCAAATGAAGAAAAAACAAAATCAAAAGGCTGATCGTCAAAAACCTGGCAGCATAAATGGCTGCATCACAAAATATTGAACAGGTCACCATGTAAACATATTGAAAAACTAGCAGTCAGAAGCATCAATCTGTTACTCTGAAAGCTTTACATCATGCGGATATAATGTCTACCAGTTTACCTACCCTTGGCTACACCTGTAACCTGGCAATGTTTAAGATCTTCAAGTACGCTTCCCTGGGATGCAGTTTATCAATTATTGTTTTCAGCTGAGAGTCGTCCCCAGTGCAGTTTGTATTACTGTGCCAAAATGATTCTGGCCTTTTCAGTCTTCTTTGAAGTTGTGCAATCCTGGACTTAGTATTCATAAGTAAAAAAGATGTGGTAGGTAAATCCCAAGAATGAAACTGCAAAAACATGAAAGTTCACATGCCCGACAAACCACAATCCTGACAGTTAACAAAACAAAAAGTTTCCTGTTCCACACAACACACACACAACACAAGCACACCAACAACCTAAAAACCTACACTACACCTTACACACAACTATTTATGCACTACCCTTAACCCAATCCCTAACCCTAAGGTCCGTCACTATCGCACACTTACCGTATCCGCACCCTAATCCTAACTCACTTAATCGCCCCTAACCCTCAAGTCCCCCACTATCGCACACTTACCTTACCCTCACCCTAACCCTAAGTCCCTCACTATCACACACTTACCTTAAACGCACCCTAACCCTAAATCCCTCACTATCGCACACACACCTTACCCACACCCTAACCCTAAATCCCTCACTATCACACACTTACCTTACCCACACCCTAACCCTAAGTCTCTCACTATCACACACTCATCTTACCCACACTGTAACCCTAAATCCCTCACTATCGCACACTTACCGAGTCGCGATCACACATTTCCCATGTTGGTGTTTTCGCTGTCGGAATTACAAGTTGTCGGTTATCTGCTCCATCGGTCTTCTGGCATCGGTGATGTGGTTGTCGATCTTCAGAGCTTTCGGCCTAATGTGGGGAACCCATATATATATATATATTTTTTTTTTTTTTTTTTTACCTGGTTAAAGCTTTTTCAAATGGGTTGTTTTGGTTTTGTCTGGCTGAAGCTACTACAATCAATGTGGACTTGTCCAGAAGTAATGGATGGCATCAGAACAAAAGGTGACTACAACAGTGAACTAGACACTCAGAAAGTTGCAAAAACTGTACAAAACACTGTCAATAAACAAAGGCAATGAAAAAAGTAAATGTAGATTGTGTATGTTATTCAGAAAATATCTCATATAGAAAGCATTATGTGGGTATATGGGACAAAATGGGACAGAAGCAAAGTATTGCAAAGAAAGAACAGCCCCATGAAGCCATATGAAAGTGGGCTAATGCACAAACAAAGAAGAAACAGAAGGAGACAAATATTTTATTTCAGATTGAGTGAAATGGACAAAAATACTAAGTCAGTACCCAGAAATTATTGTAGAAAATGCACTAAATGCATGTTGCCCAAACAGTGACAGATAAGCAGTGAAACAGAATACAGAACAAGGGAAAACCTACAAAACTTGTTTACTCTATAAAACACGAAGAATAGTTTTTGATGTCTGAACAACTACAGCAGAGCAATGGAAAACTGAATGCTGAAAATGTGTGCCAAGATGCCATCGTAGTGACAAATGCAAAACTACTAATGGCACATTCAACCCCTTACCTGCTGAACATTTTCAGGTCTGTCTTCTGAATATTGTCTGTTTTGGACTATGTTAGTTATTTGATTTAAAAGCCTTTTTCTCCAAAATGATTCAAAATTAATTCATGAAAATTTCAGAGAATGTTATTGACATAAATATTTATAAATTACCAAGATAAAACACAATTGGACTTGGGTTCCTATCCTTAAAGAAGACAATGGAGCAGGCATCTTGATTTTTTTGGGAAAAAATATCAACTATCTAATGTAATTTTTATTCCTCAGTGTATGTAGATATACAAGCATTCCTTTTAGGTTTGAAATCACATTGATGTTATGGCCAGTTTCATAGTCATTTATGAAAAAGCACTTAGACTTTCTGAGAAGTTTGTGAATGAGAGCAGCTGATCTGTGATTCATAGAGACCATATATGTAAATGCGTGATGACTTCAAATATGGTTATGCAAATGCTGAAATAATGAGATGGAAATGAGGAGTGATGTAAATCTTTGTATGCTAATGAAGTATATTTTTCACCATTTGCGATTCACAGACAGATTTTCTCCCTTCTCCACCATGGTTGCTGAAGTGCTATATAAAAGGGAAGCTTTGTCAAATGTATCAGAGTTGCAATTGGAAACATGCTATGAATTGCTGTGAGTTCTATTACTTCTAGGTCTGGGTTGCTTGTCTTGGCTGGGCCAAAGCTGTTTGCACCCAGCTATGCTCACCAGCCAAGAAGGCAAAAATATAAGCACTAGCAATGCTCACCAGGCAAGAAGGCAAAACTATAAGCAAAGAATTACTCATTATATTTGATAATGAGGAAATCCTTGATAGGTTCAGAGTGGACAGGGACATTATATGCATCTTAATGGGTATGTTTGACCCCCATAGGGGCACTGGAGGAATGCATGGACTTCTATTCCTGTGGACACCAATGTATGTATAGCCCTTACTACACCTTCCAGAGACAAACTGGGGAAATATTGGCAATCTCACAGGCTTCTGCCTGAAGGATACTGCAGCAGTTCTTGGATGTACTTTTGGTACATGTGGATAAGTACCTCAAGTTCCTGGTGTCACCTTGGGACCAAGCAAGGACTATGCATATCTTTTATGAGCTGGCACATTTCTCTGAGGTACTTGGTGTAATGGATTGCACCCAT
The DNA here is from genome assembly GCF_019279795.1 of Protopterus annectens. Lineage (NCBI taxonomy): Eukaryota > Metazoa > Chordata > Ceratodontiformes > Protopteridae > Protopterus > Protopterus annectens. The sequence continues at coordinate 1,100,374,236 of NC_056744.1, forward strand.
ATTGTAGTTAGGACCCCTCCTGGTCCACATGAGGGGAGATATTACACTAGGAAGGGTTACCATTCCATCAGTTGCCAGGTAGTATGTAATGCATGGGGGCGCATAAGCAATTTCTCTGCCCAGCATCTTAGAAATGTATATGATTCCCATATATGGCACAGTAGCTCACTCTATGACTTATTTCTGCATGGTAGGATGCCGAGTAGTCATCATGTTTTTATGTGGAAAATTTTTTTTTGTGATATTATATTTAAGTAGTTATTCATTTTATAGTGTATTGCTGAATGCTATTTTTTTCTGTTTTGTCTCCCCCCCCCCTCTCTCTCTCTCTCTCTCTCTCTCTCTCTCTCTCTCTTTCTTTCTGTTTCTTTTCCAAGTGCTGCTGGATATCCACTGGAGTCATGCCTAATGACTCCAAGTGAGAAAGCCAAGTGAAACTATGGAGAAGACACATCACATATCCCTGCCCCAGACCCATATTGTCACTGAGAGGATCTTTGGCTTCCTGAAGAGCCATTTCAGGTGCCTGGATGAGTCTGGGAGTGCCTTCAGTATGACTCAGTTACTGCATGCAGGTTATTTACTGCTTGTTGCATTCTGCATGGTACGACCATGTGCTGGTCTGGTGGTGAAGTGACCTATGCTGTCACAGCAGCTGCCAGTTCTAGTCTGACTGTGACTAATGATATCCAGCTGGCTCATGCTTGATGTGGCTGTGCAGATAAAGAGGCAGTGTCTAGTCCATAACTATGGACCACAACATTCAGGTTAGTGTTTCCTTCATTGTAAAAAACACACCAAGTATAACTGATGCATGCAGTGATATCAGTGACCTATTTTGTGTGGTGCATGGTCTACTGTCACCGTTCATCTGATATTCTCTCATCTTAAAATACATTTTTATTATCTATTAGAATAATACTGATGCTTTTGAAATGCCTGAGTGCTCACTGATTCCTGTTTAGTGATGTCAAAAGACATCAAATAGAGAACAATTCACATTTTGTCTGCTTTAATGAATAACTTTTGCTTTAATGACTACTTAATTACAGAAAAGTAAGGCATATTGACAACAGTGAAATACTTCATGAGGTAATACATTGCAAATGTATATAATGCTTTATTTATGTAAACTATTTCTTCTTAGTTTATTCTGCTGTACTGCATATGAGATTATTTTTTATGATGTCATGCACAAAAAATTCTAACTTCAGAAACTATCGTCATATGTACAGTGAGGAGAGTATAGTAGCAGCAGTGCAAGTTTCCATGGCAGGATACTCTAATCTGTAATTTGCTTATTATAATGTTTGTTCATTACTATTTTGATGTTTTAGATACCTGCCACCTGTAGAAATGGTAATCCATAGAGCACTGCTTTTTAACAAATGTTCATTGATAGTATACACACTAGTTGTACAGGTATGAAATGCATACACACACACACACACACACACACACACACACACACACACACACACACACACACACACACACACACACATTATACAACCTCAGCCTCTTCCCCCATTTCAACTAAATAAAAATCTGTGCCAATGAATATGATTCATAGTAGTTCAAGATCAAATAAGCCATCTAGGTAATGGTGCAACTGATTTGGAGGGGCTACCATGAAAACTGCAAGATGAGTTAGTCCAATATCATACCCTACTTAATGCAGGTGATCCTGCTGTCACTATCCTGGCAATACTGCATGACCATAATCGTAATGATGACCTTGAATGTGATGCTCTGCTAGGTGTAGATGACTGTTGTCATGGTCTGTGTGAAATATGTTGTGTTTGTTCACTTTGATTATGGACATGTTATTCTCTTGAGAATCAATGGAAGTATCATGTCATCTCCCCTATGTGCCTTAACAGTACCCCATCCTCTACCCTTTGCAAGACGGACAACAGCTTGACTCTGTTGTGTTCTAACTAATATATGAATGGAGGCAGCCATTGATGCTTGGTGTGCCACCATCTATGCATCAGTGTGGCCATGACATTATACCTGCTCTGTGCCATTTCACAGTAGTGGTGGAAGTCATTATGCATACCTTGAAGTTCTCTGACCATTTCTAGATGACTCTCTGTGGTAGTGCTCTGAGCTCCAACAATGTCATGGTAAACTTCATGTTGGCCAGGCAGTGCTTTACATGTTTCCTGGGGTAGCTGTAAGACATTTATGTTCCTGACTTCTCTTTGTAAAGGAGTCACTGTGAAACTGTTGACTCTGACTGTCTGCCCTCATCCTTAAAGCTTTCTTCTGGGTTTGGAGATACTGGTATAGAGGTGCAGGGGTGCTCCTCCAGTACAAATGTGAAAGGAATTTCAGGTTGTGCTTGACTTTGTGTTGCACTGTCACTTTCTGCAGAGTTACTCACATGTTATGATGTGAGAAAACCTGCTATTAACTTAGGAACTGCCTTCCACTTCCTTAGGCAACCTGATAAATCTAACTATGTTAGCAGCAGCAGCAGCATTCATTCTGCTGCTGACATCATTCAAATTTATTGGTGTAGTTGAACTGTTTGTTTCTGACGCTGACTTTGTAAAAAAAAATTAGAAAACGATAGAGATATTGAAACAAATGTAATAAGGGGTGAGTGGGTGGGATGCTTACCATGCAGACTGCCTTCATTTCCGTTATTTGCTAATGTACGAGGCCCACTAATAATAATGAGTTGTGACATAAATAATGACATCAGTCCTTGTCAACATTCAATTCTTTGTAAATAACTGTGCCACTGATTTTAAACCAATATTCATGAGGAGATAAGTGTTGCTGCTGCTGCAGACATTGGCAAGATGGAGCAGTGGCCACACCATCTCTAATTATTCCTGTTCCACCATCTTCTGTATCATAGTCATCCCCATGGATGGATAGAAGGTATTCATCAACTGACATTAACTGAATAAGATTTGTGGGCCCCCCTGAGGTGGTACGAGGAATTGAATTTTCCTGGCCTTGCTTCTAGCATATGCTACCATATCATTTGTGCACTATGCCAATGCTCAATTTCTGTCTCCAACTGCATTGATTTCAACAACGACTTGACTCCACGCCTTGTTCCTCTCAATTTGTCTGCACCACCCTTTACCACAAAGAAGTTTCCCTTATATCCTAAGTGCTGCCATAAGAACACAATTTTCCTCATGGCTGAAGTTATCCTTTGGCTGCTTTGATCCCTTATTCTCCATCAGTAGTACATTAAAAAAGGACCACACAAAGTGCAGCAGTAATGTTTGGATGTAATCACCTCTTAAAGTAGAAAATACTGGGTAGTTATTCCTGCCACCTGCACTAACTGTTACTTAACACAAACCAATATGACTACCTAAAAAATCTTATGTATGCTAAAGTGTAATATATGTTAACTACAGTTCATTCAATCATTTTTGTCGCAAAAAATGCATCCTTGCCCTATTCTCTGCCATTGTCAAGAACTGCTAATACTGCCAGTTTTTATTCCTCACTGTCACTACCCAATAATCAGATTCATCACACATGCCTGTTCATGTCCTTCGCACAGTAAAAGCTCTGTAGTAAATTACTGCATTTATACCCATGTATGCACAATCAGTAAATTGCACTTCTATCATGATCATTTTCTGTCATAACTGATCAATTCCACAGCTGCAGTCATGAAATGCAACTTCAAAATAACAGAAATTAGCCAGTCAGTGCTATCATGACATGCATAACATACTTCTAAGTGCATTGCAAATGAGACTTAAATCAATATTGAAATAATTTTAAGTGTTTCTTTTTAAATAATAATAATTTTATATATATTTCCCTACTGTAGGATACCTGCGGTATCCTTATATATTTGCCACCTATATTAGCTATTCACGAATTAATATGACAGTGCTGAACTCAGCAAAAATTCATGGTCATTTACACATGTTATGAGTTGTGGTAATATGCAAACATGTCTTGAAGTATATATTGTCATATTTTGGCATTTCATCCATCATGAACATGCGTTCAATGTTACATGAACTTATTTCAAAATGACATGGGCATACTGCAAATGGTTCTGAAGTCCTCAGTACTCTGCAGCTATCCCAAAATTTCAGTAGGAATGTGGAAATGGCCCTAGACTAGCCAAAAATCAGAATGTAGTTAAAAAAATGGAGTCATTTGAATGTCAGGTTTGCAGCAATCATCTGAAGTTTAATCTCTCCCCATCCAATATGGCGTGTTACACGCTAGCAACCAAACAAATCATAACTTCCTAAAACTGAAAATCACATAGATATTGACATTTATCCCCCCCCAAAAAAAAACAACACCAACAAAAAAAATGAAAAATAAAATTTCTGCTGTATTACATGACACATACTGTTGTTAGGATGCAAAACAAATAGCTTTTACCAATAAACATTATCAATGCAACTTATTAATCATATATTAACATTTTTATGAAACATGGAAGGGAAAGGAGAGTGTTTTCCTTTAAGAAAAATCAGTATGTGACAAAGCAGTTTAAACTTGCCAATAGTATCAACTGCTGTTGTAATGACCGTACTAGCAAAAAGGGTTTGGTTAAAGGGATGTCACACCCTACAGCAAGTGGTTCTAGCCCTGATTAATACATCCCTGACTGTACTTTCCTATTCTTATTCTGGCTCTTCGAAAGATGAAAACTCCTGTGAAAGCATGATGCCATGCTCCTAGCTGGTCTGATAAAGAGACTTTGATCATGCTTTACCTTTTGCATGATTCATACCTGGAGAAGATAGAGGTGTGCACAAGAAATACTACCTGGAAAAATATTGATATTGTATAGGAGATGGGTGACCACCTGTCAAATCTGGCAAGTATAACCCACTCAGGCCAGCAGTGCTGTCACAAGTATGAAGACTTTCAGAGGCATTGGGCTGACCAGCTGGCCAAGAGTAGACCAGGTTGTGGTAAGAAGGCTACAGATTTATGGTAAGTAAAATAAAATATTTGGTTTCTTAATCGAGTCATATTAAATCAAAAAAATTATCAAGTTTGCATAAATGCAGGTATTTGCAAAGACCGATCTATTTACCTGAAAATTTTACTTGTGCTACTATTATGAAATGCATAGGAAATCATGAGCATGTTTGCAATCATACATACATCGTTTTGAAGAGGAATATCAGTAATGTGGTAGCAGATATAATAATGTACAGAAATTTCACATAAATGTATTAATATAATAATCTGTATATGTAACTTTGTAAATTGTGTACTAGGTTGTAGGTACTAATAATAGTGGCTGGATTTCTAAATTGTAATTACAATTTTATAATTTATTACCATTGCAAAAAAAGAGTTATAATAATTTGATTAGCTGAAACCAGTTTTGTGTAGGCCATATAAATATAACTAAACCAGTTGCTTAACACAATTGTTTGTTCAAAATGTATTTCTAACTGCACATAGAACATGTCTGAAGTCTCTCTCAGCACACCCTACTTAGACTGCAGGTTGTGGGAGGGTGTGGAGGTTGCTGTGCCAAGTGAATGACCAGCACAAACTTTAGTGAGAAAATGCTGTTTTACTTCAGTATTATCTATTAAATCAGATACATTTGTATGGAAAAGGAAATGCAAACTTCATGAATTGCTATATTCTGTGTGAATTAGTTATACCAGAACACAGTGTTGCATATATTTTGAAAACAACATTCCACACACATTTTATATGTATTATTTTCCTTTGCAGTGATAGGGAATATTATCACAATGTTGTACTAATTTATACACCTGTGCATGTATAAAAGGAAGAAAAATAAGAAAACAAAAAATAGTTATTGCTAAGACAATAATAATGACATATATAACATGTGGAAATACAAATAGACAAGAATTACCTTCTGTCTTTTAAACATAGCAATGGAAGAAATGAACTATAATTACTGGCATCACAACTGAAGCATAGAAAGGCTGGTGGAATCTTTTGGTAAGTATAACAAGTGTTCAAGGGAATATTTTTTGTCTAGTAGGTAATAATATGTGTAAGAATCATAGAATAAAGAATTAAAATCATTATACTAATGTAAAAATAAAAGGTTAAGCAGCACTATTTTTACAAATGTTTTCTGTATTACTCATAAGTAAAATATTGTTCTAGCTTTGCAGATGAAAAAAATGCAGCTGAAGACAATACAATTTGAATTGTTTTTAACCTGATTACTCTTGAATAATTACTGAGTATTTTAGTACTGTACTCAATGTAATGCAAGTACATAACTTGAGATACAAACACCCCTTCAATAAATCAAAAGCCCTTACCTTTTTAATTAATCAGAAGTATGCATAAGCACTATTTAAATCATTCTTCCTACATACAAAAGCACATCCCAAATCACTACTCTTATTGTATTCATAAGCACTTCCTGTATACAAATTTTACGCCAATAAAGATTTTAATGCAGTATTTCAATAGTGTATGAAATGGCATATGAACAGTATTGTGTGGATTTATTGTGCTTTTCCTGTTTTGTCTCTCTCCACCCCCTTTTCTCTGTTTTTATTATTTTGCTTATATATGAATGTCTTCTTTTTTGTTATGTTTCTCTTCCATTTATTTTCCTTTTTTAACGGTTCAAATCCCTCAGGAACAGACCAGGCATGTACCTCCCAGGCTAAGGACAGATCATACTCTGCCCATCTGGGGATGCCGTTACAGGGTCAGAGTAGATGTGCCAGTCCTGCATGCACTCTGGCACATGGTATCCTTGCAATGCTCATGGAACTGGGGCCTCAAAGCTTGCTTGATGATGCATGGGTAGAGGTAATGGATAGGAGATTTCAGCCATTTGAAGCCTCTCTTCAGCATGTACAAGACAGGCTCTCCCAGTGAGTGCTGACTACTGCACCAACACAGGCCCCTACCACCTCATCACCAGGGTCCTCCATTGCAACACCATTTGGTAGTAGATGTGTTTGAGGCTCTGTGGACTCACATTCCAGCTGACATTTCCTTAGCCCTTCTTCCCTTTTCCTCCAACCTGTTCCCTATTTTTCACCCACACTACTCACTCATTAAAAAATAATTAAATAAATAAATAAAAATTGGGGGGGTCTGTCCTCCAGCAAAAACATAGTGCCCATCCTCTCCCACCTCATCCAGCACAAACTCTCTTGATGTTTCCCGTATCTTCCCTTGCTTGTTTTGTTTCTCCTTTTTTAGTCTTTTCTGTCACCTCCTTTCTACTCTTTAATGAAACCATCAAGGTGCCAACAGAAGGATACCTCTATATAAAAAAAAATATAAACCACTTTAAAAATATCCTTTCAATAGATGTGCAGTCTGCAGTTTTCCTAAAACAGGATACCCAAATAGCTACATAAGACAAGTGGTGGCACCTATGAAGAAAGGACCCTTTTCTGTAATTGTACAAAGTATTATAGCAAATTTCTCAAAATAATATATCATGATCCTTGGATACAGGGTTCCTATTACGTTCTCGAAATACTAAATGCCGAATGGCCAAATACTCGAAACGGCCATTGATCAAAGTGTGTTTTGTGGGGTTGCGGTACAGTGGGGAACATAATCTTTGCCCTTTCTCCACTGTAGTGCGACCTTGGAGTTGGTATATATAATTAGTGGGGGGGCGCAGCCCCCTACAACAAATGATTTGATGAATGACCGTTACGAGTATTTAGCCGATGGCATTCAATGTTTCGATAACGTAATATAGACCCTGGATACAAGATGCAATTAGCTGGCTATTACAGCTATAAAAATATAAAGTTTTAACTTCTTGCAATGTAGTCTGCTGCACTTGAGGCCAATGGGGGAGGGGTGTCTTAAGTCCAGTAGGAAAAAAAAATCTGAATTCAGGAGAAACAAATAGGACTTTTACTTGTGATATAATGTCAACTCCATAGAGAAATACTATAGGCCATTATTTAACTCAGCATATTCAGTCATACCTCTCAAATGTTCAGATTTTGCAGAATGTCCCGATTTTCACCTTATACAGTATGTTTGGTTTGTTCCTCAAAAAAAATGTTTCTTTTTGGTAAAGCTTTGGAGATTGAAGTCAATAAATGATGACATACATTTGATTTTCAGACTTCAGATCATTCAGAAAATGCATGGGAACACTAATTATGTTATTCTAGCAACTTTCTAAGTTTAAAAGAGCAATATTTACAATCTGTACCTATTTTGAGGCCTTTATTCCTCATTACTTTTGTCCAAATTTTGCTGCACTATGAAGTTGAGAGGTAAGTACTGAGCAGAAATTCACTTCAGAACCTACAACTGAAAATGAATATAATGTAAAATGTCAGATTGCCAGAAAAGGCACATGAATTAAAACCTCAGGGACCTTCAAGGCTATTTCTCTTTCACACTTTCAGATAATATTACAAACGTTTCTGCTAATAAAAATAGGGTGATTAGCTACAAGACACATTTAAGTCTGCAGTTCAAACTTAGCTTCCAGTGCAGCACATGAATTTGACCTCACAACTTTAGCTGCTTGAAAACATGGGATTTTATCTAAAGTATGCCACCAATGGAAAAAAAAAACATTTTTTTATTTTGTGAAATACAAATAATTTTACTTCTGATGTAATGAGAACTTAGAACAATAATGCATATATATTCTGGAGATTTGTTTTCCTAGCCTTTTGTGCAAATGTTCAATAGCCCTCAAGCTGAAACTAAGCATAGTGCCAAACTGTAACAACAAAGGCTCTATGAAAAGCTATACTTACTAGCTTTATATAAGAAAGGCTACAAGTGAGTTCTCCAGTGGCAGTTCACAGCACAAAAAAAGCAAAACAAAAAAAAAAAAAAAACAGGGACTTCTCATTAATACTTGGGTACAAAACACATAGTGACCAACGGAATGTATTGTCTCTGAAATGGTGCACTACCTTTGACAGTAAAGAAGTCACATAAATATACTGATCAAATTGTTCTGACAATCACTGATCACCCCAAATGATCCTACAACTGACAATTACTTTAATACATCTCCTGCCACCAAAAGAAAAATTATATCCTGATGTCTTATTGAGAAGGGAATGAAAAACACACTGTAATGCATTTCCATTTGCTGCTTTCCTATACCCCAACCCCACATTACTTGCCATAAAACTTTAATAAAAATAAATAAATAAATTCACATTTATTGTGCTGTGGGCAGCCTGTATTGTTACCACTGCCTACAAACCTATCAGGTTTCCTGCCAGAAAAAGTGAAAGAAGAACAAATCACAGTAATGAACATCACTTTGGAGCTTTCAGACACTAAGCTCTGCCCCGCCCCCACCACCATGCCACAACAATGATCACTTAATGTGATCAGTCTCAGCATGCAATTTGATTTCTTCCACTGACAGCTTCATATAACTAAACAAACTGTAGAACAGGAACAAACTGTTGAAAACCAATTGCCACAAAAGTCCAAAGCGAAGGAAGCCAACTGCCAGAAGGTAAACTTAACGCAAATTTTAATTCAGACAAAAATACAGCGTTTTTGCTACTGAAACTTCAGTAGCTTCTTCAGAGTAAAAAAGAATGGCGCCAAATTACTATTTTTAAAACCTCAAGAGTGACATCACGTAAGTAATCAATTAACCAGATGTGGTTTCCTTTAAAGGAATCACCTCACAGTCATAGCGCAAATAACCTTAAAGAAACATTACTAGGAAACATTGTTGCAAGCACTTGCCAAAAGAAAAGGAAAGCTCCAAACCAACATATTGTTCCCACTGTTTCAAGAGCTGTCATTGTGCGATGTACAGCACAAATAGATGTTACAGTCAAATTTGATAAAGCAAAAATATATATAAAAACTGTCAGATATTACAAACAGTATACTTATATCAAGTAGTGTAAGTTGTATTACTCAAATCTTCAGTAAGACATTACTAGCTCAAGTTTAATTTGCATATGGTATAGAGTGTGATATTTATGTAAACTACACAGTGTTTACCATTCTAAAAGTGTGAAATATGTAAAATATAAAATTATGTTTATATAAATGGACTAATGTTTAGTCCTAAAAAACATTACTATAGTTAAAAATCAGGTCTAACCCGATAATTAATATTCTCCAAATAATAAGAGAAATCTAACGTCAAAAAAAGGGGGCAGAGGGCATGGCCAAGGATGAACACAGGATAGCAGCAGATTTCTTCAGCTCCACCAATTTCACAACACTGACAGGAAATAATTACTTTTAAAATTAATTTATGAAGTAATTTTCTTTCTAAATACGTTTGGAATATCTATTATTTGAATAATATCAAAAAAAGAAAGACAATTTTAATAATATTCCTGTCAGAAAACACTTTGGAAATTTTTTCTGTCAGCTTTTCTGTTTGAAATGAGTTCCAGTAAGACAAATTCTCAAGATTCCAGCATCAAGAAAGAACTTCAGTCTCTGATATCTACAATCCAGCAACTTACTGCCAAAATGGATAAACTGGATACTAAAATTGATACCTTTATAGAAAAAACTACAAAACAAATAGACTTGTTACATATAGACTTGCAACAACAGAAGACCCAGCTTACAGGCATAGAAGAGACTGTAAATGACATGGAGAACAGAATCCAAGAAGAAGAAATCAACATTGAGTTTTTGCTGAAACAGAATACTCATCTACAAACTAAACTTGATGACCTGGAAAATAGATCTAGGCACAATAACATTAGGATTTTTGGACTGCCAGAAAATATTGAAGGTAACAATATCACTTCTTTTTTAAATACATGGCTCCCTAAAACTTTAGACTTACCAGAAGCTTTTTCTTTTGGTATCGAAAGAGCCCATAGATCTATATCTAATTCTAACTCTAACAAAAAGTATCCTAGGTCAGTTATAGTTAGATTTCTATCATCTTTTGATAAAGAGATGGTACTTAAAACTGCTTGGGCTAAAGCACCTGCTAAAATTAATGAGACAACTGTGCGTTTTGACAATGACTATTCTTCCTTGGTAATAACTAAAAGAAAAGTTTTCCTGCCATTAATAAGAGAGCTTAAGAAAGCACAGTTTAAAACCTACCTTCTGTTTCCTGCCAAACTAAAAATCTTTCTTCCTGATGGCCCTAGAATCTTTGAAGACTTAGACTCTGCATTGCTGTTTATCAAAAAAATAAGATTTTGGATAAAATAGAGGAAATGGAATGGGCTAGTCCTTCATTAAAGAGGTTGGCAACAGAAGCTTCATGGAAGACGTCAGAGAAGAAAAAAAGACTAAAAAACAAATGATTTGTTCTATGTTTTTTCTTTTTCTCTCTCTTTTTTCTTCACTATTAATCTTTTTAAATACAGTTACTGCATTTTCAGAAAGCCACAAATATTCTGAAAAAGATTTAATCAAAGTTACTTTCTGTGTACAAAGAATTGTTTTTGTTTTATAAATAGTCAAAATATCTGAGGAACTAATAACAAGCTATCAATCAATCTGTTTCTCTTTGTGACAAAGAGACTTAAGGTTATTAACTAGATACATTTCTTTTTTTTTTCTTTCTTTTATTTTAAATAATGACATTCTTTTAGATTATGCATTTAGTAAGGGGGTGGGGAGGGTAGGTAGAGAAATGTAATGAAAATATGATAAGTGGAATAATAACTTATTAATTCCTTGTAAAAAAGTATATATGTTGTTTAAATACTGTTACTAATTATTTTCCATGATTCTATTGCTCATACTTGTTTACAAATAACGTCATGCTTTAATTATTAATAATTAGAACTAAATGGTAGTAAATAATATGTTTCATATCTATCTTTATTAATATATACAGCAAGTTATATTCCACTGTAGATACTTTTTATAGCTTCCTTTTTTATTTTTTTATCTCTTCTCTTACTTTCTTTTATTTTCTACTCTCTGTTTTTTTTTTCTCTCTCCCTTTCTTTCATATAGCCACATTTACATGCTTTTGATAATTCTGATACAGTAAATAATAAGATGTGTATAAAAATTGAATAGGGACTTAAAAAATAGTAGTATTATATACTAATAACTGTGGGCTTAGTTTCACTGTCATAGAGGCTGTAATAACTTATAAATTACTTCGCGAAGGTTTTGCTCTGTTTAGTTTCATTTATATTGCTAAATGAATGTTAGTCACTTGTATTTATTAAAATTCCCGCCAGAATGTTAAGGGAGACAATTTGGGATGTGGGTTACCTCGTGAATAGTGTCCTCGAGTTGTTTTAAAAGCTTCAACTCTCAGAATGCACGCAGAGAAGCTGAATGCAGTCAATTTGAACTTTGACCTCTGAATTCACACTGACACATCGCAGATTCAAGGAGAACACTCTACCAGGAAGTAGAACTGCTGCAAATGCGACTCTGCGATGGAAAATGAACTCTATTACATTTAAATGTGAGTTATTTTTTATAACTATTTACTTATTTATGTTATAATTTATAAAATATGAAAGTTATAATGATTTTAAATGATTTAGTATCCCTTAGTAAACAAATGTGATACTTTAAAAGGCACAGAAAGTAAAACATATATACATATGTTTTTGAAAGTTTACTTGACTGCAACATGTTATTGTATGTATGTACTTATGATTTAAACATACACAATATTACAATTCATTTGACTTATCTAACTGACAAGCATAAATATTATTATGATTTTATTTTAGAAGAAGTTGTCATGTGACATATTTTAAAGCAGCAGTTCAGATATATAAAATACAGATGGCTTTCTTCACAACAATGCAAGTATATTTGGGAATTTATATAGTTATGCAGTATGATTTGTAACCAATTTTATAAACACAAATATTTTATTTTACTGGCAATAATAAGCATGAGAAAAAATCTTTGATGCAAGTGGTTTAAACTCTATTAGAAGCTGTTAACTGCATTTCTATGACAGAACATAGGTACATTTTTTTGTTTTTTTTTCTTTCTCTCTCTCTCTCTCTCTCACTTCTTTTATTTCTCCCTCTTTTCTTGGTTCCTAATATCAAGTCTATTTGAATGCTAGTTGATTATAAATGTATTATATTAAATAGATGTATATAGAAGTATGAATTGATTTTAAAAGTTTCTATTTGTTTATATGATGTTGATTTATCAAATGTTTAGTTTTGTCTTACTAGATAATTTAATTGAATGATGTTAATTTTAGTTAATAATAACTAGTATTAAATTGATAAGGTGGCAGCTGAGGTACTGCTGCTTAGGGTAGGGGTTAACTTGAGTAGTATGTGCTACTCAAAGTTGGAGTTTTTAACTCCAGGCTGGGTGCAAGGTTTAATCCTTATATTATTTTTTTTTTGTTTACTGTTGTTTGTATATAGTTCTGACATCCACAATACATTTTGTAAGCTCATTGTCACTACAAACAAAATTGAAGCTTATACAAAATCCCATAAGAGTCTCAATAAATACAGCTATATTTAAAGGTACACATAAAGAAGGAGGTATAACATTACTTATTTTGTTAATTATTATTTTGATTATAAGTTTTATATGTTTTAAAAATGCCAAATGACTTCTCTAAAAGGAATTTCTTTAAACATTAATGGACTGAACAATCCATGTAAAAGGGCAAGCTTAATGAGATACATTAATTTACACAAGGCCAACTTAGTATTCCTTCAAGAAACACATCTCTTGAAAAAGGATATTGATAAATTAGTCACTAATAAATATACAGTATTAGTTAGTTCAGAGCACACTCAGAAAAAAAAGAGGAGTGGCTATTTTATGGAATAAAAGTATGCCCATACCTAAAACTATTAAGTCTTATGAAGATGATAAAGAAATGTTCTGTATGGTTACAATACAATTAATGGAAAGACATATACATTAATCAGTATATATTGGATACCAGGAATTGGTATTAATACAGTGAAATACCATCTTAATAAGATCATATCATTCTCTATAGGAGATATTATTTTAGCAGGTGACTTTAATTGTATCCTACATGAAAAAGATACTACTACTATAGGAAAAAGGAAAATTACATCTAATGCAAAACACTTAAAGGACTTTGTTGATTCATATCATTTAAATGATATCAAAATCATTACCATACACCTTTTTTCTAACAGATATAAAACTTATTCAAAAATAGATAGAGTCTTTATTTCTAACCAGATGGTAACAGAATTAATAAATTCTAAAATCATTTCGTGTCCTATATCAGATCATAATTCAATTGTCTTTGAGTTCATGATAAAAAGTACTTACAATGTTCAAATCAAAAGGATACCAGCATATTTAACTCAACTAAAAGACTATAAAGATTATATACTTTCAGAAGTGCAACATTTTTTAGAAATAAACAATACACCTGACGTCTCCATTGTTTATGTTTGGGATGCTTTAAAATCATATCTATATGGACAAAGTATCAGATGGTATAATAATAAAAGGAAATCTTGGGATAAGGAATTATTAGATATTCAAAGTAAATTAGACTTATAAACATAGTAATAAAGAAAATATTATGGACAAAAAAGTCATTGAAGAAATAAACAAACTAAATGAGAAATACAAAGAAATTTTAACTCATAAAGTTAAAATAACTTTAGAGAAATACAAGTTTTTGTCTTACTCAATAAGCCCCAAATACTTACATAGACTTAAAAATAAAACAAAAAGGTTGAATAAGCAAAATCATATTAAAGAAATTTTCTCTCTAAGGAAAAAGAACAATGTCTCTAGTCTACCAGAAATATTAGATGAATTTAGAAATCACTTTCACAAAATTAATCATAATAACATTAACATGGAACCTATAGATAAAATAAAGGAATTTATAACTACAAACATGAATAAAAAACTTAATAAACAAACTAAACTATTGGATAAAAGTATTTCATATACAGAGGTTGTTACACAAATAAACAAGCTTAAATCAAACAAAGCACCAGGTAATGATGGTATTATACCAGATATATATAAAATTATTTCTAAAAGTACATACTCATTAATACATAGGGTTTTTATTTTGGCCCAAAATGAGCTAATAACTCCCCCATCTTGGCAATACACATTTATTTCGCCAATTGTAAAACCCAATAAAGATCCAACTAAATGCACTTCATATCGACCCATTTCATTACTTAATGTTGATTATAAAATGTTTATGAGTATTTTTGCTGATAGATTGAAGACAATCATCCCAGGCATTATATATGTAGATCAGACAGGCTTCATTGTAAATAGAAACACTTTTGACAATATTAGGAGGACTCTAACATTAATTGATTTTGCAAATAGAAGAAAGAAAGATTTAACACTTATTAGTCTAGATATAAGTTCAGCATTTGATTCAGTAAGTTGGGACTACTTGTTTACCTTACTAAAGTGCACAAACTTCTCAGATGCATTTGTAAACCTAATTGAACATCTATATAAAGGTGCATTGGCTTATATTAAGATAGGAACATATGTCTCACAAAAAAACCCATCTTAAAAGGTACAAAACAAGGGTGTCCACTTTCTCCACTATTATTTACTTTAATAATGGAGCCTTGGGCTAATCTGATCAGAAACAGTACTGATATAGAGGGATTTGAAATAGATGAAAATACAACATCTAAAATTTAACTTTTTGCAGATTATGTTCTAATTACATCAGCAGGATCTAATTCCTCTATGCAGTCCCTATTTAATAAAATGATGAGCTTTAAAAATATTTCTGGTTTAATAGTCAATGAAGAAAAAACTAAAATACTACCTGTATATACATGAAAAAATGTTCTCATTAGTGATTTTAGTAAATATATACCCAATTCAGGTCAGATAACTTATCTAGGTATAATATTAACTAAAGATATCAAATCTATTATACATAATAATTATAATACATGTCATCTTAATATACAAAATCTTTTCAATACCTGGAATAATATGTTTTTCACTATGGAAGAGAGACTTACAATTATTAAAATTATAATATTCCCCAAGATATTATATTTAATACAATCAATAATACTCCCACCTACAAAAATAATTATCAAGAAATTGAATACATTAATGTTAAACTTCCTATGGGCACCTAATAGACCTAGGATTGCATTAAAGAAACATACCAATAGCTGGTCTCAAGGGGCATTTCTTTTCCAGACTTTAACTTATATACTATCTCTTCTACTATAAAAGTTATTACTTTGTTAATAGATCAGTCATATGTTGCAAAATGAAAAGATTACTGGGAACTAATTAGTGTTCACTTCATGAAAATCTCTTTAACACATAAAAATATGATTGTAAATAACTCCATGCTATGGTTACTAAAAGAATTTTCCACTTCACCTATTACACCAAAATATATAGTTAGTTATCCATTAAACATTATTATTAGTTATCGTAATTTTATATTCATGCATCCTAAGTATAAGGAATGGAATTTTATTATATTCCCTATAAAGTATACACGTGGTATGCTTTTGTCATCTACTTCTGAAGGAACTCATTCAGTTACAGACAATGATCTAAAGTACTGGTATCAGTTGCTATCTGATAATAAAGTTAAAAATTTAGATCTTTTAAAACAAGAATTTGATCTGAGAGAAATTTGCTGGTTAGAAGTTCAGACCTTTAGACAACATCTCATTAATAAAATTGATTTAATGTCTATAACAGTTAAAGAATCTATTCCAACACTGATTGATTACTTGATATTAAATTTACAACATAAAGTGTCTGATAAAGGTAAACTTTCATACATACATAAAATTATTAGAGAAGAAACTTATTACAATGTAGATACCTATTGGAATTATTTCACTTCCATTAATGGTGAATTACCAAATCAACAAGATAAACAATATATATTGGAATCTGCCTATAAAACTACTTCTTCCATTATCTGGAGACTTTTACTTGGAAATTTTTACATAGATCCTTTTATACACCTTTGATGATGAATAAAATAAATAATAAAGACAATCTATGTAAAAGGTGTAATGTAGAAATTAATGCTGATTGGGCACATATGTTTTATGACTGTATAAAATTGAAAGAATATTGGAAGTCAATCAATGATTTTTTGCAGGCTCTTTTTACAGATAATTTTATTATTTCTAAATCTCTTATATTATTCAACACTCCTGTACCTCAAAGTGTTAAAAAAGTTAAGCTTCCCTTGTTATGGTCTATTCAAGCAGTGGCTAGAAAAATAATAACCAGAAATTGGATTTCAGATACACCTCCTTCTTTTAATGAATTTAAAAATGTTATGACTGTAGTGTGCCATATGGAATTGATGACTATAAAATCAAGAACTACTAGAAAAACATCTTATTATGTTATATGGGATAACTTACAAAAATTGTTAAAAAAATCTTAACTTCAATAGCATGGTATTTTAGTTTAATTAATTGATTTGATTGTAGTGGATGTCTTTGTAAATACTTTGGTTATTTTATTGAATGTTATAACCATTTCTATTTTAATTACTTGTATAAAATTGTTATGATATTTATTTGTATGTTAAAAATAATAAACTTGTTTAAAAAAAAAGAAAAAAAAAGGGGGCATAGGAATGTTCTCCTCTGTAATCTAAAACAGACCAGTCAAGATGTAAATTAATCCACCTTCCTATTTTACCCTCTATAAAAGGTAGGTATTGAGTGGCAAAAGTTTAAATGTTAAATATTGAAATATTAAATAATAAAATATTAAATAATAAAGTCCTGATACTAAAGTTTTGTTATCTCATGTAACTCTTAAGTTTGAGAACACAAGAGATATTACAATGTTCGTTTAAACCAGGGCTATTAAATGCCTCCAGTTTTATTTGCCACTCAAGTTCCTTATTTTCTAAAATCAGCGCATTGGGACCCCCTCTAATGTTAACTGGGACGTGGTCTATGGCCATAAAGTGGAAGCTGTGGCCTTCACAATTCATAATATGCTTGGCCAAGGCATTGTCTTCTTTCTTTTTCCGAATAGCATATGAATGCTGGTAAATTCTATCTTTAAATTTCTGGTCTGTTTTACCAACATAATATGCTGGACAAAAGTCACATGTGGCCAGATAAACAATTGATCTAGTGTCACAATCCATTTTATAAAGAATGTTATATTTTCATATAACTCTTAACCTTCTTCATAGCCTAGTATTTCCCTATGAACCTATCAGTTTGCAAACTATTAAATGCCTAGTCAATAACCAGACTTCAGAATCAAACCCTCTACCTTGTGTCTGTCAGGTAAAGACCTTAACCAATATGCTTCATTACTACTTACCATGGCTATTAAAAACTCACACCAGTAAAAGTGTGACAGACATCTTCAATGTGTAATAATATGGAACATGAAATCTTAAACATTGAAAATGAGAAACGTTCTTCATAATGTGGTATTTTTGACAGCTGCACTTCTTCTCCACCACAAACATTTGACAGCTACTTCTGGCAAACATCTTTGATTGACAAAAGTGACAAAAAAATTGCTACAGAAATGTATGCTGCAACAGAGGGCAGAAAGTGCTACTACAGAGCCATACCTCTCAACTGTCCCTGATTTTGCAGAATGTTCTTGATTTTGCCTCGTATTTATTTCTTTGTTTCTAGTATTTTGGTAAATCGCTGAGGATCACAGAGAAGTCAATAATGCCTGACATTATGGTTTCATGCTTCTTATTATTCAGAAATTGCATGTCGATGCAAAAACTGTTGTCTTATTACATTTTTAAATGAATTAGAGTAATACAAAAAATCTTTAATGATTGTGGGTGTTCTAGTGTTATTTTTGGCTATGTCTAGAATTCTTCAGCAATGAAATTGAGATGCATGCAGGGAACAGGTCTATACTGAATCTCTTAGAAAAGCAAATGCTGATTCATCGACCCCATGTAAGTGAAGGCTTACAATCCCGAACACTCTGAACAGTGATTTTTTTTTTCCCAGGGAAGAAAATCGCTGTTCCGAGAAACACACACACAACACACGCACACCAAAAATTATTTCTAGCCCCCCACACCCCCCCTACTTAAATATACCAATTCCGAGACCACAGTACAGTAATGAAGAAGGCAAAATACCAAAGGCTGCCAAGCGATTTCTTTCCCATATGCCACTTTTTGCTATAAAATTCAATCAAGACACATTCAAAAGAATGCATCTTCGATCAGCTAATAGGGAACCATACCTGTCAACTGCCTGATTTTGCAGAATATTGCAATATTTAAATATTGCCCCTGGTATTTTTATCCCCTTTATTTTTTGCTGTGTTTGAGCAAAGAAGCTGAGAGGTATTCCACAATCACCTCCTACATTACGGTAAAAGTAAAAAAAAAAAAAAAAAAGGAAAAGAAAAATCAATTTATATGGTGCTGTAGGCAGTGGTGCCTACTGTTTTTATTTCCTACAATTTTAGATAACTTCCTGCCATGGTTTAATGTCAAAACATGCACCTGCAAAGGGAAAAACAGCCTCTAAAGATCCCCAGCTTTATAATTTCACAATCTCTACTCATATGACTACTTAACTTAAGATTGCTGGGAAAGCTTAGACTGCAAGGTTCATAGGTTGATAGTTTAATACCTGGCTGTTGATCTAGTGGACCATTTGTAGTCAGGTCACATGATCCCTCATGGAATTTACCATGAATTAATACGAGATCCCCAACAGGATTAATTACTTTGAACATTTCATAATGTTCAGGCAGGTGGGAATGTACTTATGAATGCCCATTCAGTCATCTAGGTTTTGCTTAAAAGGACCAGAGAACTACTTTGCTTTACATCCACGGGGAGTCTGTTCCATAAAAGTGGGATTTTCTGTGATATAAAACACCAGTGTGTCTGCAGAATGAGGAAATTTACTTTCGCCAGCATGACCTCAAGTTAAGTAAAAAAGTAGATGAGCCAAGGAGCTGTGAAGTTCAGATAGCTTGCATTTGTACCTTGTCAGAAATGAGTCTCCTGAGCTCTGCATAAGGCTGATTGAATATGCTTGATGTTTTAATGTATCTGTTTGGGGAAAGTTTGTTAATCAGCAAAGCAGGATCCAATTAACTTGATTTAGTTTCCTCCCATCTTTGTCAGTATGGTGCTTTTGTCCCGGCCCCCTTTTAAATAAACCACACCAAACACATAAAGCCATTTGACGACCTTTATTGAACATTATTGTACAATGAACTTATGCACAGAAAACAACATCAACAGCAATGATCTCAGGGCAGCATAACTACTCACCCTGGATGAATATACCTCAGGGAAGAGTACCTACTCACCCTGATACCGCCTCCACTGGGGCAGCGTACCTACTCACCTAGCACTTAAACAGGCAGCGTACCTACTCACCTCCTGACCAAACAATCATTAACAATGAATAACCATCTTCCTTAGAGGGGGAACAGAAGAGGATGATCCTGTCCCTCTTCTCCACCTTAAACTGCCCAACATCTTCCATCCATATCCAAAAAGGGGAAGTTGGGAGGGCCACCAACTCGCTCCAAAATGTACATACTTCCCTTTATCCCTACCACTTAATCCTGTTATAAGTCCCTCCTTCTCCTATTTTACTTCCCTTAACCTCACCCTTTCTATTTAACCCTTTCACCACTACAATCCCATTATCCAACATACCTGTAAAGACTCCAATTAATTCCTAACTTCTATACACACCTTTTTACCCCTGCTTGTGGAACCAGGACAACTTAGTTTGTCCCAAACTACATTTGTCCCGGCCCCCCTTTAAATAAACCACACCAAACACATAAAGCCATTTGACAACCCTTATTGAAAATTACTGTACAATGAACTTATGCACACAAAACAACATCAATTATCTTCATCAGCAATGATTTCAGGGCAGTGTAACTACTCACCCTGGATGATTATACCTCAGGGCAGAGTACCTACTCACCTTGATACCTCCTCCACTGGGGCAGTGTACCTACTCACCCAGCACTTAAATAGGCAGCATATCTGCTCACCTCCTGACCAAACATTCATTAACCAATGAATAACCACCTTCCTAAGAGGGGGAACAGAAGAGGACAATCCTGTCCCTCTTCTCCGCCACCAGCCTGGTCCCCAGGCTGTTCCACCTGCTAAACCCTAGCACGAACCATACCCTCTAAAAAGAGCTTCAAATGCAGATTAAACAGATCCAATCCTACCTCATTAAGATGGACCCCATCCGTTCGGTACCAAACCTCCTCTCCATCCCCAAAATCTCTATGTTCAATGGTATGCATCCCCAACATTCCTAACTGACTAGCCAGTCTCTGATTGATGAACCCCCTGACCCTTTCATTCACCCTATAACTATAAATATTCCTCCAACACAAATGAGGAACCAACTCTGACCAAACAATTTACATACCCGGGTACAACACCTGTAATCTCAGCAAGTCCTGAAGAATAATATCCACTAATCACTTTTTGGAAAGAATGCCCAAATCATTACCCCCCAGATGACTTACTAATATACAAGGACACCCCACCTTCAATTTAACCTTCTCGAAATCATGCAGCAACCTATCCCACCTAAGACCCCTAACCCCATGCCAAGTCACTTATCACCCTAAATGTGATAAACCCAAATCTATCCCATCTTCCCTGACTAATGCACGCTTCTCCACCCAGTGGATATATGAATGCCCCAAGATGATAATATGCTTCCTTAAAAGAAAAGAAAAGAAAGTTATTAATCAGGCCAACTACTTTAATATGTGATAAAAATAGATTTGAAGACCACCTCCCCAATCTCTTAATTACTTCAATGGAACTACCCTCTCTAGCTAAATCTGAAGCCCTACCAATCTTAAACAAGTGAGCTGCAAACCTATCTGCTGGAAATCCCATGCAACGTAAAACCCTCCTCACCAAACCTATGAATCTACTACTCAACACCACCTTCCCATCCATTGAACAAAAAATTAACTCATCTACACTCCCCTTCCGCCTCCTCATGAATTATTCAACCTGTGTTTCTGGACATAGGCTAGAATTCCTGTCAGGTTTAATCACCACCAAGCATCCCCTACCCAGTTGATCTGTCTTACTCTTCCTTAATGCAATAGTAACCTCTCCCTCACCTATGATAACATCCTTCCAACATAATGAACCTAACAACTCAGAAACACGGAAAGTGACAAAATATAACCATGTACACAACGTGGCTCACATGAAGTTATCCAAAGACCCCCCCCCCTGTAACAACCCTAACCGTCTCAACAAAACTTTCAATATAACCCTCGTAAGCAGCCATCGAATGTCCCTACGTTCCACTACCACTCTCCCCCAACCCCTCAACATTCGCCCTAATGTCCAAGACTTGGTAAACTCTTGCAACACCTCTACCTTAGCGAAAATGCTAATAGCAGCCAAATCCACCTTGACCATCCACAAAACCTTGCCTATCCCCTAAGTACGAGCTACATATCGCAATAGTAATTCCTCCGACCACACCCCCTCCTCTTCTTGCAACTGCAAAACAAATTGATTAAAATCAGAAAGAGCTCTACCATACACCTTTCTCATAGAAGGAGCCCAGGAATGCCGCAACAACTGCCTGGCTACCTCGACCCAAGATTCCACACCTCCTCTAGCAGGCTTTCTGGAACTTCCTTCGCCCGTGAAGCCAACCCTCAAAACCTGCAAAACTGAAATCGGGACAAGCTATCAGCAGTCTCATTCTTTACATCAGGCACATGCACTCCTGTAAAGGAAAAATTTATTAAGAGGCTCTGCAAAACAAATTTATGTAATACCAGCAACAACAAGCCTGACTTAGCCGTCTTCTTTTGTAATACCCTCACTACAGCCATATTGTCCAAATGAAAAGCTACTCATTTGTCCCTCAAATGCTCCTTCCACACAACAGAAGCTGCCCATATAGGCATCAGCTCTAGAAAGGCTATGTCACACCTCCATACATCCTTCCAGTCCTGAGGCCATTCAGCCGCAGACCACTGTCCCCCAAAATAGGCCCGCATACCGGCACCCCCAGCTGCATCCATAAACAACTGAAGTTCCTCCTGCCTCACCCAGTCTGACTGCCAGAAAGAGATCCCATTAAACTGTTGCACAAAACAATACCACAACACCAGGTCCTCCTGCACCAGTTTGGTCACCCTAACCCAATGGTGTTTACTCTGACCCCCTCTCAACATATAAGTAACCGACCTACAAAAGGCTTGTCCTGGGTGCACAGCTCGACAGGCAAAATTCAAAAGCCCCAGCAACTCCATGACTGAACGAATCTGAATCTTATCCTTACCCAACACCAAACGTATAGCCAACTGTAGCCTCTCTATCTTATCCTCGGGTAGACAAAACAATCCCCGCTCCACATCAACCGTTAGTCACAGAAATTCTAAGGCTCTCACTGGACCTTCCATCTTATGCTGAGCCAATGGTACCCCCAACTCCTCACACATGCTCGTAAATTCTCACAACCCCTCCTGTGCTCCTACCCTTCCTTTGCCGACCAGCAGAAAATCATCTAAATAATGCATTCCCTTTTGAGATCTCACTCTCTGCTGCTAAATCCAATGCAATATCGTAATGAACTTCTCAAAAGTCGCACATGCCACTGAACAACCCATAGGCATAGCTTTATTGAAGTAGTACTTATCACCTACCCGTGTCCCCAGTAACGGCCAATCCTCACTCCTAATAGGTAACAATCAAAAAGAAGACTCAATGTCGACCTTAACCAGCCATGGCTCCCGACATTCACTAATCACTTTCACAGCATCATCCAAGTATGCATAATGCACCCTAACCTCCTCATCCGCAATAAAATCCTTCACTGAATTCACTTCTGGATGTGACAAGTGATGTATCAATCTGAATTCCTTGGCCCGTTTCTTCGGCACTAACCCCAAAGGTGACACCTTGTAACTACTGAAAGGCAGACTGTCAAAAGGACCCAATAAACAGCCCGCCCAACACTCCTTCTCCTATACTTTGAACTGATCACAGGTTCTTGCAACCCCCCCACCCCCTCCCATGGTGGACTTTATAGGACCCCCCCCCCCCGAAATCCTTGTAATATCTCATTCTTGATGGCAAGGACAGGAAATCGGCAAAGCATACCCCACAGGACCTCTGCTTTGGGTCCCTGGATCCCACAAAAATTACCTCTACACCGAACCGGTTGAAACCCCTGTGAAGTGAAGCTTTGCCCACCAAATCCACCATCATGAGCCATAACATTGGAGTTCCACGTGGACAGGTCTTGTCGACCACAGCAAATGGCTGAATGACTCCCTTCACATCTTGAGCAAATGTGTGCAAATCTGCACCCCACTCATTAACAAGAACCACTATTAAAAGACTAACACACACCCGCTGCTTCTCCCCTGCTCACCCTTCTGCTAAAGCCACCATAACTATCCATCATGTAGCTAACCATATATCCAGATGACGCACCTCCCAACGTACTGACTTGTCCACAGCCTTACATTTGTGGAAACGCTGATCATACCAAAGCCACGCATTCCCTGGCCTTAACCATTGCACCTCCTGAATGGTAAGGAAATATCCTACAAGAGGCAAAGCCAATGACCCGTCCTTCTCCAGCTGCACCGCCATAAAGTAAATAAAGCTGACCACCCAATTATCCCACATCCTAGGGCAAAGCTTACCTATCCTCCTCCTTCCCAATGCTACTAAAGTCACCAGCAAATCCTTTTATATTAGATGACTCCACCTCCACTAGCCATTGAACCCCTTCTGCATTGATCAGCTCAAACAAATCCACATACTCGCCTTTCCAAATTTTTTCTTTGACCGACCCCGGAATGTGCGGAGTCAGGAAAACCGCTCCTGCTCCTTGTTCCAAAGATTGGGTGGCTAACAAGTCCCCTAGCCACAGCCCAAATTCAGATCCTACCTCCGTGTCCAAAACCAAACTGTCCCTGGAACCTACACCCACCCCAGTCACATCTCCGACAGGGTAACTGGATCCCTGTGCTAGCTGCCTCTGAGCACCCTCTATTGCTTGCAATCCTCCCCCAAGGTCCCCAACTAACAGGTCCTCTCTATCCCCCCACAATCCTCAACCCCTAGCTCCCCAGGCAAGTAGTAAAACCATTACCTGCACCTTCATCTTGAGACGTACTGGGAGCTGGTGTATCCACTGCAACCACCTGCTTCGCTGTCTGCTGTCTTTTCCCCTGAGCTGGGGTTTTCACCATGGTGCACCACCTATTCCCACCTGGAGCTTGTTCTGGTCCCATTACCACCTCGGAAGTCGCCACATCCTGAAACAACTCTTCCGCCTGGGTCACAATAGCTTGCCATTGCTGATGGAGTCCCGGTAAATTAGCCATCTGTAAGAAAAAAACACCAACTCACACCAAAATGTACCTACTTCTTTTAATCCCTACCACTTACTCCTGTTATAAGTCTCTCCTTCCCCTACATCACTTCCCTTAACCTCTCCCTTTCTTTTTAACCCTTTCATCACTACAATCCCACTATCCAACCTACCTGCAAAGACTCCAGTTAATTCCTAACTTCTATACCCACCCCTACCCCTTTACCCCTGCTCGTCAGACCAGGACAACTTAGTTTGTCCCAAACTACATTTGTGCCATCACCCATATTTATTCCTTGCCAGCCCAGTTTGCACATAAGGCTTTATTGTTTCATAAGTGGCTGTAATTATTTTTGGATTGCTCTCAATGGCTTTGATATTTTAAACTTTGTTCTGGAACTAATATATGAGATCAGTTAATTTTGTTAATCATCTTTTCTGTACTGCTTCTTTTTTCATGTCAAATGTAATGTCTTTTGGGAGGCTAATGCACATGTCAGAATACTAAATGCAAATGAAGCGGTCTGTGGGAAGCAGATAGAAGAAAACTGACAAAGAAAGCCATATCACTTATTGTATTGTTAGAATTCATTTGATTTTTTTTACACATATTTTATTTATTTTAATTTTAGATGAGTGTAGTAGTTAATTTTATTTTTATAAAAGAAAATTGCATTTTAGTTTTGTACAAATTAAAATTTTGATACAAGTTCAGATGTTAATATAAATAAAACATTATTGTTCTGGTTACATTTTGTATTTAATATTTTGTTTGTTCTTCAATTTGCATTTGAATGTTGGTATCCCACTATCCCTTTAACATGGGCGGGATTACATAATTATTCATGCAAATTCTATGCTAATCAACATCCAGATTTCTGGCCAGTTGTGCCTACTTTTCATGGGCCTTTGTCCAGATTTATGATGTTTCCAGATTGAGAGGTATGATAGCTATATGAAAGGATTTCCTAACAGTAGTAACATGTAGGTCATAGGAAGGTTCATTGTAAATGAAAGTGCCAAGTCCCTAATGACTGAGTCAATTTTTATGGGGGTTTCCTATGAAACAGTAGCATGGGTGCTCAGGTTTGCCAAAGTATACATTGCTACCCTGGCATTTAGTTTGAGGCCATGGTCAAAGTACCATTTCTTAGTGGACTTTCGGTCTTCCTGTAGAATTCAGTGGTGTGGTTAGTTGGGGTGTTCATGACAGCTCCCAGTTTACAATCATCAGCAAACCTCATGAGCCACAAGCAGTTGGTGTCAGTCTTGATGTTAGATAATTAGGTAACAAAGATAAGTGGTCCTAGTACAAATTCATGGGGTACAATGCTAGTAACTACCCTTTTTGTTGAAAGTGTGCCTCCAACACTTATAGAATGGATTCTGTTGGTAAGCCAGTTTGCTATACAACAGCTAACAAAGGGGTTTACATTTCTGTTATTTAGTTAATCAATGATGACAGAATGTAGAATAGTGTCAAGGGCTTTGGTGAAGTCTAGGTGCTCAATGTGGACTGAGTAGCCTGATTCTAGTCCCTCAGTGATTCATTTAAAAAAAGTCTACCAGGTTTAGGAGGAAGAATCTGCTTTTAAGAAACCCAAATTAGTCTGGGTCCAGGGTTTGAAGGCTGCCTATGACTTGTTAATGAGTTCTGTAATGTTGCACTCCATGGTCTTACAGATAAGGCTGGTGAGGTTTATAGATCTGTAGTTTTCAGGAACAGTAGCGGGTCCCGCTTTGTGGTATGGGATGACAACAGCAGCTCTCCATGCATCTGTTGTGAATCCAGTGGAGAGTCTGAGATTGAATATAGTTAATCCTGAATCAGCCAGGCATTGTTTGGTGCTGATAAGAGGATAGCCTGGCACATTATTTGGGCCCCTAGAGCTGGTGCTCTTAGCCTTGGAGAGAGCACTTAGGACTTGCGCAGAGGTGATGGTGGGTGGCACAGGCATACTAATGTGTTGCAGATAATTAGGCATAGACACATATTGCAGATAATTAGGCAGAGACACTGGAGTAAATTTATGCTGAATTTGTCTGTAAATATGTTGGCTCTTTCCTCGGGGGGTGGTTATGTGGTATTATTTTGTATTAATACTGGAAATTGATAAGTATTACTTTTTGAGATGTCTGACATAGCTGAAAATGGCTTTGTGGTTATCCTTGGGGTTGGTGGCAATTCTCAATTTGTACTTGCTTTTTTAGGATTTCATTTTAGTTCTAAGTTATTTTTTTATCTTTCTGAGTTCTCCTGTATCTGATAGGGTGTTAATTTTGCGTTTATGGGCCATGAGTCTCTTTCTTTTATTGTATAGTTTGTTAATACTGGGGTTCCACCAGATAGATTTGTTCTTAGATTTGGCACTGTATGTATGTCTTATGGGGAATGACGCCTCAGTGGGACCCTGGATGTGGGCATAAAACTTATCCATGAATAAGACTGCATATGATATCAGGTCAGTGGGGTGAGCATGGTGTTTTAATTTCATTAGGTAAACAGTTAGTTGGAGTATATTTGCCTTTGAACAGTCTCTGAAGATAGAGGGGTTATGAGGTAATTCACATATTGCACTTAAGGCAAGTTTTATTGCATGGTGGTCAGATTTGATCAGTGATTTGGTATCTGTAGGTGCTGAAGACAGTGGAGCTAGGTTGGTGAAAATCAGGTAAAATATTTTGGAGCCCTTTGTTGGGGTTTGGACTAGTTGGTATTAGGAGGTGACATTGATGAAGTCCAGGAATCTTTGTGCATACATATTTGTGGTAGTATATGGTCTCCAGTTAATGAAGAGGTAGTTGAAGTCACCCAAAATGATAGTATTGGGCTCTATAGTGAGTGATATTAATTTGTTTAAATATGCCTGATGGGTTGCTAGGGTCATGGAGGGGGTGCAGTAGAAGGCAGTAATGTTGTACTGGGTTTTATTTATTGCGATAAGGATGTGGATGAGTTCCAGGCCATTGCCGTGCATTATTGGCATGGAGGTGAAATGTTTTTTTTAGGAACAGATACACCCCTTCCAGCTATACCTTCAAATCTGATGTTGGATTTGAAGGAGTGATAAATTCCCTGCACGGTTTCAGTAGCTATGTATACATCTATATTTCCAGTGTTAAGAATGCCTGTAAGGAGTGCAACTTTTTTTTCTTAAGATTCCTGGTAGTTTCCAGTTATATTAGAACATAACTAGAAATTGCTGACTCAGAAAGAATTGGGATCTGTATAGGCACTTAAACTGCATAGTAATAGGATATGGTTGTTTACCCATATCCTATTGCTATTATCAGAAAGGAGAAAGTGAAAAAAATCTTTAACATGTTTGTATGTCTTTTACTGGGACACTCACCAGAGTACAGTATTTTGCACTGGGTCAGGTACTCCAGTGTGCCCCAGTGTGGTGCTGACTATGCTTAGGAGGAGGTCTCAGAAGAAAGGTACCCTTTATAAAGGTTTTGCACACTTTTAAGGTAGCATGGAAACATGGAGTTTGAGCTCTGTTGAGAATTATATATAGCAGCTAAGTGTACTTTTACAATTGAATAGTTCAGGCCTGTGTTAAATATCTGTGAAAGCCAGTCTATGACTGAAGGCATGGGAACACTATAGAAGTGATGTCATCTAGATAAAGCTCAAACAGAAAAAATATGCTCATATACTATTTCTAGGTTTTCCTGATATAGTGTAAATGCGAGAATCTTTCTTTATTCAGTTATCCATGGAAACAATAAGCACAAGTATATTTTCATGCAACAAAGCAGAAGTGACTAGCATTTTTACACCAAACTGCTAAAATCATACAGATAAAATCATGAAATATTTTTTCAACAATTCTTTGGGGAAAATAGTGCTCACTGGGAAATGTACAAAAATACTAAACAACTTGGAAGGTAAAGAATGGTCCCTGCCCATCAATGGAACTGTCAAAGCTATGTATGTAGTCACACTGAGGGGTGGTTAGTGTGAGCTTTGCTGAAGGGATAGGTAAGAAGGTCCAGAAGGATCATTAGACAGAGGGGTGTTTCCACGAGCTGAGGCATGAACAAGGACAACCAAACTTGTCAAGGAAAAAAATGAGGCAATGGGAATGACTTTAGACTTGGGCTGTTTGGCATTCTGGATGAATCCCACCATCAGGGGAAACATGGAGTAATATGAAGGAATAGAAGATGCCGTTTCGAGATGAGAGCTTCCCCGCTGTGCCCTCCCCCCAGCGAAGGGATGAAGGAAAAGAAGTCGCTGCACTTGGCACTGGTTGGACAACAGAAATGTTACCTCAAGGCTTCTCACTGTGATGGAGCACCTTCTGTGCTGTTTGGGTTGACAGTCCACACATTTTGCATCAGGTGGCTAAGTCTGTCTCCTAATCATCTGGCTTCTCCTGGAATATGGGTTTTAAAACAATAGTCCATTCCCAAACCCTCACTGCTTCTCGACATAAGGGATAGAAGTGGATTCCCCCTTGCTTTTTGATATGTCAGAGCACTAGCATATTGTCAGCATGGCTGGCTATCAGGTAGGAAGTCCTGAAATGCTTGGTGTGTGAGGACTGTATTTATCTTTAGATAAATGATGTGCATCTTAAACAGTCTGCCCTTCACAATCCTGCCACATCCCAGGCAGACGCATTTATGGTGACAACTACCAGAGGGATAGGAACTTAAAATGGGTTGCCTAGTGTCAGATCTGGCATATGCATCCACCACTTCAGATCTGACTTGCAGGCTTTGGATCTATTTAGCTGCTCTAATATTGCATCTGAGACTTTCTACAATTGTACTTATAACATCTGTTAGAGCACTTTCACATGGAATTTTCCCAGTTGTGCCATTGGAATTGCTACTACCATCACCCCTACCATCTTCAAACAATAAAAAAGGGCTGTAGCAGATAGTGAATGAATGATTAAAGAAGCAAACTGCTGAAGAAATAGGATCCTCTCTGTGGGTAAATGAGCTCTCCATGAAACTGTGTCCAGGCTGAATTCTATGAATGTTAATAGATGAGATGGCTCAATCTGAGACTGAGCAATGTTCACTATGATTTGATCTCCAAGGATAGATACAGACCCATCAGGGATATCTGGTTATACATTACTCTCCTTAAAGTGGAAGATTCTGGTCATCCAGACAAGTGAACACTTTCATTTACTAACTTTAGTTCACTGTAACTACAGACACATATTTGATGAACACACTGGAGGCTGAGGTTAGACCAAACGGAAGTGTCACAAACTGGAAGAAATTAGCTCCCGCCAGAAGGGCAGGTACTTTCAGAGTTCCTTGGATATGTTTATGTGGAGGTGGGCACCTTGGAGGTCCAAAGAGCATGTCTAGTCTTCTTACAAGCATGAAAGGAATTACTATACAATGACTAGGATGCTAAAGACTAAGCTGGGTCTGAGGTTCTTTGTTTTTTTTTGGTACCAGAAAAAAACAATTCTGGAGAGAGAGCACTCTTATTGCTTCCATGATTCTACTGTGTTCCTCACAAGAAAGGACATGGTTTTACTGATGTTGACAGTTATCCCTTCTTCTGAGATGGTGACTGTTATGAAAGTGGCCGCAATAATTTTGGTTTCTTCCAGGTCTCTGGTTCTGTTACTGATATCCATGCCAAACCCATAGTTGGCATGGGCTCCACTGTATCCTGTTAAAAGTGGTATTGGAAAGTTTTAAATTTCAAAGTAGCTATTAGGGTTTTACTTTCTCCTACTGCATGTTATATAGGAGGGATTTTACTTTAATGCCAACAAAGAGTGGCACACTGAAAGGAAGCGTGCAAGAAAGTAATCTTGGCAGATGTCCAGAATAGAGGAAAAATAGACTGATGAGGAGGGGTGACGTGTTTGTAACAACCAAAAAGTCATATTAGAAGGCAATTTTAACACTGTTAAGCAATAGTAGCACATGCAAAATGGCTGATAAGAATTATACTGATATTATTTTGACAAATTATAGGCTCTTAGAACAGTATATCTGAGTCTCTTTATAGATATTTACTAATCTCCCCTCATATTATCTATTTTTTCTATCTAAGTTATATAAAAGCTATTAAAGATACCTTTTGGACTTATTGCAGCAAAACAAAAAATGGTTTATCATCAAACTGTCCTTTAACTTTTTAAACTTTATTTTAAACAATTTCCTTAAAAAGATACACTGTTGTTGTTGTTTGTCTTTCAGCTTTTCCTGGTTAAAGGTCACCACAGCAGAACTCCGGTCCGCTAATGATTGGTAGTTGTTTTTTATGGTGTCGAGTTGCCAGCCCGATGCCCAACCTTCAACAAAGGCACACCCATTCAACGCATATCTTTCGAATGCCCACTCGACCGCGGGGAGGACATGCAGACTCCACACAGAAGGCACTCCCAACCCAAGCCGAGAATCGAACGTAAGAACCTCTTGCTGTGAGGCAACAACGCTACCGCTGCACCACTGCGGAAGTTCTTAAAAAAAGATACACTAAAAATTTTAAATGTAATCTTTATGGACAGTGATGATGTTTGGATGCATAGATATCAATACTTTATACAGCAGCACTGAATATTCAGAAGGATTCAATGGGCAATTCTTGTTGCTACAAAAATATTTCATTTACAACAAATGATTCAGAAATTTGCTACATATATTAGCTAAATTTCTCCTGGCGAAAAAAATGTTGTATTACAGTGATGAGTATTTTCTTCTGTGCTGGTGATGCCATGAGTACAATGAGTACATCAATATCCCCTTCATATGCCATTTATTATTTAGCATGGAAATAAAGTCTTACACTAATTGACCCAAGTGTTATTGGCTCTGATATATTTTATGGCAGGTTTATTGGAGATTAATTGTTTGTTATAAAAGTATGGAGGTCATAATGTTAATAACTTGAGAACAGCATTGAGAAGCATGTCATTGAAGAGCATCCTCTTCCCCAGGACAGGCACATCAGTTTCAAAATCTGAAAAAAAAGGCTAACATTTTTCCAGTACTTAAACTAGGTACCATAGTAAAAACAATGGCAGACATATATCCCACCTTACAGTGGATTAAAAAACACTAAAAAACACTTTCAGTGAAATACAAATACTTTTTTATTTTTGCAAGTGGGGGTGTCCCTGTGTCACCCATGTGCAGCAAACCCTCATACCTCCCAACTGATATATGTCAATCACATGGTACACAACAGAAGGGGAAAAGTGCAATGACAATGATTGCTGAAAGTGGCTTTCAGTGTCTTGTGAATGCACAGATGTACACTGCTGAAATATTGTTCGGAAAACTTCCCCCGCCTCAGACTTTGAGAAAAAAATAATCAGCAACCACTGTTAGATAGCAGTTGCACCTGAAACCTGTCTGATGACACCTATAGCAAAAAGGAAAAACACATTGTCGCTGATGTCTTTGTAGCTCTAAAAAAGACCTTTACTGTGGATGATGACAAGATACTGTTCTTTAAGTTGGATGATTCAATGATTGCCACTCCAAGGCTAAGTGGACAGCAGACATTTAAGAGCAGGAATCAGAAATTCCATGTAAGGTACCATTTACTTGAAATCAAGCATGTCCCAAGGCTCATTCTTTAACACCACTGCTTTTCAGTACTTTTGTAGACATCCTGATCTTTTATTTTTGCTTACATACATGTGGGTCAACTCTTCCTACATAAGTCAGATGGCTAACCAGCAGCACTGCTATAAACCTATCAGCATGACATCACAAATGTTTGGGGATGGCTGCTGAACACAATCTGAGTGCCAGTGTTAAGAAACGTGGGACTCTATTTTCTAGTGCCCTTCAGATACTCAAGAATCTTCCTCAGTGAGTGGAAGTTAATACTTCCAGCAGCAACCTTCTTCAACAAGTAAATGTTCTGAAATACCTGGACTTCTGGATGGACTTCCAGGTACTCATCAAGAATTATCTTGAATGAACATCCAATAAGCTTCTGCAAAGAGTTGGTGCCTGTTATAAGATAGTTATATTTCCCTCTTGAAATGTAACACCACTAGTAAGGAGATCCATATGGACCAACTTGATTGTGATATTGTTTCTTTGCTGAAGTTTGCTAGAAACTGCAAAACCCTTGAAGTCATTTAGGAAAAATGTCTGTATGCTCCACAACTCTCTGAACGCAACTATTTACTTCCTTCTTCAGGCATTAGGCTGGTTACCTGTCAAGAACAGGGCAGGTCACTTCATCAGATCTGCATTAGCATCTTGATGTGATTTTGGAAAATGTAGTAATGTCATATAAATTAAATAAAAAAATCAAAACATAGCAGTCTGAATGATGCAACTATCCTATCTTTACATGCAAAGCTAAATGGCTGTTCTGCTTTCTGCTTAAAATGTACAGTCATAAGTTACAGTATATGCTTCCCACTCTCAGGCTATGGTCCACATTTTAAAGCTGATTCACCAACTCTGAACAGAATCTGTTTGGGTTGCATGCATTAGACTACACGTTTATGCACAATAATACACAATCACCCACTGACTCTAAGGACAACATGGTCATGTGGCAGTCATGGTTTGCAGTCAAGTCTTGCACCCATCACTATAACACAATATTGCATCTCCATTGAGACAACCAACCAAAATTCTCTCCTGCTACTATGTTGCTATTTTTGCCCCATCCTGTAATGCTAACTACACTTCAAAAGTTCATAGTGTTCCTGCCAATCATAACAGTTGCAATATTTCAGGGCATTATTGTGCTTAGAGAATGGACTCTGTCCAATCTGAAGAAAATGTTTTCTCCACAACCAGTTGATGGCGAATAGGAACAACAGCAATGTCACCACAATAATTGCTAGAAGCATATGAGGATAAAAACTGCAAGAAGTCACAACTAATGAACACACATCATCAATATACAGAATGGTATGTTTGGTGGCATGAATGTATCCCCCACCATAAATGTAAAGATTTAGTGTTGCAGACTGCAAGAAGGTTACAACAGAAATAAGAGTTCTTGGTCAAAAAGTAAATAGGACTGTAAATGTTAAGGACAGACAGCACAATGCAGCTTACCATGATCTATCACTCTGAAACCCCCATCAGGACAACAACAAACTCAATGGGCCACCATTCTCCTCAGAATGTTCTACAGGTGCAGATGGTCATAATGGAACACCACAAGGCACATAGATATTGCACTGTACAGCCAGAGTCAGTATCACATACAGAAAAGAAAGAACTCTCCACTTTTACACAGGTTTGCTAATAGCAGTCCAGCAAAGGTACACTCCCCCTTCCAAGAAATGTTCCACACAGACAGGAAGACATAGGCAGGAAGGAATGCTGTGGCACCTTGACACATAAAACACCTACAGTTATGGATATGTGATCTATGCTAATGGCATAAAGCAGAAGAATGGACAGGACATATTAAAGAAAATGTACCTCACATTGGCAAAAAGAGAAAAGAAAGATGAAGCTCTCCATAGATGGCTACCTACAGCAGAGGAAATGTCTCAGATGAGGATACAAACTTGCTTGAAGTAAGTTGCACTGCACTGAAGAGGAAGAACAGACCATGCAGCAAGGTTGCATGCAACAGTCCTAAAATGGACATGCAGAGAATGTCTAGCTAATGGTTAAGGTGACCATCAGCAATATTGTATGAAAAAGGCTGATACAAGGTGAACTAAAGAACAGCAATACTGAGATGTTGCATACGATCCCTATGAAATGTGCAGTTCTGCAGACTATTCTGCAAGCCAAGGAAATGTACAACAGATTGGCATGGCAGACTGATGTCCTTCCCTGATCATAACCAGCATAACAATGGCAGAGTGAATAGTAGCACCTCCAGAAGTGTTGTGATCCTAAACCATAAGAATATCATGGAACTTAACACAGCTAACATTTAGTAAGCAGATGACACCTTCAGAACCAGCCCAGGTACATCAAAAGTCATGTGCCAAAAGGGAAGTAAAAAAAGAATGCTATTTCCTGTCTGCACAATGTTGGAAAAAAGAACAAAGGCAACTGGCAGTATTCTATATGCCAGACTGCATATGCTGGCAGCTAATGATGTAATTTGGCTTCCACACATGCATGCAATAAGTAACTCTGAGCAGTATGCTACAAATGAGACTGTGACATTATTTGCTGAGAAAAAGAACTAAAGGATCGATCCATCTGGTGTGAAGAAAGGTTCAGCAGAAAAGGATATTCTGAAAATATAGAACCCTGTCTGACATTACCCTGAAACTTCACCAATTCATTTGTTGAACACCAGATGAGATGCCAAAGGCATATGCATTTTAGAAAAAAAATGGTAACGCTATAATGTATCAGGCATTAAATGACTCTGAGTTATTTGCAAAGCTACATATTACACAAGAAAGAGAATGACAGTGTAAGTGACAAGATGTTTAGGTAATAAGATTCCAGTAAAATCTTGGTCGCCAATCACTAAATTGTGCAATAATGAGTTACTTTCTCCATTAGTTGGATATAGCTATACAAAGCTGTTTCATATGTGCCACAAACCTCCATTAGATGTCGAATATGTAGTTTGGGAAATCAGATGGTATTGTGGTCAGGAAAGTGTACATTATAGATGTGTAATGTGGCACTTAAGAATGCAAATTTGCTGTGGGGCATTATCATTGATGAAATTGCAAGGGCCTTATACCTTTCATGTTCACATTGGCAAAACTTCACAGAAAATTTATGAAACTATTTCCATCTGCTAGATTCAAGATTATAGAACTGGACAGATTCAGTATTAGACATGAATCAACAAGAAAGCATTCTCATCTGTTCTTTTATATGCCTTCACACATTTATAATTGTATGAGGGTGTGTGGACAATGAATGTTATATGCAAATATATATTAAGTTTATTTATGTTAAAGAATTAAGATTTCGTTAAAATGATTATTTACTATTTATTTATTTTTTTGATGGTTCTGATGATGCTTAATATGATGTACAATAATAACTAACTAACCAAATGAATAACTAAATAAATTCATTTACAGGTGTTCACTC
The DNA here is from genome assembly GCF_019279795.1 of Protopterus annectens. Lineage (NCBI taxonomy): Eukaryota > Metazoa > Chordata > Ceratodontiformes > Protopteridae > Protopterus > Protopterus annectens. The sequence continues at coordinate 1,100,410,466 of NC_056744.1, forward strand.
CTTCCATCTTTACTACTTCTTCCATATTTGTTCAGCACCTGCAGCATTATTAGAATTCATAGGTTGGTACTAGGCTATCGGCCCTAGGGCCTATACAAGCCTAGACGTAACAATTTCCTGGCTATTTCTTCCCACAGTATTTACTTTAATTTAATTTTTATTGTTGGTAATATAGATTAAATTGTAGATATGGGCCTGCATTACATTTGACTTTGTGTTTCTCTAGGTCATTACCTTGTTTCTGGATTTACTACATTACAGCTGTTTTTTTCTGAATGTGTGGAGGATGCTGTTGCACACATCAAGATGATCTGCTCTAAACAGGACTGATACCCTATGTGAGATCATGCATTAATACACCTCTGTCCCTTCCACATGATTCACATGCCTGGGAATCATGGAGTCACCTAAGGTTTTTATTCTGTATCTAGTGCCATTAAAAGGACTGCCCATCACATCACACTGTAATCTGCCCAGCTCATAATGTATCTGCAGTTGTTTTGTCTTTAACATAACTGTCTGCACCTCAGACTGTCTTACACAATGAATATTTACTGCACACTAGTAGAACATGTTATGAATTATGCATGCTACCATATATAGCATATTTATACAGACCACAATTCAAAACAAAAAATAAAAACAAAATCAGGTTGAAAGAAAACTGTTTATTCACACATCCATAGAGCGAAGTGCATAAAACTGGTTTGGAATTGCAGCTTTGATTTTGTTGGACTGTATTGCTTATTAGGTTTGAACTGGGAAAAAAATGTATATATATATATATATATATATATATATATATATATATATATATATATATATATAAGTTTAACTCATACCAAATTTAAGGGCATTCATCAAAAGTCGTGCCTGTGATAACAATGATTTGTTTGCTTTCTTGCCTTTGGTTTTGACCCAGGACATGGATTTGCACTTTTACATTCAGCAGCAGAATAGCAAAGCTCATTCTTGAAATGGCATTTAACCTACTAGCTAATGAACCCCCCCCCCAAAAAAAATGGTGTCATTGCTTGGCATTTTAAGTACATCAAAGCTTATAAAGACAAGGATATGGTACCCAAAGGACCCCAGGTTCATCTACAGTAAGGGCCAGGTAGGTCTTGAGGATGATTTATTTACTACAAATAGTATGCAGTACAACATACTGTCCGTGCTAAGTTTGTTGACTGCCTAATTGCGCATTATGAGTGTGATAGTGACCATTTCAGTACTTTTTTTCATTCTTTTGTTAATCATGCCACATATAGTACCATGTAAAATCCCTTTACTAGTTCATACCTCTCAACTTCTTAGGACAAGGAATCTGCATAAAGTCATAAGTAAAGGGGGGGACAAAGGTCCAAAATAGGACATATTTTAAGTATTGTTCCTTAACTTAGAAAGTTGTTGGAATAACAGGTTTTGTAGTAGCATGCATTTTATGAAGAATATGAAGTCTGAAACTCAAATGTCTGGCATTATTTACTGACATCAGTCCTCCATGATTTGCCCAAAAAACACAAATTCTATGAGGAACTGACCAAAAATTTGAGGCAAAAATCTGGACATTCTGTGAAAATTTGGACAGCTGAGAGATGATTAGTAGTAGGAATTGTTTGGACTATGAAATTTTATTTATTTAATTTATTTATTTTTTATTGCATTTGTTTTACTAGGATTGTCTAACTGGACCATGCCAGAACCCTTTTCAGTGGAGACCCAGAGAGAAAATCTCCATAATAAACAAAAAAAAAAAAACTGTAAGTACATCATAGTTGAGCTAGCATGATAATTTGACAAATGACACAGCAGGTAAAATGTTTCATGGTTACATATAGATATACTTATAAAAAGGTACGTCTTACATATTAACCACATCTTACTATGAGTTAAAAAACATGAGACAATGGGCTCACTGTACATCAGTACCCTGGAGAACAAGCGTTCTCCAGCAGGGTATTAATATATAAGTAATGCCCACTAAAAAATGAGTCTGCTGCTTCACGGCAGCATATCAAGCTGCCATGGAGCTCAGACTGAGAAAACAGAATGGCTTCCATTATTTTATACTCACTAAGCAGTGCTTTTGCTGTTTAGTGAGTGTAAAATACAAAAAAAAAAGAAGACAACAAAAAGGTATGTGGGTGTGTTTATGTCTGTGTTTGAGTGTATGTGTGCATATCAGTGAAAGTGAGAGTGAGCGACCCATTATTTTACACTCGCTAAGCAGCATTTTTGCTGTTTAGTGAGTGTAAAAGAAAAAAGAAAAAATTTAAAGTGCGTGTGTGAGTGTATGTGTGTATGGGAGTATGATAGAGAGAGCGATCGAGCGAAGCAGAAAAATGTGTGTTTATGTTTCTGTCTGCATGTGTGCGTGAATGCGTGCATGAAAGCAGACAGACTCGTGTGTGTGTGTGTGTGTGTGTGTGTGTGTGTGTGTGTGTGTGTGTGTGTGTGTGTGTGAGACAGAGAGAGAGAGACTGAGAGAGTGAAAGAGAAAGAGAGAATGAATGATGTGTGAGTGAATGCACGTATGTAAGCAGAGGCGACTGCGTGTGAGAGAAAGTAAGACTGAATTTGTGTATGAAAGCAGCTGGAGACTGTGAGAGATTGAGAAAGAGGGTGAGACTGATCTTGTATGAGTGAATGTGTGTATAAAAGCAGAGGAGACTTTGTGTGTATGTATATATATATATATATATATATATATATATATATATATATATATATATATATATATGTGTGTGTGTGTGTGAGAGAGAGAAAGAAGAAGAGTGCATATGCATGTATGTATGGGTGAGAGAGAATGGGCTGTATGTAAAATTGTTGTTTCACTTGCTTATTATTTTTTCAAGTACTATATTATTTTTATATATGTTTGATGTTAAATGCTTCCTCCAACATCATTAACATACCACAGCAAGTTTGAAACAGCAGGCAGAGGAACTACTTCACATTAAAAATATATAAAATATAATATAGTACTTAAAAACATAAATAAGCAATGGAAACACATCAATTTTACAGAAAGTCCATTCTCTAAGCACAATAATGCCCTGCAGGGTGTGTGTTAATGTGTGATTAATGCCCTTCCAGGTGTGTAGAAGCCCTTCACCTGCAGTGTCAGGCCTCATAACACCCCTGGGCAGACGTTAATTACACATTAACACACACCCTGTTAGGTATTATTGCTTGCTTACAATACAAATCAGTCAGTAACTGTTAAAAGCTAATTTCAGTATTCAATGGTTCCAAAATAGTAGTGATTTGATCATTAGGAAGGTAAATGATTGTACATGCATTTTTGAAGGACGTGAACTTGAAAGTTAGATAAGGAGGGGGAGATTTAATTACAGCAGGCTAGTGATGTTAAGGGGTGATTTATCAGGTAAAATATTTCATTGTTACATACAGACATACATCAAAAATAAAACACATCTTTCAATAAGTTAAACCATAACAATACAAAAAATTAACAGGTGTAGAAGAGACTTAAATTATTTTAAAAGGAGCACTGAATTTGTCTAAACAAGAATGTATTATGTGATTTTTAAAAGATTCAATGAATAAGAAGACAGAGTTCAGAGGCAAAAGTGCAGGGAAACCCAAGAAACAAACCCACATGGTAAGACCATAATATCAACAAGTTTTATAATAAATGGAAATGAATTTTGAACAAAACTAAGAAGAGTAATTCCCAGAATGTTAGACGTTGTCAGCGAAATAAATAAACAAATCAGGAGAGTAATAAAATCCAATAAAGCCAAAATAGCTAAAATAGCTACTCAAGCCAAAAACAATCACAAGGCATTTTTTACTTATGTTCGTAATCTCAAAAGCACAACTCAGCAATGCGCTGAGCTGATTGTGAATGATGTTACCTACACATGAGGCTGAAGATATAGCAAACCTACTGGTTGATAAATTTAACTCTAATTTTACCCCACACTAGCCTTTGTCTACTCCTCATATACCTGAAACCGTCTGTTCTCCATCTATCACACAAGACCAAGTCCTCAAAGTGCTATCAGAAGCTAAAGCTGCAGTCATTTACCTGCATAAAGAAGGACTTTCCATGGACTCAGGCAATTACATAGCCATAAGTTTGACCAGATTCATATGTTAAGTCACGGAAACACTTATTATGGAGCTAATCAGTCAGGACATAGGAAATCTCCAAACAGTGGACGTGTCTCAGTCTGGATTCATCAAGGCAGGTCATGTTTACGTAACTGGATTTTTTTTTGGAAAGGTCACAAAGGAAATGGATGAAGGTAAAATGGTACACACCGTACATCCTGACTTGGTCAAATTGTTGGCACAATTCCCAATCAGGCATAGCAGAAAAGCTAAATAACTTGGAATAAACCTCCATGCCATCTGCTGGATTGCCAACTGGCTCACAGGATGGAAGAACTCAAAATACAGGAGGTTACCTCCATAAGAAGGCCAGTCACCAGTGGAGTCCCCCAGGGTTCTATGCTGGGTCCTCTCCTGTTTGGCATCTACATTTCTGAAATAAAAGCGAATACCAAAGGGATCTGGCTGACAAGATTTGCAGATGACTGCAAGCTAGGAGAATTCAATGAATCACCAAATGACTTAGTCATCCTGTATGAAGGTTTGGTACCAAAATCATGGACTGAATCCTAATGCCAGAAAAATGCATTATTGTATCCTTTGGGAAGTCATCTATCCCAGGGAACTAACTGATTAACAATACACCACTAAGATTTGACCCAGTTGTTTAGGATTTGGGAACTTATGAGGACAGTGACCCAACTTTTCACCAACATGTTCGCATTGTTGTTAGAAAGTCCTTCTATACTGCACAGGTTATAAACAAAGAGATTGTGTCTAGATCTAGGGGTGTCATTGTCCCCCTTTACTCAGACCTCATTAGGCCATTCATTGAATATAATGCCCCCTTTGGCATGTATCTGTCCAGACACGTGCCGAAAGTGGAACATCTGCAGAGATGCCTTACTAAAAGTATGTAAGGCCTAACCAGTATCTCCTAGATGGACCAACTTAAAACCCTATACCTACACTCAGTATCTTACAGACTACTAACAGCTGACCTCTGTTTGGCATACAAGGCAACCTCTGACCCAGTGCTGATGTATTTACTGAACATCAGCAAGTCAAATGTCATCAGAAGTACTCAGTCTAGGGATCTAAACCTCTTTTGCAGCATCAACTGAGTAGACAGAGTTGGAATACTGAAACAGGTAACTGCAAAAACAGGAATGCAGGCAAGAGGGCTTGAGGCACGCACACAGTAGTAGTTTCCAAAGTTTATTCTTCAGACTTTGCTTCAAACAGACGATAAAAACAATAAAAAACAGTAACCATAAAGCGCTTTTTGTCTCACCCCTTAATGAGACTTCATCAGACAGTTGCAACAAGAATGTTTCAAACAGTATATACAGGGTCAAACCACATCAACTTCCTCCAAGCAAAAGGCAAACCCACCCCCCCAAGGTAAGCAGGAAAGAACAATTAACCCATTGTATGCTTCTTTAAAAATCCAGCTTCTTGTAAAACAAGTATGTATGCAGTAAATATATTTGTATATGTATAAATTAAAATATAGCTCATCAGTTCGAAAACACTCTTAAAAGACCTTTTAAAAGTATATTCAGAAATATTTAAAAACCATGCTAACATTAAAACCAATAGTTAAGGTAACAGTAAAAAGTGAGAAGTCAAGAATGAAGTGTAAAATTGAAAACAGTATAACATAAAATAATTTACCACTGTTTGAAAAAGTATTAAGATCTTAAATAACTTTCAATAGTAGTTAATAATGACAGTTCTAAAAAGTAGGATGAAGAAATATATAACAAAACACTTATATTAGCCCCCTGTTGTCTGAATTTAAAACCATCAAGCTAAAAAGATATAAAAACTGGAGCAGAGAAAACCATCCTGTAAAGGACGTCTGGTGAATATGATAAAAGATGAAATAAGAGTGTACACATTCACATAAACAACTCTAAATGCAGACACATTCATGTGTAGATAACAACTAAGTGAATTTGAATAACCATGTATATACCTAACTGAACAAATAAGTACATTTTTGACTATTTAGATAATATTTAACATACCCTGTTTAAGCAAAAATATGAAACCTTTCTTGCAAGCTGAAGTGAATAAGGTATATATTCACCTTATTCACCTCTTTAGTTTAAGGATGCAAGATATGGAATAAACTTCATTCAGTCCTGGCGGGTAGCAGGCCCTGGTACGAAGTTGCCATATTAATTCCAGTTTTTCTAGGAATAATGAACTAGGTCCACCCCTTCCATCACTCGTAACCTGGTCAATCACTCTAAATTTAAGAGTGTAATGGAGAAGCCCTCACATGTCTAGCCAGAGCATTTTCCTGCTTTGATGTTCTAATGCTGTAAAGGTATTCATAAACCCTTTCTTTTAGTTTGCCTGTCTGACTTCCCAATATAAAAAGCTGGGCAGGCTTGACATTGGGCCAAATATATACTTTTAGTATTACAGTCAAATTTTCCCTTTGACGCATAGGGCACTCCTCTGATCGAGAAGTTGACCCCAATCTCCACGAAGGGGCATTGGGGGCACATGCTACACTTTATCATCCCTTTCCTCCTGCTTCTAAAATTGTCTTCCTTCCTAGTCTGTAATAAGCTTTTTAAATTCCTACTACGTCTAAAAACTACTCTAGGGGGGTCCTTCAATTTAGCATATAAATTGTGGTCAAGGACTATTAAATCCCAGTTCTTATTAATGATGTCTTTGATATCATAACTATTGCTACTAAAAGTAGTAATAAAAGTGGACCCTACTAAAGGAGCATCATCATAAATATTTCTGAATATACTTTTAAAAGGTGTTTTAAGAGTGTTTTCGAACTGATGAGCTATGTTTATATTTACACATATACTAATATATTTACTGCATACATATTTGTTTTACAAGAAGCTGGATTTTTAAAGAAGCATACAATGGGTTAATTGTTCTTTCCTGCTTACCTTGGGGGCGGGTTTGCCTTTTGCTTGGAGGAAGTTGATGTGGTTTGAACTTATATATACTGTTTGAAACATTTTTGTTGCAACTGTCTGGTGAAGTCTCACTAAGGGGTGAGACGAAAAGCACTTTATGGTTACTGTTTTTTATTGTTTTTATCATTTGTGTGAAGCAAAGTCTGAAGAATAAACTTTGGAAACTACTACTCATACCTCTCAACTGTACAGATTTCCGCAGAATGTCAAGATTTTTGCCTCGTATTTTTAGTCCATTTTTCATATATTTGTGGTTTTGTGGCAAATTAGTGATCAATCATTACGGATTCCAGTTAGAAAATAATGACAGACATTTGAGTTTCAGACTTCATATCCTTCAGAAAATTCATGCTAATGCAAAACCTGTTATTCTATCCTATCAACTTTCTAAGTTTGTAATAGCAATATTTAAAAATTGTCCCTATTTTGTCCTTTGTCCCACTTTATTTATGGCTTTGTCTAGATTTCTTGCTGTAAGAGGTTGAGAGGTATGCCTGTGTCACTTTATGCCAACATATCCTGAGAGATTGGTTTGGCAACTATAAGACATTAATTAGACCTTATGGATTTGTACACTTTTATGGCTTGTTGATATGAGTGGCAGAAATTGTCCTAACCAAAAGTATTATATACTATAAGGAAAGTTATCTCCTTCAGGTATGGAATACTACAATGGGAGAATCATTTGCTCCAGTGTATATAGATATACTCTTGGGTTGTTTTGAGTATTATTTAAGTGACCAAGAAAAAATGGCTTCTTTCTAATGTAGTCATATGATAATGATACCTGAAGATATGTGGCTTGTATTACAAGAGGACAAAGGATGAAGTATCTGCCTTTATTAAGTATTTTAATCAGATACCTTCTGTTATCAGATTTTTCTGTAAGGTTGACATTTTTACAATTGTCCTTTTGTTTGCAACTTCTACGTAATTAATAGATAGGACTATGTCTACATGAGTATACAGAAATACTTTTTTCTAAAATGTCAGTCAGTATTATGAGCTGACAATTGTCACCCTAGACATGATTGATAGTATTCCGAAAACTTGTAAAACATATACTTATTCCCCAATGAATGTTAAACTTTGTCTGTAGATTTAATACACATATCTGAGCATAAAAATAAAATGATTTGATGTCAAATAAAGTAATGGGAGAGGTTTTTAATATGTCACTGGATGAACTTCTGGTATACTGTAGTAATGATATTCAATGTATGGAAGGTGAGGCCACACATTATATAACCACACATGGTAGTAACATTTACATAGTTAAACAAGTCAACAAAAAATTGGCCAATATTATTTTCCAAATGGGTATCACCTAATATTCTACCTGACAATTGTAAAATTTCTTCTGTAGAAATAGAAATTTGCCAGGCATTTTGATATGACATAAAAGGGCCAATAAAAATGGGCATCACTAAACATTCAACACTGAAAAGAAACTTCCCATGTGACCATTTGTCTGCATTTTTTAACTACCTAAATATTTTTACATGTACTATACATCAGGTTTATCAACTGAATGTATTTATTACTTGTATTGAAATTACTTTATAGATCTTGCAATGTATATTTGCAGTTCCTACTTCATTTGTCAGACATCTTGCCCAATTAGACTACAACCCAACCAATCTGTTTTGATTAGTCACTTAGGCAACTGACAGAGTGGCAGGGTGGGATGGGTGATTCCATCCAAGAGTAGGGTGGCCCTATGAGCATTGCCTGCATCTGATTCCTAGTGGAGACTGGGGACATGAGAAGGGGGAGTGGTCCATGCAGGGAAATATGGGAAGGATCTTGGCTGAGCTTTTACAGTGGTGGAAGTGATGTATCATCATGCTATTACTGCATACCTGCCCTGAGAACATACTAAGGACTGTAGAGCAGTGGGATAACTGGTGAGTCGTAAGTAAGTAATATGCTCCTGGCAAAAGGTAATGGCAAGACCCTTGGGATACCTTTATCTTCAGTGCTGGCCTCAGCTTGTATTGAAGAAAGTCCAAGGGTAAAAAGGATACATTTAAGGATGGTTTGGTGGATGGTGAAGGGATGGCAGAAAGGACATTTGAAGCAAGACTGGATGGGATGAATGTATACTTCCTACAGGAGAGAAGGAAAAGGAGATACATAATTCAGATCTACAAAACCATTTAGAGGACTTGTGAAGAAAACAGAGTAGGATATTCATGCACTCCAAACAACGATGAATGTGGGGCACTGGGCAGCTGAACAAAAATGACTCCAAAAATGTTTCTTTCATTGTTTATTTTTGACTTCTTGATAACTATAGAGGTCTTTGTATTTTTGTAATCAAGTGTTAGTATCTATGGTCTTATTTATCTCCTATAATGTTTGCTGATTTCATGGCTACTCTAAATGGGGGTTATTTTTGAATTTGCCAGCTCATATTTGCCTTACTGGATTCTTGCATTATGTGAGAGAATTCATCCACTATTTCAGCAGTTGCTTGTTTACATATGGATAAAAAATCACGGTCATAATTGCCTAGTGCATCACTAATTTCATCATATATATCATTTGAGTAATTCCAAAATTTACACTGATATGTTGTTGCAATTATTTTTCATTAAAACTACAGTGCCATGGTCTTGCATTGCATTCAAAGTAACTTTTTACAGGGAGGAACAGAAAGACTCTGTATTAGCGAACATGATGTCTAAAATATTGCCCCTCGTTGGGTTCATTATTATTTAAGTTGTTCTATTAATGAAATCTAGCAATAATGGGATATATGCATTATGAAAAAAAGTGAAGTGGCCTAATGGCATTTGGATAATTAAAATTCCCTATAAATGGCACATAAAGACAGAAAACAAGCTGCAAGGATTGTATTAGTAGTGGTATCTGAACTGTTCCAAAGATTATGATAGATAATACTGCAATAATATGGTTCCATAATGGCTCATGGAAGTGTATTTTCTTGGTGAGGCAGAGTCCAAATGGTTATGCGTGAGACCAGCATTCAACTCACAACAAATTTGCTGAGATTCAGTTGTTGAAAGAGACTGTAATGCAAGTTGCAGTGCCTTGCTGTGTTAAAGCACACCTCTCACCCCTGAAAGTCATACACATCAAGGCACAACACTCTTCTGCTCACTCACCACCTTGAGTAGGAGTTACTACTTGAACGCAGGCCATCCAGTCTGTGGGAGATGAGGAGTTCCCTGTTTTCTGCAGACATAAGTATATAATAAAATAAATATATAGTGGGGCAAACCACTGTTTTGGAATGTGAATGATACATTTTGGAATGCAGCACAGCAAAGCATTCTTCCATCCCATCTAGCACTCCTAAACTGCTTTGCTCAAGAATTCTGGGTAAGGCCAAATTGGACAAAATCATAAGTCATGGTAATGTGTATCTAAATACATTTGTAATATATTTATTCATTTAAATATATTTTGTAATCAGGGAAGAGCAGCAATGTAAGTGAATCTATTCAAACGCAAGACTGGAGGACTGTCCCCTTAAGACATTTTGTTAAAAGTCACACAAGAGGAAATGGAGGCTTGGGGTACTAAACCATTGAAGAATGGAAAGTAGTACTTTAACAACCCCAGACATTAATCTTCTGCACCAGCAGCCAGACATTTACAGAATTCACCTACAAAGGTAATAGACCAACATGTTATGCATCAACTTGCATGCACAGAAGGACAATAAGAATCACCATGTAGTGTCTGGCATTACTGACTCGGTATGATCCTATATATGATATCCATTAAACTAAACACTTATGAGGGACAGGACAAAAATAGGAGGTAAAATCAGGAACAGTAGAATGGTATGGTAGACATTTCACCACTGCAAGAAGCACAGATCGCATGTCTACAGTGGCTTGCACAGCCGTTTTCTGCAATTCACTGAATTCCCATGGTGATGAGTACTGTATGACAGATTTTTTTTCTTTCTGTGCTACCTCCTTCTGTTCAATGACTTCTCCTCTCCCCTTACAACCTCCTACTCATTCATTCTGGAACCTTTTCCCCCCATTTGTGCAGTTCAGCTTCCTGGTTTTATTTTGGAAACTGAAACACATTGGCCAATTTAACTCATCTAGTCAAAGAACGGTTAGTTGTTACTTGCTGAATAGTAAGGAAGCCAAATAATATTATTTTGCTGGCACTACATAGGGTGTTATTAGACAGCTGATCAGTTTTAACTTAGCTACTACAAATCAAACAACTTGTTTCTCCATTCCATAATGGATTGAGGGGTATGATCCACCTTGACTCAGCAAGTTCTGTTTGTAGTTTTACATCCCCCCCTCTCTTATTTAATGTGACGTTTACTATAGCCCTAAAAGTAAAGGCATGTGTAGGAAACTCCCTAATATGCCTACATAAGGCATTATGAACATCACCATTCCTGATGGCTGATAAATGCTGTAGCAATCTCACTTTGAACATGTTGTTAGTCTTGCCCACATAAAAACATGGGCAAGAACTGCACTCAGCCAGGTATACAATATTCTTTGTCCTACAAGTTGCTCTAGCTTTCAATTCTAGGGTCCTACCTGTGATGTGATGCACAAACATCGTATCCCTGTTAAGATAAGGACAAGCCTTACAAACTCCACAGGGTACGCTACCAACTTGTTTTATAAATGCCCTTTCAGGCATAATATGTTCTCTACACAGAATGTCCTTTAGATTTTTGTTTTTCCTATAACCAAAGACAGGAGCAGGACCTACCACCTCTTTGGATCATTGAACTCATGGCTCATAGATGTCCCGGTCTTAATGATGTCATACCTATGAAGCCCGCCCTGAGAAATAGGCGGGTTTTTTACTGATCTTTGATTGGCTTAGATTTGTTTTAAATATTGTCTCAGGATGATTATGCATTGTCTGATGAAGGGTAACACCCGAAAGCGCTAACACCTTCTTTACTTGTGTTTTTGGATTTTATTTTTTGTCTTGGTTTTAATAAAGAACTTTTATACGACAGCAGCATCCTTCTGGAAGGTTTTTTCTTATTTGATTGCCTGGACTGTCTTCCTTTGGTTGGATCTAGTCAGCACCGAGCATTTTGGATTTTTCTTGTATTTGATTTTAAGTGGGAAACAAGTTTTTATCAATTGGAAAAGGCATGTTTTATTCTTTCACTAGTAGTTTATGCTGTTAGATGCAGTTGTTGGGTTAATGAACAGTATAAAGGACAAACCAAAACACAAGTAAATTTGAGAATGCAAGAACATTTTTGCAATATTAGGAACAAGAATACTTTCAGTTTGATTGCAATCCATGCGTTTGATTTTAGTGCAAGTAATGTTTCTGATTTTAAGTTTAGCATTCTTGCAAATAAAATGCATTATGGGGAAGATGTTATTAGGGTGTTGAATATACTGTAATCTAAAATTTTTATTAAATTTAGAACTGTGTCACCATTTGGTTTAAACAATAACATTTCCTGGTAGTTTTTAACATGATGTTTTGGGTGTTAATTTCATGGTGCTATTACATACTGTTTTCACAGTCAGCATGCATGATCACAATCAGCATCACAGAAAGATCATACCACATGCAATATACCATCCCTTCCACAGCAGGGACATAGTCAAATGCTTTTGTGCTGACCGAGATACAATAAGACACTTGTAGACACGTGACACTCCCTCATGGAAACTTGTTTGATGGTAAAATATCGATCTCTGTGGACACTAAGGTATGTGAAACATTGACTATCTTTGCCACTGGGACCGTCCAGCAGCCATTGGGGGCATGGTGGATGCATCACAGGCATTCACGTCATAAATGTTACTCGTGTTCCTAGATGCTATAGTACTGCATGTGGAAGAGCATATGTGGCTCCCACAGACTGCAAAGGAGATAAATAACAGAAGGTGGACATTCTAAGAAATAACCCACTTCTCTGAGGTTCTAGGGATCATTGACTGCAACTGTATCATCATCAAGGGCCTGTCTGGTTGACATGGTTTGGTAAATCAACCGGAAACATTTCCATTGCAATGCGTTTGTGTACCTGTACCATCCAGGTAGTTCCCTTGATTTCCACATTTGGTATAAATGTGACCTATGCCAGCAGTTTATGCAGCATTACTTCCCACAGGGACATCAAATTGGTAATGCTGGTACAGAATGGATGAGATGTTACACAATACCCCATTGTCACAAATCCTCAAAATCATTGAGCATGTATTTAGATTTTTGAAGGCCCACTTTCACTGCCAAGATTCCTTGGGTGGTGCACTGTACTACGATCTGGTGACTTGAAGCAAGATATGTGCTGTATATGCAGTTCTATAATACATGGTCATAAGCAGACAGCTATAGTTAGTGGATTAACACAGGAGAACCAGACAGACCAATGCCTGAAGCTGAGGAGGTACTGGTTAAGGAGCTATTGGAGGAAGAAGCAACAGGAGAATATCATGCAAGGCAAAGACAGGCACAATATACACTGCATCATGGCACTGACAAAGCGGTGGTATTTGGTCCAGAGCCATGTATAAGATTAGGCACAGTAAAGACTAAAACTGATGCATGTAATACTACACAGAGGTTTTGCTGTATAGTACACTGACTGGCCATGCTGTGTATCAGACATAACCCATCCATGTAATATAGCAGTGAAGGCAGGACACTGGTGTCATCATATGCGTAAGTGGAGAGAGGCATAGTGACACGGATCAGCAATGACCACATTGGCAGAAGGGGAATTTAGGATGTAGAACAGTTTTCCCTGTATAAAAAACACCTACATTTGGAGCACTCAGCTACACAACCAACCTCCTTTGCTGAACTGCGATAGTGACACAACCCCTAAATGTTTTCCATATGAATGGGATTATAACAGGTACTATCCATCATATATCAGTACTCTTTATAATGCCCACAAGAAAAAGTCTGTTTGTTTGTTACTTATATTCACTAGAACGCTAGCTAAGCATGTCTATGAACACAAAAGAGCCATTAAATTAAAATATGGTAATAACAATACTATGCAAACACCCTCTGGGGTGCAGTAATTTAAAAAATATATATATAAAATTTTAAATTAGAATTTTAAAGGGAAAGTGTGAGAAAAGCAGATTTTAACAACACATTAGAAAATAAGGTGTTGAAATGGCAATTGTTTTTTAAAGCTAATGTTTTACCAGGGTTGAACTAGAATATCAATATTAAATGTGTCCTCCCAGCAAGGAGAATGAAGTAGTTTTCTGTAACTGGACTAGATTGCATCATAAAACTTTATAAATATTTAAAAAATATATAGTATCTTATGTCAATCAATGTTTTAGACAAACATGTTAACTCTGTTTTTCAAATTTTCAAAGGTTGTTTCTTAAATGATTTTGTTGAATGTTGTTGATCTTGTGACAATATGTTTAAACTATGTTTGTATTTGCTCTGATGCAGTATAGAGTTTATTTACTGAATGCAAGTGCTAAACTAATTTATTAAAAGCTAGCCAATATTCCATTGTGTGTGCCTAGCATTTTTTTTGGGAGATTTGCACGTTTGGAATACTTGTGGTCTGTCTTACAATTTTTACTTTCTTTTAATTTTCATTCATAAGTCACCATTTGGTATAATATGAGTTACTTCACCAGTGTCATAATGTGTAATTCATGGAGAACACAGAGAATAACGAACATCAGCTTAAGTGGAGTTTCTGTTGATTTGGCACCAGAATGTTTCAGTCAGAATTTAGGAAACATCAATGATGCCTTAGGAGGCATTCAGGTAGTGGTGAATTTATAGACTGAGTTGCAAGTTTGTGGCATGATAAGTAATAATACTTGTACTGTTAAATTTCCAGCCATGACATCAAAGCAGTGAAGTGGGTCTTCTTTGGAAAATGAGTCAGTTTCAATCGTAAATGAACTAATAATTAAACCCTTTCACCCATTTTTGTATGGTATCAGTGGATCACCACACAGTTGTTCATATTGGCCAGGTCACAACATTCATTTTAAAGATACAGATTCTATCAAAGAAAAGTTGTATAATAAGGAATATCAATATTAAACTTATCCTCCAAGCATTGGGAGTGAAGTAGTGTACCCAGGAACGGCCTTAGGTCAACTGGTGCCCTAGGCAAAAGGGCTCCACGGCACCTTCAACCACACCACCTGGTGCCCCCATCCCAGTCTACCTACACAAAATAAATACTGGAAAAGCACCCCTGCAAGACCGGCACCCTAGGCGGCCGCCTAGTTGGCCTATGCCTAAGGCTGGCTATGAGTGCAAAATAATTAGGCATCAATGTATGAAACTTTATAAATATTTTTAGAAATAATATATATAAAGGCAATCAATGTTTTAGTTTAACATAAATTAACTATGTATTTACATTTCACAAACAGTGTTTCTTAAATGATTTTCATTGGATGTTGGTTATGTGACAATGTGGCTAAGGTATTTAAATATTGTTTAGATATTCAGATTTATTCTGATGAAGTTTAGAGTTTACTGAATTAAATTGCTAAACTAATTAATTAAAAGTTGATTGGTGTTCCATTGTGTGTGCCCAGTATTTTCTCTGTTTTAGGTTTTGCTCAGAATCCACTGTCCAGTAGCACATTGGTCTCTCTGCTCTTTTGGCAACATGTATGTACTTGTTAATGTGGACATGCTAAGGTCAGTGAGCGTGCAGAAATTATATGCACCATCTATACGAGTCATACACTGAAGTGGCAGCAAAGGCCACAGAAAGTGCCATACCTGACATAGTCCCCATATCACTACCCACTTCCCCATACTGATCTAACAGGGTAGCATAGGGAATTACTATTTTGTAGCATGCATCCTGTCATCAGCCTACATGGACCTGTGTCCAACAAATCAAAGCTAATTTTTGTGCCCCACAAACTCACTCATGCCCTGTATTGGTTATTCAGTGCCTCTCCCCATCCTACCCCTTCCATTATGTGCCATATCTGATCAACTGATGCACTTTGTGTAACATCCCTATCCATTTGAGCTGCCTACCCATCGACCACTTCACACAGTCCTTCAGCCTTACACCTAATGTGTTACTGCTGCCTGCACCTGTGTCCTGTCTTCTCTCATTCATCATCCCATCCCTCCCTCCCTCCCTGTGCTTCCCAACCCCCTATCAGCAAGTTGCAGTAGAGCAAACTCCCAACAATAACATATCATGCACTTCTACAGTTGCCCCCAGCTGTTACTCACCTATGTACCCTTTTCACAGCAGATGTACAACACTTCTGTACTCTGGAGACCAATGTTAATTATTTAATGCAGAGATCCATCAGAACTTTCCCTCTTCTCCATATTCCCCTGTCAACAGGTTTCTGTTGAGTGACCTCCCATAATATATTTTACAAAACCACTGGCCTGTTTACTCTTACCACAGCAAATGAAGAGCAGTTCTTCAATCTGTAGTCCATTGTAATTATTATTTAGGATTCAGTTGCTGTACTATAGATATTTGGTTCATAGGTTCATACTAGGCTAATTGCCCTTGTGGGTCATTTTTAGCCTAGTCAGTTACCCCAGAGGAGACTCAATCTCTGTACCTTGTGTCTGTAAGATAAACACCTTAACCATTATGTCAGCCTCCCCAGACATCACGATGAGCACTTCATTGGTAGTGGCTGTTCATGCCACACCATTTCAGGGGCAGTTATGCTAATGAGGTAATTTAGAGTAAATATCTCATATGCAAATTTACCATACTGCATACTTAGACTGTGCAATGAGGCTCATGCTTGCCTGTACACATGCATTGTTGACTGCAAAGTGGATAGCACATGCATTGGCAATTCTGTGAATTTATTTTGATAGTGGGCTTCTTGGTATCCACTTTATGGCTCCTAGAAGCATTACATCATCACCACACTTTGACTGGAAGTACAGTGATAAGGTATTGGACACCAATGTGGCATGTACAGGCCTGATTTCTTTTGTGTCCAGATTAGCTGGTCTCTTTTGGTGGGCAATAGTCTTGTTTTCGCATTACTTTGTAGTGGCATTGGGTTATGCCACACTGCCATGCTGACAATCAGTGCATGTAATGGGGTTCATGTAATGTGTGCTGAGTCAAATCTGTACCGTTTTCCTTCTGGTACTAACCTGTGATGTGGACACAGCGGCGTTTGGAAGGGCTTTTGCATGAACCAGGATGGAGACAAAATTACTTCTTTACCTTCTGCGTCAGCATCTCATTGAGGAGCTATGCCTAGGAACACCTTTGAGAGCCACAGTATAAGGTGGATGCTTGGCATTGCCTAGCTAGTGTAGAGAGCGATGCTACAGGCATCACTTGCTCCCACATGCAGTGCTAACATCACTACAATAGAAGGGTGACCGTAACCCTATGGGGAACTGTAGGACAGTGAAGTGAAGCTGAACACAGAGAGGTGCCATGGAATGACCTGACTCAATGTATGAGTAGCGGAAGGTATATGATTTGGTTTAGTACTTTGGGTCTATGCTTATTTTGGCTGCTACAGTAGAAACTGTTGTATTGCAATTAGGTGCAGATAGTGAATGAAAGGAGCATATCAAGCTCTTTGAGCAGCTCTCAGTCAGAGTAATAGTTGTTTGCTGAATATTTCTATTCAGTACATGAGACTGCCTGTATACAATAGGAAGAACACGAATCACATAGAGGTGGATGCAAAAAAATGTAAAACGTAGTGCAAATTTGCTCTGATAATCGATTCTCTATGCAAATATATATATATATATATATATATATATATATATATATATATATATATATATATATATATAAATTATATGTATGTGTGTGTGTGTGTGTGTGTGTGTGTGTGTGTGTGTGTGTGTGTGTGTGTGTGTGTTTACATACTGACACTCCTACAAACTCTGCTAACCTCTGGTGACATTCACCCAAATCCAAGTCCCCTCTCAGCTAGACAAACATCTGACCTGCTAATCCTAAATCTCAACATAAGAAGTATTACCAACAAGCTAACAGACCTACATGCATTCATAGCCCACTACAACCCTGATATACTCGCCATTACAGAAACCTGGCTTAAACCCCGTATCCAAGATGAAGACTTTCTTCCCCCAGGGTATAATACACTTAGATCTGATAGAACAAACAGGAAAGGAGGAGGAGTAGACATTCTCTTTAAAAACATCCTTAACCTCCAGCTCCTGCACACCACACCACCCACTTTTCAAAATGCTGAAGTCCTATTTTCTGTCCTATCCATAAGAAACACCAAGAAGATCAATATAATATTCTGCTACATACCTCCAGGCAACAACTCGCTCATAATAGAAGACATCCTACACTGGCCAAAGGACAATCTACCTCAGGAAACAATCCTACTAGGAGACCTTAACACTGACTGGGCAGCCTGTAACTCCAGCAGCCCCTCTACTCATATCAATCTATATGGGTTCTCTCAACTAATTAAAGAACCAACTAGAATAGATGAGAAAATAAAGAAAGAATCCATACTGGACTGGACACTAACCAACTATCCCAAACAAAACTATACAGTAGGCTGTCTCCCAGATGACTTAAGTGATCATCTCCCCACCTTCCTACTCCAGAAACACTCCGATCACCCCAAACCAGTAGTCTACAAATTTGTACGAGATGACCGTAACCTTACCCTACGATACCTAAATACTGTCCTAAGCCACTGCAACTGGGAGCCACTACAGACACTCGGGTTAGACCAGGCAGTAGACTACATCAATACTACCTTCTCTAACATCTTTAACAATCTAGCTTCCAGCAGAAAGATCGGAGTTAAAGCCAACTACGCACCCTGGCTAAATAGGGACACAAGAGCCTTACTAAAAGCTAGAGATAAAGCCTGGAATATCTGGAAAACTGAGAAAACCCCTAGCTCCAGACAATACTATCAACAGCTTAGAAACAAGGCCAAGGCTGAATCCAAAATAAACAAACAAAACTATTTTCTTAGCGCCCAAAGGAAATATTCAAATAGTCCACAAAAATTCTGGCATGCCATTAACTCCCTACTAAAGCCAGACAAAACCACAACCCCAGCACCCATCTCTACTAAGAATACCCTAGACATAGCTTCTCAATTTAATAACCATTTTACTAAATCCATCTTAGCTCTGTCCAGTCAAATAACCAAAAACAGTCTACCTCAGTCACAACCTAACCTATCCCACACCACCCCCTCTTTCAGCCTATCACCAGTGCCCACCTCAACTATCAAAAAACTCCTCCTAAAACTAAAGCCAACCACACTAGCAGTTGATAACATACCTGCTGCATACCTAAAAATGGCTAGTGACGCCCTATCATATCCTGTCTCCATCCTTATCAACCACTCCATACTAGAATCCTATATACCCAAACTCTGGAAAGTATCTCACATCATTCCTCTCCATAAAGGAGGTAATTCTTATGAATTTTCCAACTACCGACCTATTGCCATCCTTTGCCCCTAATCCAAAATTCTTGAGAAATGCATCCACTTGCAAGTGTTATTTAATTATGGTTTTAAAACACATATTTTTATAAAAGTTTTAACAGAAGCATGTATTTAACTGAATAAGAGAAGTTTTGAATCCCTAGTACAAGTACAACTTATAAGAAGGAGATAGTGCAATTTAATTATGTATATGCCTTTAAATTCAAGGAACTCAACTGTTTTTGGCGCCAAAAGATGTTTAAATAATGAGGATGTGTAAATAAGAATTGTTCTGAGGAAGTCTGCTTTAAGCAGATGAAAGCGCTAAACTTTTCGTTTTATGGTTTATGTTGTTTCGTTGCATGTAGACCTGTGTGTGCAGTGTTGTTGTGGAATAAATATTAGTGGTGAATATCAGAGGATCTGTGGAAACTTCATTGCCGAATTCCAGCAAGCCGGTATTCTTTTATTTAGTTTTTATCCATTCATCAGCGTTTCACTTGCAAGTGATGACATTTCTTAACACACACAATCTACTATCTACCACACAACATGGTTTCCATCCACATCACAGCACTACGACAGCCCTTCTATCCTTCACTAATTATATAAACCTTCACAGGAATGATAACAAATATGTATCAGCCATTTTCCTAGACCTTTCAAAAGCATTTGATATGGTCTCCCACTCCATTCTACTAGACTGACTAACATCATTATCCTTCACCTCCTCTCCTATAGCCTGATTCAGAAGCTACTTGTCTGACAGGCAACAATCAGTCCAGTGGAAAGGAACTCTGTCTACACAACTTCCAACCACCACAGGAGTCCCACAGAGCTCTATACTGGGCCCGCTATTGTTTTCTATTTTCACAAATAACCTCAAATGCTCTACACAACATGCCACACTCATACAATATGCGGATGATTCAACCCTGATCTGCTCCGCCTCATCTCCCACCACCCTACATACACTCACTCAAGATACCTTTATCTCAGTAGAAAAATGGATATCTGATATCCAACTAATTCTAAATCCCAAAAAGACAAAACTGCTACTATTTACCCCTAATAGATAAAAAAAAACTCTTCTTTACCATAACATCTAAGGATGGCACCACCATCTCCCCTTCTAACCACACCAAACTTCTGGGCATTGAAATACACAATAATCTCCACTTTGATGTTTACATCTCACATACCATAAAACTAGTACACAAAAAACTAGGCTCCCTATACAGGCATAAGTCTTTTCTCTCACAAAAAGCAAGAGTCACTCTTGCACATAGCCACCTCCTCTCAACTGTATTATACGCAGCACCAATCTTTACCCAAATCAGACAATGTGACCTAGACAAACTAGAATCATGCTACAGTAAAATAGCCAAGTTTGCTACTAACTCAACCTATAGAACCCATCACTGTGCTGCACTAAAAGAACTAAAATGGCTTGAGCTACCACAGCTACTTAACTATCACCAGCTGGGCACAGCCTAGAATATTCTCAAATATCCTGAAAACAAACCCTCATTATCCAACCTGCTTACTATCTATACTGCAAACCGGTACCTAAGATCCAGTGAAAAATCTCTCCTCTCCATCACCAAGGCTAACAATAATGCAGGGAAAGCGTTCTACTCCCACACCGTTGCCAGAAATTGGAACTCTCTTCCCCTATCCATGTCCACTGCCCCCTCCACATCCATATTCAAAAACTTCCTCAAATCGCACCTTCTTAGTACCTAGTTATGCCCTTGCATCACATAACCCTACCCATACTACTATTAACTCCCCAAATTCCTCTCTGATCACATGCTGGAGCTCTGATCCCCTGTAGGCTTGGTCATCTGAAAGGGTACTTTTAACTGTACAATCTTACTTGATATATTTTCTTTTCTTACCAATGTATAACTGACATTGTCTTTTTACTCATGTTCTATATCTTCTTTTACCTGGAGTGTTTTTATTAATTCTTGTTATATTATTATGCTCAGCATACATGATGTAACCTGTTTTGTGTATTATGCTGGATGTACTTTATTTGTATAACTTGATGTTGGAGCTTTTCTCCCCGGGCCTCCACTAAAAATGGACCTGGTCCAGTCAGCATTTCCCGGTTAAAAAATGTAAAAAAAAAAAAAAAAAAAAAAAAAAAATATATATATATATATATATATATATATATATATATATGTATGTATATATACTGTATATGTATATATGTATATATATATATATATATATATATATATATATATATATATATATATATATGTATATATTTATAATAAGAAGCACTAGATTCCTTAGTGCAAGGTATTAAAATGTCACAATAGTTTGCTTTCTTACACTGAGACCATTTGTTCAATGTGTTAAGGAGGATTTCCTTTTGGAAGGCTGTTTAACTTAAAGTCCTGCTTCTTGAAGTCTGTTCTTGAAGTGCACTGCAATGGCTTTTAAACAGACCACTGCTATTAAATCACAAAGTTGTGGAAAGTATCAACACTCAGCCCTCTCCATAACTATTTATTTGGGAGAGCATCCCATTCACCAAGCCTGATTATAGCAATCTTTGGACAGAAAAGTAAAACATCTGTTGTAAAATAGGAACAGAAGAACATACTAGGCAAGTGATCATGCATACCATAAGATGCCTAGCCATATACACCTTTAAGCCAGTCATTTTTAAGCAATTAATGGTGCTCATCTCCCAACCTGACCAGGGCTGTATCTGATAACACTGGTGTAAACATATATCTATCCATCCAGTCATCAAGACTGGCATTAAAGGTAGCCAAAGTCGTACATTGCTTGACCTGCAGTGATAACATATTCCAAATTCTAGGAGTATATTGAGTTAGGAACCTGTTCTGCCCAGAAGTCTTATTTATTTTTGATGTAGCTTAAGGTCCTTAGTGCAGGTGTTTGCAGAGCCACTGCTTTTGCAAATAAATAGGAAGTCAAATAAGACTTGGCCTTTCATGGCTCAAAAAGCAAGATGCAGGTCACCTCATAGCAACCTGTAGGATACTGAGTATAAAAAGTCATGCTATTTTATTGGGGAAGTTGAAAAGTTTAAGACCTTCAATTTTCTTGATTAGAAATCTTTGCAGCCTTTACATTTGAGAGACATGGATTAGTTCATAACAAAGGGGGCATTGTATTCCATAATGAGTCTGATAAGGGAGGAATACAGTTGTAGGATAACTTCTTTGGATCTTGAAGATATTCCCTTGGAAATCAACCTGATTGGAAAGAAGGATTTCCTGACTACTGAGTTAGAAACAAGATGATTAAATGAGAGAGGGAGTTGTCTACATAAGTACCTAGGTCTGTTATGACCATATTTGTCTGAAAAGGAGTACCATTTATAACACATGAGGTGGGGGCAACATTTCTGCCAAATGCAACTATGCTGCACTTTTTTTTATTTACTTTGAGACCATTTGTGACATGTCACATATGTGCATATTCCAGCCCTTACTAGAGCTGCTTTATATCCGTGGATAAGCAGATACCAGTGCCTGGTTTGCTTTGCAGTTATCAGCAAGCTTTGGCAATCACACTTCTTGAAAATCTGTATATGCTGTCTCTCTTATCTAATTTTCTTTTGAAAAAATGTATTCAATCCCAGCTCTTCCAACACCTTGCTAAAAATAAACTCCTCTCTGCCTCCCAACATGGCTTCTGCCCTCCTCATAGCACTGCTATAGCCCTCCTGCATTTCACTAATGCTGCAAATACCCATAGCAGTGAAAGAAAGCGAGTATCTGTCATCTTTCTAGACATTTCTAAACACTTCAACACAGTTGCACACCTCATTCTCCTACAACACTCTCATAGGATTTGACAAAACCTGTGCCACGAAGTTTAACAGCTGTCTTGCTAACAGATTACAGGCCATAAAATGGCACAAAGACTTCTCCCCTTTCCTCCCAATCTCCACAGGTTCCCAAAAGGGTCCATTCAAATCCTGTTCAAAATCTTTGTTAATAACCTCTCAGATGTGTCTCCAAAATTAGACACAATAATGCAGTATGCCAGTGACTCCACCATTATATGTACTGCCTAAAACTTTGACTTGCAACAAACCACTCAAAAATCATTCTCATCCATTAAAGCCTGGTTAACTGACTAACAACTTGTTTATAACCCACCCCCCAAAAAAGCAACCTCTTTATCCCAAGACATCTCTCAGCACAAAAACCCTCATTTGATATTCTCTTAGCATATAACACTGAAATTGAAATTGTCCCACATACTAAGCTGCCTAACATCTTCATTACCAATAGCTTAAAATTTGACTACCTCATCCAACATACAGTAAAGAAAACTCACCAGAAACTGAGATCCCTGTATAGAGACAAAAACTTCCTCACTGACAAAACCAGAAAACACTTAGCATCTACCCTACTAGTCCTAACACTTCTGTACTCTGTCCATATTTTCAATAACTTACAAGTCTCTCACCTCACAAAGCTTGAACAATGCTATAGCAAAGTTGCAAAGTTTGCAGTGAAGCACCCACCAAAATCCTGCCATTTTATAGTACTGAAAGAAATAAACTGGCTTGAATTACTGTTCTTACTGTCTTACTCACAAATGGCAACTATTTATAACCTCATCTATAAATCTACAAACTGCCCATGTCTATCTACTCTAATCTAGGCAAACAAACTAAATAGACTTTTTTGCTCATTCCATGTGCTGCTCCTCCACATCACTAAATCCAGTAATACAGCAGGTGACAGTCAGTTCTGCAACTATGTCAACAGCATGGAATACCATACCATTCTCTCTAAAAACAGAGCATCTCAAACATTTTAAACAGAAGCTAGTCATACCTGCACAATCTCTGGCTTTGTCCCTGCACTAACCCTGGATAAGCATCTCTAGGCTAAACTGTATTTCCATACTTCTTTCTAGCCTTCAGCTGGTTACCTCTCATCCCTTTCACACAACCCTTCTTCTCCAGAATCTCACCCACTCGCAGTAAATGACTACAACCCCCACTTTCCCACTCACTTCATCCATCTTGCATTCACCTACAGAATCTTCTTTTCCTTTCCTTTTCCTCCTCCTTCACACTTTCAATAACTTCTAGTCCTTCTTCTTCTACTTCTTCGATCACCATTTAGTCTACTACACCAGCTGCTGACTAGCATAAAAATAAGCCTAAAAGGAGGCTGATTTTCTGCAACTGTACGTCTATTGTATGTCTTTATTATGAAACTCCTTACAGAAGTATACAATACTAGTGATCCACTGAACTCTATGCCTGCATATATACAATGCTAGAGGGCCACTGAACTCTGTGTCTGTATATATACAATGCTAGAGGTCCACTGAACTCTGTGTCTGTATATATACAATGCTAGAGGTCCACTGAACTCTGTGTCTGTATATATACAATGCTACAGGTCCACTGAACTCTGTGTCTGCATATATACAGTGCTACAGGTCCACAGAACTCTATGTCTGTATATATACAATGCTACAGGTCTACTGAACTCTACGTCTGTATATATACAATGCTACAGGTCCACTGAACTCTGTGTCTGTATATATACAATGCTACAGGTCCACTGAACTCTGTGTCTGCATATGTACAGTGCTACAGGTCCACAGAACTCTATGTCTGCATATATACAATGCTACAGGTCCACTGAACTCTGTGTCTGTATATATACAATGCTGCAGGTCCACTGAACTCTATATCTGTATATATACAATGCTACAGGTCCACTGACCTTTGTGTCTGTATATATATAATGCTACAGGTCCACTGAACTCTGTGTCTGTATATATACAGTGCTACAGGTCCACAGAACTCTACATCTGTATATATACAATGCTAAAGGTCCACTGAACTCTGCGTCTGTATATGTACAATGCTACAAGTCCACTGAACTCTATACTTCTGTATATATACAATGCTACAGGTCCACTGAACTCTACGTCTCTACATATACAATGCTACAGGTCCACTGAACTCTATGTCTGTATATATACAATGCTACAGGTCCACTGAACTCTATGTCTGTATACATATAATGCTACAGGTCCACTGAACTCTATGTCTGTATATATACAATGCTACATGTCCACTGAACTCTGTGTCTGTATATATACTATACTACAGGGCCACTGAACTCTATATCTGTATATATACAATGCTACCGGTCCAGTGAAATCTGTGTCTGTATGGATCACCTTCAGATGCCCGAAATCGCGTTTCGCCGACACACAAATCACCGACACCAAAAGACCGACAACATAAAATACCGACAACGCAAAACACCGAAAACCATTACACCAACACACTACACGTAAACAACACAGTACACTACATAACATATCCACTATCCCTAACCCAAACCCTAACCCTAAGGTCCGACACTACCGCACACTTACCCTACCTGCACCCTAACCCTAACTCACTTACCCACCCCTAACCCCAAGGTCCGACACTACCACACACTCACCCTACCTGCACCCTAACTCACTTACCCACCCCTAACCCCAAGGTCCGACACTACCACACTCACCCTACCTGCACCCTAACCCTAACTCACTTAACCCACCCCTAAACCCACAGTCCCTCACTATCGCACACACACCCTACCTGTACCCTAACCTAACTCACTTAACCCACCCTAAACTCACAGTCCCTCACTATACACTTACCTGTCCGCTCCTAACACTAAATCCCTCACTCTATCGCACACTTACCGAGTCCGTCGGGTTCTCACCTTGTTGGTCGTCTGCGTTGTCGGTGTTTTCGTCCCATCGGATTCCGTGTCGGCGAAACGCGTTGTCAGGCATCTGAAGGTGACCCGTCTGTATATATGAATGCTACTGGTCCATTGAGCTCTGTTTCTGTATATATACAGTGCTACAGGTCCACTGAACTCTATGTCTGTATATATACAATGCTACAGGGCCACTGAACTCTATGTCTATACGCATACAATGCTACAGGTCCAATAAACTCTATGTCTATATATATATATACAATGCTGCAGGTTCACTAAACTCTACATCTGTATATATACAATGCTACAAGTCCACTAAACTCTATGTTTGTGTATATACAATGCTACAGGTCCACTGAACTCTGAGTCTGTATATATACAATGCTGCACGTCCACTGAACTCTACGTCTGTATATATACAATGCTACAGGTCCAATGAACTCTATGTCTGTGTATTTATATATATATATATATATATATATATATATATATATATATATATATATATATAGATATATATATATATATATATATATATATATATATATATATATATATATATCATGCTACAGGGCCACTGAACTCTATGTCTGTATATGTACAATGCTACAGGGCCACTGACCTCTATGTCTGTATATATACAATGCTACAGGTCCACAGAACTCTGTGTCTGTATATATACAAACTACAGGTACACTGAACTCTACGTCTGAATATATACAATGCTACAGGTCCGCTAAACTCTGTGTCTGTTTATATACAATGCTACAGGTCCACTGAACTCTGTGTCTGTATATATACAATGCTACAGGTCCACTGAACTCTACGTCTATATATATAAAATGCTACAGGTCCACTGAACTCTGTGTCTGTATATATACAATGCTACAGGTCCAATGAACTCTATGTCTGTATATATACAATGCTACAGGTGCACTGAACTATATGTCTGTATATATACAATGCTACAGGTCCACTGAACTCTATGTCAGTATATATACAATGCTACAGGTGCACTGAACTATATGTCTGTATATATACAATGCTACAGGTCCACTGAACTCTATGTCAGTACATATACAATGCTACAGGTGCACTGAACTATATGTCTGTATATATACAATGCTACAGGTCCACTGAACTCTGTATCTGTATATATACAATGCTACAGGTCCACTGAACTCTATGTCTGTTTATATACAATGCTACAGGTCCAATGAAATCTGTGTCTGTATATATACAATGCTACCGGTCCTCTGAACTCTGTGTCTGTATATATACAATGCTACAGGTCCACTGAACTCTGTGTGTTTGTATATATACAATGCCACAGGTCCACTGAAATCTATGTCTTTATATATGCAATGCCACAGGTCCTCTGGACTCTGTGTCTGTATATATACAATGCTACAGGTCCACTGAACTGTTCGTCTGTATTCATACAATGCTACAGGTCCACTGAACTCTGAGTCTGTATATATAAATATACAATGTTACAGGTACACTGAAATCTATGCCTGTATACATATAAAATGAAATATGTATATATACAATGTTTCTGGTCAGAACTGCGGTGGTTGTGCTGCGGTAGCGTTGTCGCCTCACAGTAAGACGTTGTCCTGTTCTATTCTCAGCTAAAGCGTCTTCTGTGTGGAGACATGCATGAATGGGCGTACCTTCGTTGAAGGTTGTGCGTCAGAGATGGCAACTCGGCATGTAAAAATCTACTGCCAATCATTAGCGGACTGGAGTTCCGCTGTGGCTACCCCTAACCGGGAAAAGCCAAATGACACAACAACAACATTGTTTCTGGTCACCTGAAACTGTCTGTTTATCTACATAGATTCATAGATTAGTACTAGGCTAACTGCCCTTGCGAGCCATTTTAAACCTAGCCAATTATCCCCTGTGAGATTCAAACCTTGTACCTTGTGTTTGTAAGGCAAACACCTTAACCATTAGGCCACCCTCCCAACCCAATGCTACAGATCCACTGAAATCTATGTCTGTATATATACAATGCTACAGGTCCAGTGAAATCTATGTCTGTATATAAACAATGCTACTGGTTCACTAAAATATATGCCTATATATTGAATTATGCTTATAATCATCCTTTTCTCAAAACAATAATCTGTAGCTGTGCCTTACTGTATTATGTGCATTGACTCCATTGCTATGCAGACTTCTTAATATACTATTGAATGTCTTTTCAATATCATGTATATATTTTTACAAAATGTCTTTATTAACCAGACTATGTTTATACTTCTAAAATGCTGTTTTTTCGACAATTTCTATAAATCTTTATGTAATATGTATCATTTGCGGTGCTTCTCCCCTTGCCTCCACTAAATACTTTCCAGCCATAGTTTCCCGGTCAACAAATGCAATAAAAAAATAAATGAATGAATGAATCAATTAATTAATAAATAAGGCATATCAAAGTGGTTCAACTTTTTGTCAAATAAATGGCTTAGAGTGTGTTTCTGACAGTAACTGCCAGCCATAATATGAACAAAAGATGACTGACTGTAATAATTGGCTTATTTTGTCATGTCATTCTAAGGAGGTGCAATATTTGTCAGCATGGAAGGAGATGGTCAACAGACCATGCTGCTTTTCTAGGGATGGTCTGTACCTCTCCCTTCTAGGCTTTCAAATATTAGCCAAAACATTGTCTTCCCCCATAATGCCTTTTTTAGGCAATGCCATACTTAAAGTACTTCCAACATAGCAAATCAAAACTAAGAAAATCTAAAGGTATCACTGCTCAATGCTAGGAGTCTAACAAAAAAAAGCAACTCCCTAGAAGCTTCTTCACCCTAGAGAATGCTGACATCTGTGCAGTCACTGTCACATGGTTTAAAGCCACAGAGGGTACAATGACAGTACAAGTTTATAATGCCTTCCACTAATGTAGACCAGCTCTTACACAGATAGGGACTAAAGATGGAGGTGTCTCAATTTACATCAAAAATAAATACACCTCAAGGCTAGTCAAACAGGACAATGCACTTGAGCTTCCCCATATTCAAATCACCATAGGTAATATCCAATACCACTTCATTGCAAGCTATAAGATCCCCTTTATGACCCAGGAAACCCATACCATGTATTTAAACTTATTGGAAACACCACCCAACCCAATACCTTATTCATTGGCGACTTTAATTACCCCACTATTAACTGGGAATCCTATATGACACCAAACATACAGGCACAAAGATTCCTGGATTTTGTAAACACAAACTCCCTGGACCAGATTGTCAATAAACCAACCAGGGGTGCAACCATACGGGATCTGGTCCTAAGTAATATTGGAGAGTGCTGCACATCCCCCTAGTATAATGTCTTCCCTGGTAAGGTCAGACCACAAAATGGACTCCTTTGAAGTAAAAATAAAACATGGACCCCCAGCCAACCCTGGAATATTCAGAAACTACTCTAAGGCTAACTTCCTGCTATTAAATGATAACCTGACAAAATTTTAAGTGCCCATAAACCCTGAGAAGACTGCTGCTTATGTAGAACTGTTCACAGAAACCCTATACAAGCATGTTACAAGTTGCATAGAGGTGGAATCACAAAATCAGTAGGCTATATAACGGAAAGAAGAAAATAATGGCAAACACTAGAAGGAGCAGCACCCAGCAGGATAAAAGCACTCTTATAAAATTATGCAAACAACCCAGAGGACAAATAAAGTTTGCCAAAGCTAAATTTAAGGTAAATTTTCCCTACCAGGAAAAAGACAACTACAAGGCACTCTTTAGCTATGTCAGCAATATCAAAAGCAATACACAGTTTTGTGCAGAGCTCATTGTAAATGGAGACAGCTATACTGAGCTACAAGATATAGCAAACCTACCGGCTGTCAAATTCATCTTCAAGTTTACCCCTCTCTCCTCCTTAGCTTTCCCTCAGGAAATACCATTAAATACAACTCTCCCTGCTATCACTAATGAACACATCCTTAATGCTCTCTTTGAGGCCAAGAACACTGCATCAATGGGTCCAGACAATATCCCAGGATGTATTCTAAATAGCATCAAACATGACCTATCAGGCCCTCTGGAATTGCTATTTAACTGTAGCCTCCAAACATGCTTCATGCCTCTTGAATGGAGAACAGTAACAGTCATCCCTCTGCACAAAGGATGGGTCATCTGTAGACCCTGGAAACTATACAACCATAAGTCTCACTAGACTCATATGCAAAGCCATGGAAATGATCAGTAATGATATAGTAAACCTCAAGACACTGTACCCAACCCAATTTGGTTTAATCAAGGGCAGGTCATGCCTACTCAGCCTGGTGAACTTTTCTGAGAAGGACACCAAAGCAACAGATGAAGGCAAAATGGTTTACACTGCCTACCTTGACCTGGCCAAGTCATTTGATACAATACCCCACTCAGGCATTGTTGAAAAATGCAAGAAGTTAGGTACAAACCCTTATGTCACCCAGTGGATAGCCAACCGGCTCACAGACAGGACCCAGGAAGGCAGAAGTGGGGAGTCTACCTCTACAAAGAGGGCAGTCACAAGTGAAGTCCCTCAGGTATCGGTCCAGGGACTGTTCCTTTTTGGCACTTACTTCTCTGAAGCCAATGCCAATGTCAGTGGCCTCTGGCTTACCAAATTTGCAGATGACTGCAAATTAGGAGATGTCATTAAATCCCACACCAACACAAATGTTCTCCAGAAAGGGCCAACACAGACATAGAACTTGTGTCAGAGCCATGAACTAAAACTAAATGCCAAGAAATACATAATAGTAACCTTCAGGAAGTCATCCACCCCTGGCAATTATCATATAGACAACACACCCCTTAGAACTGACCCAGTAGTCAGGGACTTAGGGGCACACATAGACAGTAATCTAGCCTTTGACCATCACGCCTAGACAGTAGTGAGGAAATCATTCAATATTGCTCAACTTATAAACAAAGGTATGGCATCTAGGTCCAAGGAAGTCATTGTTCCACTGTATTCAGCATTCATCAGGCCTATCATTGAGTACAATGCCCCCTTTGGTATGTACCTAACCAGGCATATCTAGCAATTGGCATGTCTAGAGAGGTTTCTCACTAAAAGAATACAGGGCATAAGTAACATGTTCTGTGCAGACTACCTCAAGGCCCTATCCCTCTATTCTGTTTCCTACAGGTTGTTGAGGGGAGATTTATGCCTGGAATACAGGGCATCGTCAGACCCCACTCTGATGGACCTCCTGCATATCTGCAAAACAGACAACACTAAATTTACCCATTCTAAAGACTTAAATCTTGCCTGTGATATAAATAGGACCTGCTGGAGACACAGGTGTTTATCCCAGAGACTACAACATCTCAGGAACAGGCTCCCCATCCATCTGAAGCAGAGTTCCTCCCTAACCCAATTCAAGTGTAACTTGGACAACTGGATGGGGAGCAGAAACTTCATCCCTGGTTTGGCACCTGTGCCTCAAATGGACACAGGCAACCTGAAAATTATTTATCTCCCAGGCTTCTGCTTTTAAATGTTTCAACTCCCAAGCCCCTGCTTACCCTTATCAATTGGACCAGAACTTCTCAGAGATTTGGGATGCATGGTTAGGCTTAAAAAGGCCCTTGTGGTTGTTAGCTTAGTAAACGGCTATTAGCCTATGAGCCTATAAAATGGTTTTACTGTTTGCAGTTTGTGCTCATTAACAATGGCTCTTGTCTGCAGCATGGTCATCAGCACATACCAGAGGCAATGCCTTTTTTTTCTGAACTTGAAGAAGTTGTACTAACAATCTTTTAAACATTACTTTGTGGCATGTTTTAACTTGTCAAAACAAAAAGATATTGTTAAAGGATCGCTGAGATACCTCAGTACTGTTAAAAACATTACAGTGTATACTTGAACATATATGTTTAGTTGAGTGTGTGTGTGTCTATCAAATGCATAAACTGAATGTAAATACATGTGCTGGTAATATTTAGAATATTTAAAGCAATAGTGTGTTAACGTTATACTTTCATCAGTTTTTTGACATTTCCTATTGGTTAAACATTTTAAATTAAACATTTTCTGCTAGTTTGACTTTATAATAATGTGAAGATCAGAGCTCTGTTGAAATGTCGGCACTAGAAATGCTGTGTCGAAAAACTGGAAAAAAAAAACAGACTGCAAACACAGGAGAAAAGTGAATTTTGAAAATTTCTCTTCTCCTTAAAACTACTTTTTATGGGTAGGGGGGCAACCCGCCTGCACACCCCATGTGGGGGACACATCCAAAACTTATATATACCAACTCCAAAATTAGCATACTTCAGAGAAAAGGGAATATTGAAAGAAGTGACATCTCAGACCTGGTATATACAAGTCCGATCTTTTGGCCGTTCAGTCTTCATAGGTTCATCGGTAGGTACTAGGCTATCGGCCCTGGGGCCTATGCAAGCCCAGCCAAAAAGGTACCCTGGCTTTTGCCACCCAAGAAAATTATTTTCCTGTGCCATTGTCAAGCAGAGCCACAGAGGTGATCCCTGGGGTGAATTTCCTATTTCCCATCCAATCATCAAGATTTTTCTTGAAGAGCGCTAATGAGGAGTTTTGTTTGATATAGATAGGTAGTTTTTCCAGAGTATGGGAAGTCTCTGGGACAGGAATCTATCCCTCCGGCATGTTCTTTTTATTGTGGTGACAAGGTTTAGGACCCTAGAGCAGTTAGCTAGGAGGGATTGGGATTTCTTTAAGTGGAGCATGTCCAACAGCTCTGGGTTTGACATAGCTTTGTATGTTAGGCAGAGATCACCTCTGAGTAGGCAATATGCGACAGAGTAAGGCTGGAGTTTTTTGAGATGGTCTGGGTAGGGCATCTGTTTGAGGCTGGTAATCCTCTTTGTGAGGTATTTCTGCGGCCTTTCCAGTTGTTGTAGATGTCTTGTGAGGTACATACCAAAAGGGGCATTGTACTCTATAATGGGTCTAATGAGTGATGAGTAGAGGGAAACAATGACCTCTTTTTTTTCTGGATGAGAAACCTTTTGTGATGGGGTGTGCCACATAGAAGGATTTCCTGACTACTGTGGTGATGTGATTATCAAAGGAGAGACTACTGTCCACCTGTTTCCCAAGGTCTCTTATCACACTTTCGGTGTTAAGTATACTACCGCCTATGTTGTAGTTCATGGGTACAGAGTTTTTACCAAAGGGGATGACAATGCACTTTTTGGCATTGAGCTTGAGGCCATGGCTTTGACACCAGGCATCTGTCTCAGTGAGGCCCTTTTGTAGGATGTCCACATCGTTAGGAATTTTGATTATGGCTCCTAGTTTGCAGTTATCTGCGAACTTCATTAGCCAAAGACCTTCTGTGTTAGCCTGTACTTCAGAGAAGTAGATACCAAACAGGAGAGGACCCAGGATTGAACCCTGTGGTACTCCACTTGTCACTGGTCTGAAGTTGGAGTTGGAGTCTGCTACTTTCACAGTGTGGGTTCTGTCAGTGGGTCAGTTGGCAACCCATCTTGTGACATAGGGATTTATACCTAGTTTAGTGAGTTTATCTATAATTGCAGAGTGGGGGATGGTGTCAAAAGCCTTGGCAAGATCTAGATAGGTTGTGTGAACCACCTTACCCTTGTCTACGGTTTTGGTGACTGCTTCAAAGAAGTCTATCAGGTGTAAGAGACATCATCTGCCTTTTACAAACCCGAACTGGGTGGGGTCCAGAGTTTGAAGATTACCAATGTCTTTGTTTATAAGTTCCATGATGATACGTTCCATGGCCTTGCAGACCAGGCTCGTCACTCTAATGGGGTGGTAGTTCCCGGGGTCTGTGGTGGCTCCCCCCTTGTGGAGTGGGATAACCATCACTGTGTGCCATTCAGTAGGCACAAAGCCTGAGGTGAGGCTATGATTGAACATGGTACTTAGGTGGGGTGCCAGTTCGTTCTGTAGTTTGTGTAGAACGCAGCCTGGGATGTTGTCTGGTCCCATGGATGCTGTGTTCTTGGATTTGGAGAGTGTGGTTTTTACCTGTGCAGCCATGATTACAGGAACTTTGCATTCTTCCGGTATAGAGATGGGCTCTTTAGGGGGTGAGAGGGGGGTAAACTTAGCACTGAACCTATCTGCCAGGATGTTGGCTATATCAGTTGGGTCTGTATATTTAGTGCCATTGCGCTGTAACTCAGAGCAGATCTGAGTGTTGCCACTGAGATTCTTGACATAGCTATAGAATGCTTTGTGGTTGTCTTTAGAATCAGTGGCAATTTTGTTTTCGTAACTAGCTTTGGAGGATTTTATCAGGGATCACAGCTTCTTATTAAGGGTGACCAGGGAGCTCCTCCACTCATGGGATTTTACTCTCTTTTGCAACAGTTTCTTCCTTCTGTTGTACAGTTTGTTTATGGCAGGGGACCACCAGATTGGCTTCCTTTTTTGGAGGATAGCATCTTGGTTCTGTTTGGGATAGCACGATCCATGCACTCATGTAAGTGCTTATAAAGTGCAATTGTGTAGGATTCAGTAGTCGTAACTATATTGTCCATCTGCATGGGTGTCATGAAGTTCACCACTTCTGTCTTAAGAAGCATGAAGTTGGCTTTGGAGAAATTTTTTACCATGATTTCCTTAATGGGGGGTGGGGGCAGGATGTGGATATCTAGAGTAAGTAGCTTATGGTCGGATCGGACCAATGAGGTATTGACTTCAGGTGTGGAACACTGGTCACTCATGTTGGTAATGACTAGATCTAGGATATTGTTGCCCCTGGTGGGTGTGAGGATAAGTTGATCCAGGGCATTGGAGTTTATGAATTCAAGAAAGCGTTGAGTGAAGGAGTTGGTACATGAGTAGTTTTCCCAGTTAATAGTGGGGTAGTTGAAATCGCCCATTATTAGGGTGTTTGGTTGAACCCTAATATTTTCCAGCACATCAAGAAAAGAGGAGTGTGAATCCTGGGGAATGATGGGTGATCTGTAGCAAGCTACAATTTGGACTGCAGTTTTGCAAAGAGTTAGTTGCACTTGGATAACATCGGCTGCATTATGCTGAGCAACTAGCCTGGAGGTGTGGATATCCTTAATGAATATGGACACACCTCCGCCTTTGGTGTCTGGTCCAGGTTACATGGCCGAAAAGTGTGGTATGAGTTATAGCCTGGTAGTGCAGGGGTGCTCTCTGGAGCCTTGAACCAGGTTTCAATCACTGCACAGATATTGATGTTCTCCATTTTAAGGAGTGCCTCGAGTGACTGCATTTTGAGATTTAGACCTCTAGCATTTAGTAGCATCACCCTCCATTTTTGCTTGCCTGTTCCTGTTACAATGGTGAATTTGTCATTTGAACCTTGCCTAAAAAAGACACTATAGGGGCAGCAAGAACCTTAGCAAGTATCCGGAATCCCAGGGGTGACAGATGCAGGCCATCTCTGGCAAAGCATCGTGGTCTGTCAACTATGTTATCCCAGGCAGACAGGTACTGGATCCCTTTAGAATGGCACCAGAAGCTTAGCCAATTGTTGAAGTCAATCATTTTGTCCTTGTACTGCAGCATCATTCTGGGTGATGGCAGAATGCTACTCAGGGCTAGGGTCATACCTGCCTGGGCTGCAACATCGGAGAGCTCTTCCATGTCTCTTTTCATGTTGTCCAGGGAGGTACAGCTCAGGTCATTCACAGCAACATTGACAATGACAGAGTCATATTTGTACTTGTTGTGGAGTGACCTGAGTGATTGGGTTATGTGATGGATCCTGGCACCCAACAGGCAGCTGACAGTAATCTTCTCCTTGTTTAGCCTGGTGAGTGGGACATCAGTGTGCCTGACTATAGAGTCATCTATCACTAGTGTGTTGGGTACGTTGTTTTGCCTTATTGGCTGTGGTTGAGTGGCACACTTGAGTTTGCGGACTATGTGTCATTTGGGTTGTGTTGGGGGGGTGGTGGTTGTTTGCATTTCTGCTTTGGAGGTCTCTGTTGCTTGAGCAGATTATTATTGAGAGTCTCTGTGAATGTTTTTGTTTTTCTATGTGTGGATTTTGGTGGTGCAGATTTAGTGAGACTATGTGATGAGTGTGGTGTGGTGCAAGTGTTTACCTTCTCCTCTTGACTGTCAAGTTCAGTCTTGATTGGAGAGAGCTTTACCTCCAGTTTGGTTAGATAATGCTGTACACTGAAGAAGGCTAGGTTCAAAACCCAGGCCGAAACCGGTTTGTGTTAGGATGCTACAATGCTGTTTTAGTAGTTTTTATTAAACTACTATTTGCTTTATCACAGTCTACTTGCTGCTGGCTTATTTCCTTGTTGTAGATAATGCATCTCTCACAGGTTGTAGTGTTGGGTGGTAGGAGGAGAGGGTTGTCTGTGTACATGAGGCAGTTTCTACATTGCCCCAAGATGCTCAGATTCAGCAGATAGACAGGAGAGAACACTGGGAGCTGACCCTTGGACATGCATGAATAAAAAACTATTTTCATATAGATAAGTGAGGAAAGGGAGTACAAGAGCTGTTTTTCTCTAAGCAAGTGAGGAAAGTAAGTACTAAAACTGTTTTCCTCTAGGTAATGAGGAAGATTGAGTGCTGTAGTAATTAGCAGGTTATTTAGTGCTTACAAGTTCTGAACAAGTGCTGATCACGAATAAGGAAATTTAAGTGCTAAAACTAAGAATCTGTATCTGGACTAAACTAGTTACAGGAAAGGGGGGAAACAAGTGCAAATGCGGGCTTTTAAATCAGATAGTTGAGAGAGATGGAAAAACTGCCCAAACGGCCAATAACTACAATTTCTGGTCCAGAACCACTCCTTATGTGGTAGATAGGTTACCTAGTGCTTGCCACTCCCACTGATAAGCTAGAAGGCTTCCCTCCAACACAGAAAGCTTGGGGGGCTCAGAAGCTTACATACAGTCCTGGATACAGCAAATCTGAATCTGGACTACACTAGTTACAGGAAAAGTATATTTCTCTTTATATATATATATATATATATATATATATATATATATATATATATATATATATATATATATATATATATATATACACTTTATATATATATATATATATATATATATACAGAAAAGTAGCTAAAACAGCAGTAAAACAATTCAAATGCAGTGCAAGCTAGCACACTTGAGTATGTAGCAATGTTAGACCAAACAGTTTAAAAATGCAATTAAATTAAAAATGACTAAAAACAAGTGCAGAAGGAGTCTATTAGGTAGAATGAGGTAAAGAGATGGGACTGGGGGAGTGTCCCAGATCAAATCTATAGTGGGGGCGGGCAACTGCAAAAGCCTCCAAATTTAAACAACAACACAGGAATAGGGAGGGTGGGTATGGGAAAACCAACACCTTCAGCAGAGATCTGAAAAACTATACAGTGAAGCAAAAATAACAGTGCACAACTCTGAAGTTAGCCAGCAATTATATAAAATTAGTCAAACAACAATTACCAGGACACAACTCTGAAGTGCCAGAAAAATATACTCAGCTCTGTATATCTCCAGATAGTTTGAAGAGCACTCTGTCAGGACACAGGAAGGCTCCAGCAATGATATGCAGACTTTTACTAAGAGGGTCTAATTTTATGCATGTTTCGTGACTCACTCTAGTGGGTCCCAGCATTTAAAATGGTTACTATGTAGAGCTATAGGAAATATGTTAGCCCATCCTCTATCATTTTCACTTCACTTTTTTATGAGACATACCTCAGGAAACTTTTTTTGTATGGACAGAGGTACCCATACTCTGGTAACAGTATATAACTCTTCCAACAGGCTGATATTGCTGGAATTAAAGGTTCACACAGAACTTAATAAACATATCTTATAGTAAGTAGTACTACTTGGGAAAATGATTAAACTAATACAACACTTTGAGGAAAAATTATGATTTCATAGATATAATGCAGTTTCACTATGTTTTCTCAAGACTTAAATGAAGCTTTAGCTATGTAAAAGCTTCAAAACACGTGTCCATCTGGGGGAGTTTCATCTCATCCTCCCTGTTTATATATATTAACTGCAATGTTGAATGACTCTGGGGAAAAATAAACATCCAAAGACTCTGAATTATTGCCAGCACAAAGGTGGAAACCTTGCAGACAGTTATCTCTTGTGCAGAGCAGTGATATGTGAGTTGCATATTGAGAACCTATGCTTGTCAAGTTGAAATCTCATCTATTTAACAATTGAAAAAGAATGGAGAAGCCATAACAGACTGCACATGCAACAAAAGCACTGGTTATTTTATTTAGCAGTCATCATAAAATTCTAAACTTGAGTTTATATTGGAAAAATGGACTAAAAGGGCATAGAAGAGCATGTCTACATTATTAGCATGAAATTCACATAAATACCATAAAGATACAGAGCAAACGACATAGCTTAAATCACATTAATGTTTTACATAACACTTCAGTTCATTCATTTGCTTTCACTATGAGTGACCGATGGGTAATTAACCAAAGCAGTATCTCCCCAGACCCAATTTCCTGAAAAGATATCTCCCCAAAACACTGCAACCCCCCCAAGTAATATAAGAAACTCCATGATCACACTGTCAGGGGAGAGTGGGCAACACTAGGAAATGCATTTAGTGCCTGCATGATTACCTGAGAATTTTTCCCAATGAAGATCCCAGGATTGTCGGGGAATTGAATTTCAGGGAGTTGAGGCTTGAGGAGTCAGGATTCATCTAGAGGTAGTGTAGCCATTCATTCATTCATTCATTCATTCATTCATTCATTCATTCATTCTCTGATACCTGTTTTATCCTAGTCAGGTCTGCAGGAGAGCCAGAGCCCCTACCAGCAAACAATGGATTTAAGGCAGAAAACCTATTCTGGCCAGGATGCCAATCCATTACAACACATGCAAGCACATACACAAACTCACAGACACATGCAAATACTCACACGCACACACGCACACACGCACACACGCACACACACACACACACAAACACACACACACACACACACACACACACACACACACACACACACACACACACACACACACACACACACACATTGCACTTACACTTTTGGGCAATTCATAAGCTCACCATTTTACCTATCACCATATCTTTGGGATGTTGGAGGAAACCAGACACCACAGAGAAAATCTTATACAGGAAATCGAAATGTTTTACCATGTTGGAGAGCTGAAAAAATCCTTAGTGAAAAATTGTCAGCTGGGGTTAAAGTATAAAGTATATCTAGGATAATTAACCTGAAAATTCCTCAGCTAGTAGTATGAAAATCAGAACTACTCAGAAACAACTCTAACTCACCAGGTGCAATACCATGCTGTACAAGGCCCTTAACACTTCAGCCAGAACTTTGAAAACAAATTCGTAACGTGTACTGCATATCCTTTTCTTAAACATTTTGCTGTATATGTAATCAACACTTCCTTAAGAGATTTAAAATATAAGAATCAAAGTGCTTTACATTCTTTGATTTGTTATCACGACTGTAGAAAATTCCAGACATTTCCTTGCTTTCCATGAAAGTTGCAAAGCTTTTAATTACCATTGCATTTTGACTCAATGACAAACATTAATTCGATTCTATTCAACACATAGTAGGGCCAAAGGACAGGGAAAGAAATCTTGCAACTGACTATCTTAATTCATGCATTTCTTTTACTGCATTTTGGTGTGTTGGCTTTTATTACTACAATGCTTCTTTGCCTTTTGTGCAATAAAGTTAATACCCATAGCTAAAAAAAAAAAGCAAATATTTCCTTGAAATGTGCTTTTCATCTGATACAATGGTATAAGCTGACCTACCAAAATTATTTTCTCAGATATAATAAAAAACTAAATCTCTAGAGGTCAGAGCATTTCTGACAAACTATTCCCACCAGAAAACTGGGGAAATTCTCTCTTTCTGTATTATGCACAGAAGAGTTAATGTCAGTGGATAAGTGGTATTAAACAGGGGTCTCATGCCTAAAGTATCCAGTCTCTCTTGGTTGTATATATCACCGTCTTTCCCTCTCTCACTTTCTCTTCTCTCTTACTTTTTCCTTCTCTCCCTTGGCTGTGAAACAGCACAAGGAGTCTCTTTGTATCAGTCCTAATCCTAAGGCAACACAGCTTTAGCAACATCCAAGGATAAAAGCACCATCAAACCACAACTTTATGGGGGCAAATCTTCTCTAATCCCTCGCTTTAGCTAAACAAAGCTCTGTGCCCTAATCCTCTATTGCTTAAAAAAAAAAGCCCGGATTTTGTTTTTTAGTAAGAAGATGAGCCAAAAGGACTAATTTTGAGAGAGACTAACCAACTCTGACAGCCTTTAAAAAGGGAAAGAAATTAAAGGGAAAAGAAAAACAGATGCAAAGTTTTCTCTCATTTCAAGTTTTTTTTTCTAGATCTGTGCAATATGAGAGAAAATAGTGAGGGGTGAACTGATTTCTGTTTGGCTTATTTCTTTTTGTGTGTGTGTGACACTCTAACCAAATCAAACTCAGACCTTGGACTCCTAAGCTCTTTTTGATCTTTTGAGAGAGACTTAAAACTGTAATGCACTATTCCTAGGAAAACAATCTAAGCCAAATCAATTAACTAAATAAACTAGAACCATGAAAATGTATATTAAATGAATATTTAAATATACCAGCCACAGTACAATTATGGTTCCGTCATCTTACTTACATGTTTACCATTGCAAGTTTCTGACTATGTTTTCTCAAGGTTTTTTTGTTCTATTTGAATGTAAATGTTGATCCAATGTGCATTATTCATTTACAAACCAAATACTTGCATTCTGTTCTTTTTCTTTAATGCCACTACTCATGAAAGACAGTAGACTGACAGCTCTGGAAACTAAAGTCCCCTCTTTATCCACATGTTACATGCATGGGCAGGCACAGAGCACGGTTTGCTGTGCAAATGTGCGTCAAGCATATGACACAAGGACCACCTCCAGTGAACACGATAGTAATTCCAAGTCCCCAAGCCTACTCACACCTTCCCTGATAATATGCCGTGTTAACAAGGGTTAGCAGGTACAGTAACTTGTTGAGCTGTAGCTGTAGATTGAAATTATATGAATGGCGGATTACATACAGCATATCTTATTTTGCAAGGGCCACATGATTCTAAAAAAACCCATGGGAATGTGGCTGGTTTTAATCGATGATGTGCACATGATTTTGGGAA
Source organism: Protopterus annectens (assembly GCF_019279795.1). NCBI lineage: Eukaryota > Metazoa > Chordata > Ceratodontiformes > Protopteridae > Protopterus > Protopterus annectens. The sequence continues at coordinate 1,100,451,812 of NC_056744.1, forward strand.
TACAGTACTGCATAGAAATGAATAGGACAATGGAAAATTATTCTCATTTTTATCTGCTTAGCACTGTAATTTTTGTGATGGTACAATCTTTGGCATTTCTATTACTTATGTACAATACTGGATAGTTAATGGTCAGTAAAGCAAACGCAAACTATTCTATGCCTGTTATGATGTGTCTCAAAACAACTGAAGCACAGCTATATTTGAAATGTGTATATAGTGTAGAAACAGCACTTTAGTTTAAACACAGACATATTAGAAACCTACTAGTCAGTTGAGTCCTGATCAGAATCCATTGCAGGATATTATTTCATATTTTGAACAGTGTTGTTCCATTTACACATTAAATACTTTTCTAAATATTTAATAATTCCTTTGATTTGGTTTATTAAACTGATTGCCTCTTAAGACTTCCTAATTTTGCCTGCTTAAACTGTCCATCCTTTATATGTGTACATATACACACGCATATATGATCTTATTCAACTAAATCAGAAGTCTTATTTATCTTTTTAGACAGGGACTGGGCCATTTTTGTTTCTTACTTATGGGTGGTAATGGTGGACGAAGGGTGCACTGACTGAAATTTCTAATGCACTTATACTGAGTACAGCATAGGTAGAAATATAATCGAATGCTTTGTGTAAACAGATAATCTGATCAGAGTAAGCAATAATACTTGACAGGGTGGCCAGTACTGGGGAATAATGGGGCATCTATTGTAATAATGAGGCACAGTACCACAGGTAAAGGACTTCATAGCTCCTGCCTAGTATATTATTCTCTAATACTGTTACCTTGGAGAGTTTTATAGTGCTTAGAAAACAGGAACTGACAGAGACAATATTTTCTTTTGATTTGCTAATGAAGGATTTATTTTTTATTTTTTGTATTAAATTGTTCTAGTACTTGTGAGAAATCTACTGGAAGAAGATATCTGTTTACGTGGGGTTGATATATTTAAATTTAATAGTATATTGGAACAGTGACACTAATGACCCATATGTGTGTGTGTGAGATGACTGAATTCACCTGTGAGTAAACAACAAACTGCAAATGCACACTCTTGTAGATGTGACAGAGGAAATGATTAACCACACATACCCAAATCATTAACTAGGCTATTACATTTGCTCATGTGCTGCTCTGCATAATTTTATGAGTGTTATGAGCTATATATGATATAATGTCTATTCATTTATTTGCTATGCCTTACTTAACTAGCAGTGGTTTGTATACAGGAAACTGAGCATGAATGGAATCTTACATTGTTAATAAACTACTGTTTTATTGCTATATTTGTACTTTACTTGTGCCTAAGTCATAGTTGAAAAGGGTCCCTTTCCCCAGTTCACTTACCAAGATACTCAGAAAGTAAATAAATACACACACGCGTGCGGGCGTGTGCGCGCGTGCACACACACACACACACACACACACACACACACACACACACACACACACACGCTCGCTTGTGAACACACATAGACACACACACTTACAAACACACACACATTGAAACACAAACGTATACACATTCACATGTAAATACATGCTCACGCATACACTCTCACATGCAAACACACACATACACAAACACAGACCTTTGCCCATGTAGCTGTATTTTCCATTTCTTCTATCCTTTTGAAAGCTAAAACTACCATTGAATCCTTCCTACTTTAGTAATAATCTCTGTGGCAGAATGTGAAGGCTACAGAATACTTGTTGTAAAATAGTACAAAATAATACCCATAGAAATTACAACATCAATACTGTGCTGCATCCATAATTGGAATATACGTAATACTGCCTACATTATCAAAACAAGGGTCTGCATCTCAACCTGAGGTTTGGTTATTTTAAGTTCCTTCTTAGGCCTGACTAAATTTCTCTTATGACAAATGGTGTTAAAAACTGGGTTTTTGCAGTTTTATAATTATCAAGAAACAATTAAAAAAATATGTAATCATTCATATGCCTGGTATGACTCTCTTGGTAAGAGTAATGTGCATTGTCTAATTTTTCTTTTATGTAAAAGTAAAGTTTGAGACTTAGGCTGTGGGACTTATTTTTGTATCAAAGGTCACAGTTATCTTTCTGATGGGTTATCAGAGATCAGACAGGAATCATGGGACAGTGCATCACTTTACTAGATTTACAGTCTTTATTTTATTTATTTATTTATTTTTTACAAAAGATTTTAAAAAAGCTATTTTGTCAGTCAAAACCCTAATCTGGAATTGAAAAAAAAAGCTGCTATAGTGACAGTGACCAGAAATTATGGCGAATTAATTAAATAGAAAGAAACTCCCTAGCAGTTTCAATGTACTTGAAATGAGTGAAGTTGTTAATGAGAACTGACTGATGCAGATATACTGTAGGCAAAGCAGAAAACACTGAAAAAAAAATGTGAGACTTTATGAAATGTAAAATGCATTATAAAATTGGACTTAAATATGCAGCATGCTGCAATGGCAGTTGGGAAGTCTAAGGATCATTTGACATGTTCAAAAAGCTGTCTAGCAACTCTAGAGTGGTGCACAAAATAAAAATGTGGGTTTGAACTGTCTGAAGCAACTAGGCTGGAAATGTTGTGTAGTGTAGCAGGAGACTGCTTCATGCTACAGAAGCAGGAGGTGAGTATGTCTTTATTCAGGTGCGGGATCAACCTTGAAAATCCAATAGTCACTCAATAGCAGTCCTGGACACTCACTAAAACATGACTAAACAGCACAATGCTCAACCTTCCATGTGTTAAAAATAAAAAAAGTTTATTGAAAGTCAGTTGACAGATTAAGCGCTTTCACCCACACACCGTGGGCTTCATCAGAATCTGATTCCTTAATTAACATCACACTATTTATACACTCAATCAGCCAATAAATAAAAACCAAATTATCACGCGTGTCAAAAATATAAGCAATGCTAAAAATACTATTAATTCCACGTACAAAAATCCGTTGCAATTCCTTATCAGTACTATATATCTAAACAATCCACAATTAATACACATTATAAATTTTCTTTTTTTAATAATTAGATGTTGTATATTAAAGCTCTACCTTGTAGGACCGGTTTTATAGATATTGTATCACTGATACCAGGGAAACTAGTGGCACTTAATAACAACCGCCACCTTACCTCCTTCTCCTCAAGTAGTATTTTAGAACTGCCACATCTAGGATCAATTTTTAAGGTGTCTAATATAGCAAATTTAAACATCCTACACTCTGGGCTTGCTACTAAATGTCTATACAGAGCATTATTAGTATTACATTTCCTTATTTCATATTGATGTTCATATATCCTATTTTTTAATGATCTGTTAGTTTTACCTACATAAAATGCGGGGTATGAAATACATTTAGCTAAATAGACTTCATGTTTGATATGACAGTTTCCTTTTTTAAAAATATAGATGTTTTGTTGATGTTTTAAAGTGTAATTTCCTCTAATTCCAATATTGCATAACATAAACTACAGTTTCCACATTTTCTAGTGCCCTTATGTATATCATCTCTAGAAGAGGTATAGCACAGGCTCTCAAATCTGTCCTTCAAGTTCTTCCCAGTTTTATATACAAAAGTAGGCGTATCTCCTACTAAATTATATATATCTCTACCACATTTCAAGATATTCTAGTTTTTACTAATAATGTTCTTAATACTATGTGCTGCTGAATTATATTCAACAATGCAAGCTCTCATAAATGTGCCATTCTCATTTATCTGAACTGTAGATAAACCTGTATCCAATATTGGTGGATATCTAGTGTCCCAATGTTCTTTGACAAAATTAACGGTATTTTTAATTAATTTAGGGGGATATCTTCTTTCAGCAAACATTTAACCTATAATTCCCAACTCTCTAATCATATCTTCATACACTGATGTCATTCGTGCTGCCCTTATGCATTGCCCTTTAATTATACTTCTCTTTTGTGAGTAAGAGTGGCAGCTGGTAAATTCCAAATAATGATTACTAAAAGTGGGCTTTCTGTATAAGGTAGATTTAAATCCTTCCTTGGTGTTAGATATAAATGAGTCTAAAAAGGAGAGTCCCTGTTGACTATAGTTATATGTAAATTTAAAATAGTTACTCAAATTGTTCAGATATCCAATAAATTCCTTAATAGAATTCTCACTACCTTTCCAGAGAACAAATATGTCATCCAGGAATCTGACATAACACTTAATGTTCTCTGTATGCTTACTATGAAGGACATATTGCATTTCCCAATCAATGAGTACGAGGTTGGCATAGATAGGGGCGCATGAGGCACCCATAGCTACACCTCTAACTTGCCGGTAATATTCTCCTTCATAATATATATAATTGTGTTCTAACACAGACATGAATTCAGTAATGAGATTGATCTTATTCCAATCTAGTCCCGAAATTTTTCTCATACTGTTCATGAAACTGTCCAGTCCTTCATCTTTAGGTATACTTGAAAGTAATCAATAACATCAATAGTTACAAATATCTTCCTCCCATATCTGTCTCGTACGTCTTCTTAAAAAATCCCTAGAATCTTTAATAATGTGATTAACTTGGTTTTAAATATATATATATATATATATATATACACCTTTAAGCCACTTGTCGATAAGTATGCCAAAGGGGAATGTTTTCGATTTACTACCTGAAACAGTTGGAAGCAGTGGGGGTTCCATAATATTTTTATGTACTTTGGGTATTCCTACTATTGATGCTATTACTGGTTTTTCTACTTCAAGGAAGTTGTCTATATCCCTGGAGAGTCTATCTTCCAATAAATATTCCTCTAAATAAGAATAAATTATTTTATATGCTATATTGATTTTGTTAATAGAGAAAACTGTATATTTTGTCAGTGTTGTTCAATATATTATACATTTTGTTTATGTAGTCGATATTATAACATAATACAATACCCCCGCCTTTATCGGGTTTCATAATTCTAATAGATGAATCCTTACACAAGCTCTGCATAATCTCCCACTCTGCTTTGTTAAAATTAAATCTACCATATTTCTCTCTATATTTAATTCCATCACAGAACTTGTATAAATCTTCTGTAACAACTTTTTCTAAAGTGGCAATAGTAGGGTGTATTGGAGGACTGAAGGTGCTTTGTCACTTAATGGGATCTGGATCAGAATTAATTCCTTTACCCTTAAAGAACACTGCCAAATTTAACTTCCTGAAAAACAATTTTATTTCAATAAGTGTATCCACTAAATTGAATTTATCAGCAGGTACAAATTTCATCCCTTTGACAAATAATGAAAAGTGTTCTTTGGTAAGCTCCAAGGATGTATAATTGTAGATGTTAAAATTCTGATAGGTATAAATAACCTTATGACTATTAACTATCTACTGTGTTGTTTGTCCTTGTATCTGTTTCCCTTGCTCTGATACTGCTGTGGATAATACTGGCCCTGTCCTGAATCCCAATGTTTGAATTGGTGGTTCCTGTATCCCCATGTTTTGGTCCTGTGAAAATGTCCATAATGTCTACTATTCTTAAAATCATTCTTTCCAACTGTTTGTCCACTAGTACTAACAACTATTTCATTGTTTACACTTTGTACATTTCTTTTATTTTAGGGGTTGGCATCATGTATCTGAAACTGTTCCATATCCCTAAGTAACTTTTTACATTTATTGTTATATATCTTCTCACATTTTTTATTAACATTGCTAAATTGCTTCCAATAAAACCCTTCCCACTGTTGGAATATTAAATCATTAGTAATTATATCATTTAAAATGCCAACTTTATTAATTTAGTAGCAAGCCCAGAGTGTAGGATGTTTAAATTTCTATATTAGACACCTTAAAAATTGATCCTAGAGGTGGCAATTATAAAATACTACTTGAGGAGAAGGAGGGAAGGTGGCAGTTGTTATTAAATGCCACTAGTTTCCCTGGTATCAATGATACAAGATCTATAAAACCGGTTCTACAAGCTAGAGCTTTAATATACATCTAATTATAAAAAGGAAATTTTATAATATGTAGTAATTGTGGATTTTTTAGATATATAGTACTGATAAGGAATTGAAACAGATTTTTGTACGTGGAATTAATAGCATTTTTAGCATTGCTTATATTATTGACACACATGATAATTTGTTTTTTATTTATTGGCTGATTGAGTGTATAAATAGTGTAATGTTAATTGAGAAATCAGATTCTGATGAAGCCCATGGTGTGTGGGCAAAAGCGCTTAATGTGTCAACTGACTTTTAATAAACTTTTTTATTTTTAACACATGGAAGGTTGAGCATTGTGCTGTTTAATCATGTTTTAGTGAGTGTCCGGGACTGCTATTGAGTGACTATTGGATTTTTGAGGGGACTTTTTGTCTATGGTTGTGTGCACCTTATTCTGCAGGATCAACCTGTCCAGTTGAAGCTGCATGCAGGCAGGTTAATTCAGGTCACAAAAGGGCTTGTTTAGGTCCCATTATTTGACTTCAGTAGAAAGGTGTACGCAGGGATCCCAGGAGCATGAATGCAATTTTTTTTTCTGCTAGTCTGTGCAGTTTGCTATAATGCATGAGTGAGTCACTGATAAGAGGAGCCAAGGAAGCTTATTTCTGTAAGATTCCAGAACTTTATAAGGATTAAATGAAGTGATGTATGGTAAAGTAATCTATAGCCAATTAATTATTTATTTGTTTTATCAGTGTCAGTGGTGCGATAGGTAACATGCTCAGCTTTGGTGCAGATGGCTGTGGGTTCTATTCTTACACCAGGGAGATGGACTGCTGACACTACATTGCAGTATAAAGGGAGTATTACGTTCCTACGTACGTGTTTAGTCTTTTGGAAGAGATACTTAACTGAGAGTCCATGTATCTGTGGTGGATATAAAGGTTCTTTATTGTTTATACAACTTATACACACTATTTATATTATTTACATTATTTACACATTATACAATATTTACAAGTATTTACATTTTTACCTAACATGTAACACAGTTCCCTATATCTTAGTTATTCCACCAAATCTTTTTTCCACAACCAAAAATGTACCCTTTTCAAAATTTCAGGCAATACCCATATATCATTAAACTTGATTTCATTTAATCTCTTGTTCATATTGTCCATAGAACATAAAACAATCTTTTATGAATCTCTTTCATCTCTTTTTGTTTTTTTTTTTGCTACCGTAGTATACATATTGCAACATATTCATATATATATATATATATATATATATATATATATATATATATCTGTAACACTTTGAAAAATTTTCAATATCTTAGCTTCACATACTTTTTTCCATAATTCCTTTACTCTTGAACAATTTAAAAAGACGTGGTCCATCATCTCAAACTCTACACAATAATAACACACTTTCTGTTGATTTTTTTTATAAGGCATATTAGATTTAACAGACATTTTTCCTATTGTCAATCTCTACATAAAATCATTGCATTTGTAAGTTTTTCTACTCCATGCAAGTCTTATCTTAATCAGATTTCTTTCTTCATTTACTAAATGGTTCCACTGGTGTATATTTAATAATGTGTACTCATTATATTAGAATACCGATCTTTTTTATTTTTTTCTACATTTTTATATTTAATTTCCACAAAAAAATATATATATATTTTGATACTCTCTCAAGTATTAATTTAGTAAATCTTTCCATCCTCCTTTCTCAGAACTTATTTTCTCCCCAAAAGTCTTATATTTATCTTTCATTATAAGATTTATTAAACTCTTACATTAAACTTCTAATCCTACCAAAACTTTACAAAGGTTCAATGAAGCTATATATACAACTGAATTGATTAATCCCAGTCCTCCATCTTCTTTAACATACAGAATCCCACTTCATACAGGATTCATCCTCGATCCCCATATAAAAGAAAATACAATAGACAAGAACTATTTTTCAAATTTGGATGGTAACATATAAACACCTGCTAAATAAGCAATTTTACATAAAAAAAGAATTTATTAAATACACTTTTTATACAGTTTATATGACCTCCAAAACATACAAACGTCCCTTAATTTCTATATATTTTTCCCATTGTTTTTCTCTGTACATATTCATCCCAAATTGTATTCCTAAAATATCTATAGCCTCATTATTGAATAGAATTTCTTCTATATTCTCAGTTCTTGATTGTAGTGCCTTCTGTGTGGAGTTTGCATGTCCTCCTTGCATTCGTGTGGATTTTCTCCATGTGTTCTGATTTCTTCCCATGTTACAAAGACATGCATCTGGAGCGTTTCTTCCCAGGCCACTGCTGAAAATTGTTTTCATTCCAAGTCTGACTTTCCCAGTAAGTAAATGTTAAATAAATAATAAATAAATAAATATACTATCTATTGCCCCCATGCCTTTATTTTATCTTTGTTTATACATAAGATGAGCATTAAGCATTAAGTACATATTTTGCATTCTAATCTCTTCTTCCATCCATTCCTTATTCTTCATAACTAAAACTTTATCATATGCATATGTAAAAATTTTAGGAATTTTAATATCTTCTGTTGTCCTATATCTTGCCATTCTCAATCCTCTATTCATTTTGCTAACAACTATGTTCATAACTAATGCAAACAAAATATTGCTGGTTGGACATCCCTGCTTTATCTAACATTCTATTTTTATTTCATTACTTAACCACACATTTAATATCACTCTCACGTTATTATTCTCATACACAGCAATATTTTTATTATGTTATCACTTTTATTATTATCTCTTAATATAAAACATGATATTGTATTCTATCATATGCTTTATTTACTTCTCCTACCATAACTTTACTTTCTACCTCTTTATGTATAATATAATCTCTCACCCCTCTCAATATCCATAATAAATCTTGACTTCCTTTACCTTTTTTACCAAAAATCATGTCATCAAGTAATTTATCCACACTATTTCTTAATCTTTTCCCTATTATCCTCATAAATATTTTGTAATCTGTATTATCCAACACTATCAGTCTCCGATTACTTACATTCTCTTTGTCTCCTCTTTTCCATATAAATTTCATAACCCCTGTACAAATTTCTTTGTCCACTATTCCTTTTTACAACCATTCATTTAATATTTCCATGAAACACACTTTTTGCCATTCTTCCATATTATAATGCATGTGATACTCAATACCAACTATTTCCCTAGCTTGTTTCCATAGCTAATTCCTTTAAAATTATATTACATTCTCCTACACTTATATTTTTTTCCATATTGTTATTATAGGATCATAGGACGTTGCTAGCCTATTGGCCCTGAGGCCCTTACAAGCCTAGCTAAGAATTTAGTCCATGTTCCAACAAATCAGCACCTGATGCCACTGTTCAGCTAAGCTTAATTTTTTAACTTTCCATTTCTGCTTTTCTTCTATATCTATTTTTGAAATAAATTCTCTATCTTCTTCTTCTTCTTCTTTCGGCTTTTCCCAGTTAGGGGTCACCGCAGTGGATCACCTTTCCACACATGATTGGCAGTGGAGTTTTACGGTGTTGAGTTGCCAGCCCAGCGCCCAACCTTCCACAGAAGGCACACACATGCACGCACTCACACCTAGGGCCAATTTAGAGTGTCCAATCCACTTACAGCATGTCTTTGGGATGTGGGCGGAAACCGGTGCACCCGGATATATACTTCATTATTACCTCAAGTATTTGTTTTTGTATATTCACTCTCTGTCCTTCACTATTTTTTAACGGATCTATATTAGATACTCGAACTTTCAAAAGTTCGACTGTCATATGATTGTGTCTATATTACGTTGTAGAACATTTAAATGTTCAAACATCATATGGACGACACCATATGATTGAACATTTAAATGTTCAAACGTTTCAATGGAGATCTCTGTACAGTGTGGAAATGGAAGTTTTCCATTGTGTGCACAGTAGTACGATCTCGGAGTTGGTATATTTAAAGAGTGGGGGTGTAGGGAGGCTTGCCCCCCTGCTTAACCTTTCAGGTAGGTTTTTTTCTGTTTTTTTTTTTTAATTTGATTTTTGAACTTTTAAGAGTTTGAACATATAGTGTTGACCATATGGTGTTCGAACTTTTAAAAGTTTGATAATCTGATATAGACTCATATGGTCGACACCATATGATTGAACTTTTAAAAGTTCAAAAATCTAATAAAAAAAATAAACTACACAAATAACCTATCTGAACATTTTAAGCAGGGGGCAAGGTCCCCTGCACCCCCACACCCCCGCTCTTTAAATATACCAACTCAGAGATCACACTACAGTGCAGAAAAGGGAAATCTTCCCATTCTGCTCTGTAGGGAGATCTCTGTTAAAATGTTCAAACTTTTAAAAATTTGATCACATGGTGTCGACCATAAGACAGTCAAACTTTTGAAAGTTCGATCATCCAGTATAGACCTTTCTTTAACACCATTATTATTCTCTCATTTTCTCTAACAATGTTATTTAAATACTGTGCCACCTCTTCTTTTTTTCACTGTAAAAATAGTTTTGCTTATGCAACATTTTTTATCTTCTCCTGATTCATTTCATGTATATTGCCCTTTCAGAAATTATTATCTTATTTTCTACTATATGTTTAAACACCCCTTGACTTAGTCACTTATATTTTAATTTTTCTTTCCTCTTTTTCATTACTTGATAGTGTAGAAAAACACCTTTTACATTTTTCTTATCCAAAAATCTGTCCAAGTTTTATAAAAAGGTCTCATGCTTACATGATCCTTCCATAACTGGCTAATCTCTTCTCTTCCTTCTTTATCTAAATTTTTTTTTGTTAAGTCTCTTAATACCTTTATCTAATCTTATATAACCTTCCTTTTCTTGCACTTCTCCCCATATAGCTAAATGATCTGAAAATCCTGTTTCCTTTATTTCTTTTTGTGCTATTTTTAGGCTAGCAGATATTACAAAATAATCAATTTCTGTTTTCATCTCATATATTTATAGGTCCAGTGTTTCGCATCCCATATATATAACTTTCCACTTTTCATTATTTCATATAACTTCCTAACATCCCTTCCTATTTTTTTTTAAATCACAATTAAAGTCTCCCAATAATAGTATTTCCATATTTATTCTTACATAGTTCAGCATCTTTTTAAACATTTCTTCACTTTCTTTCATTGTAATGCATACATAAATTTCAATAATTCTATACACATCTTTTTTCATTCTATAACTATTGTTCTACCTAACTCTACAAAAGTATATTCTAAAACTTTAATTGCTTCATTACATAACATTGCAACACCTGAACAAGTATCTTTCCCCATATTCCAAATAATATTCCTACCCCATATTTTTTCTGTTTGTAACCTTTCTTCTTATGTTAACATTCTTATATTTTCTAATATAATTATATGCATATCAAGTAATGCACACCATTCTAAAATACATATTCTTCTTTTAATGTTCTTTATATTATTAACATTTATCTCTAAGATTCTCAGTCTTCTTTTGGTAAAGTGTTACTATTTCCTTTCACTTACCCTTTATCGTTTTATTTTCTTTCATGACTACACTTTTAAACTTTGTTTTTCTATCTTTCACTCTTTTCCCTATAGAGTTCTCTTTACCTCTCACCACTCTCCAATTTATATATTCATCTTCATTTGTTTCTTGCACCAATTCTTCTACGTCCTCATTATATGTTTTTTATCTACTATTTTTTCTTTATTATCAATCAGTTCTTCACATTCTTTTTCTATATCCCTATCTACAAATTTTTGTACTTGTACTTGTTTTTTATCTTCTATATTTTCTTCATATTCCATCTGTACATGTCCCGTTTCCCACATATTTTACATATCATATTACACTTTTAGCTTCATACCCTGACTTATCACAAATAAAACATTTTCTTTTATCACAATTGGTAATGAAATGATTTTTTCCACAAAAATAATGTTTTTGATTGTCCCCTATATTTAACATAACCTCTATTTCCATCTACATTTATTACACTTGAGATGTGCATACATTTTTCTTTTTCCATTTTCAAAATCACTCCACAGTCCCATGCCCCAGTCCATAATCCTCTCTCGTCATACATTTTTGTAATGTCTATCACTGGTTTACATACAGTCTTTAAATAATCTTTCAGTACTTCTCTCTCAACTTCAATATGAAATTGGACAGTAATTTTTTTTTTGTCTCTCTATTAAATGGTTGTACTACATACAAACTCAAATGATTACAATCTTTCTTTTTTCCAAAAGAATTCCTCCATATACTGGCCTGTTTTGAACAAAATGTCACAGGATGTCTCTTTATTTACATGTATAAAGGCTCTTACCTTAGTAGGTGAAATACCAAGAGCTGAAATTTCTGAGTCCCAAACTTCATACCTTTCTAGCTCTTTTTCTGTTTTGCTATTCAACCTCACCACAAATTTTCTTCTTATTTTCTCTCTTTTTTCTTCCACTTGCTTTTTTTTCATCCTTCACCTTCTGAACATATGATTTCTTCTTAACGTCTATTGCTTTCACCTCCTGGTCTTGTAGTTTGTCCATTATTTCACCCAAGAGAGCTGTCACCTCCCTCTCTGGTTTATTTCATTCAACATGTCCCTTAAATAAATATCCGGCAACCCTCCTGATTGGAGGGTTGTAATAGTACATCCTTGCTGACTCTAATCATCTCCTTTGAACAACCTCTCTTGGAATAAACACTCCATGTCTGGTACAGGTCTGACAACCTTCTGCTCCTTCACCTCATTCATTCCTTCCTTCTCCACCAATATGAATGACTCCTCCACATCTTCCATTTCACTTAACTGCCTTTCTCGTAAAGGCTCTGCTAGCTCCATGCTGGCATTTTCCTTCTCCGATACTCCATTCTCCTCATGCACACTCACCATACTTTTTCCTATTTCTCTGAGCCACCTAAGCACCTGAAATGGAAACAGGAAGTTGGATGCACCACCAACAATAGCACCCCCATACGCTATGAGTAGGGGAAGTTCCCTGATGCCATGGCCAAATTAAAAAGAAGTTACTAGCCTAGTGGGACTAATCTGGTCAACAAAAGATTAAATAAATAAGATTGTGTACCAGTTTAAATCTAATGGCAGAGTAATGATTCACCTGAATGAACATTCAGTTTTTTGCTTTTGCTTTCATTGTCGCTGTACTTGTCTGTGTAACCAGAACATAGACTGACCTCCAAACCACACAGAGCCACAAATGAGTGGAAAACAGATAATAAAATATTTTTGTCGACCAAATGCAATAAATACCAGTTAAGCACTTTTGTTGTCAAGGAACATCATCAGAGCTGGATATAAGCCTTCCCCCACATCATTAAATCAGGGTAGGAAATGGTCACATGACTTCATCAAACATTTAAATACTTAATTAACAATCAAGAAGAAAAATAACTAGCACATTTACCTTAAACAAACCTTTGTGGTCCAAGTAACCAAGACTTGCATTACTTATTTAAGTAATATTTTTCTTACATAGACTGAAACCTTTTTAAATAGCATATGTAAACTGTTAAATATATAAAAAATATATAAATCTTGCAAACACAATACAAAAAAATTGTAATGAAATAAAATCATTGTAGTGTTATAACTTAGCAGCTTGAAGCTTTAATACACTCTGCAAAGAAATAATGTCATTCATTCCTGGTGGTTCACTTTCATTTAATCTCGACTGCCACAAAAGATCTCTGCATTCTTAAGTCTGTTCCCAGGGAGGCAGTACTTACTCTGCCACAAAAAATAGAATGTTTTATTGTTTTTGCAAACTAATTTGTGTCTGTACTGAACATTAGAATCCTTTTTAGCATTAATATCATAAAGATGTTTGAGTCACTCTGTGACGTTAAGATTTTTTGAACAAATAAAGGTTGGCTTACTACCTAACCTGTCTTTTAGTAATTTCTCATGTAAAATTATTTCCCATTGCCTGTGTATAAGTGGCATAATAATCTCACTTTCTTGACCGTACTTCATAATGAAACTATTATCATATCTTGTACTTTCATTCTTGCGGCTGTAAATGGAATGACTAAAATCTAACCCTGTCCCCCAAATAGGCTGGTATCAATTACATCTACCATTCATAATTTGATTTTTAGTATCTTTGAACATATTAAGGAGGTAGTTTCTAGCTAAAAACAGCAGTTTATCAATCTCTGTGTTGGAACTGTTGTCATCAGAAATTATTCTGTATAGTCTTACCATTTGTCCCTTCACCAAGCTCCTTTTTTGTTTGTATGGATGACATCTATTATAATGCAAGTACTCATTAGAGAAAGTAGGTTTTCTTTAAATCATAGACTGAAATATACTTTACTCCAAATTCTTAAACAATGTGAAATCTAAATAATTAATTGTGGATTTCAAAAATAATAAGTAAACTTTAAAAAATGGATAGTAGAATTAATATCTGTAATAAATTCACTTAATTCATCATAACTTCCTTTACATATAATAAAAATGTCATCCAAAAAGCAAAGGCAGGTAATAATATGAGAAAAAAGCTAAAACTGAACAAATGCCCGTTACCAGTAGCAAATAACTGTATCTGCATATAGGGGAGCACAAGCAGCACCCATTTTCTACCCTTATTTAATGATGTGGGGGAAGGATTATATCCAGGTCTGATGATGCAACTTGAGGACGAAAGCACTTAACTGCTATTTATTGCATTTGGTTAATAAAGTTGTTATATTTTCTATTTTTCACTCCTTTGTGGCTCTGTGAAGCTTGGAGGTCAGTCTACATTCTAGTTTTAAGTTTATTCACTGCACTGGCTGTCCCTATTTTACTGTTTCTTAGTTGCTTACATTTTGGGACATGCCATGGCTTTGGTGCTTTTTGGGTATTCTACAGGAGCTCCTGACTAAGAGATTCCTAATATGGGCAATGGTGCTATATCTAACACAAACCTTCAAGATTTCAACTGCACCTCATTAGTTGGAGAGCTAACTAGGCTGATAATTCCTCACCCAGCACAGTTTTGGTACTGAACAACAAGGACAAAATTCTACTTCCCCTGGTAACTTTACACATTAGAATCCCATAATACCAGAACTACCCTATTCTTTGCCATCAGACAACCTTACTGGTTCAAATGCATACCCTAGCTATGCTTCTGTGGTGTGGTGCAAGACTTGGGAAGCAAATTCTGGTAATGCTCCAAGGGAAGAGACTGAAGCATGAACAGCTACTGGAATTTGAAATTTATGAGCTTCTGGGTCTGATGTATATTCAATGGGAGCTGGCAATATGGCATAAGACTTTGATTTTACAGCATGGATGAACTGTGAGGTGTTGTTCTTTCCCATTTAAGTTGATTTATACAGTAAGACTTTTGATTCTTCACTTGAACTCTTTGAAAATAAGTTGACTAAACTCAAAAACCTGCAGGTGGACTATGCTTATTTTAAATACTGTCTTAGCAACAAAACTGTACCCAAAGGTTTAAGGTTATGGACATTTCCAAATAATATTCAACCAGGGTCTAAACTGTATTTTAAACTGGTGTATGTTTTTGATGAAAGTGGCTTAAAAGTTATGAGACTTTTAACTGAGGAGAACGACAGGTTAATTAATAAGTTAGTTGGAGAGCTGGACAATCTTAATTGCTGTTTACACAACAATTTACTATTTGAATCTAACTCACAGCATTTCCAGCTGATTTTTAAAGGGTAGACAAATATATTAATGTTAATTTAGAAAGGAAGCAAAGGAAAGTACACAGGGATGAGCTTGATTACAAAAACAAAACAGTTTATCTGCATGGTAATAACATTAAAAATTTGATACATGGTGATACTTGCAGGGAACCAATGAACACCAGTATTTTTAATAACAATATGGATTTTTTAGAATCACCCTCTCCTCCTTGGTGAGAAGATCAGAGAGGATTGCTCAGCAGAATCATTCTCACAGGCAATGCAACCTGACCCACACAATACAGATGAATCAGATTGGGGGGGGGGGTGTTAGAATTGGTTTTGGACCTTAACATCCCTCCCTCTGAATTTTCAGGCACAGTTTCCACTACCAACTCTTTTGCGATGGTAACTGATGAGATGCACAATAGAGAAATTGTTTCCACTTTTAATGGTTTTAACATATTTAATTACAGTGACATTGATTTAGATATTAGATTTTTTAACTTATTTATTAAAGGCTTCACCTTTGGGCCTAGAACCCATACAGATTTAGGCAAGCTTTTTATCAGGTTTAAACTGTATGTTAGGAAATTAAATTTAATCTTATTTTATGGGTGACCACAAGACATCCTCTATTGAATCTTTCCCTCATCACTCCCTGGTTAGAAAGAGTTCTTTTAATCCCCTGATTCATCCATTGTTAGCCCTATTTGAAAAATATTGTATCATAGACATAAGGCAAGCATTTTTACACATCAAGAGGGCTCGATCATATAACATGTCTAAGGAGGAGTACGCTTTATTAAATGAGCTTAGTACTAATGCCAACTTATGCATTATGAAGCCTGATAAAGCAACAGAATAGTTTTGATGAATAGTATTGATTATACAGGGAAAATGTTTTCTGTTCTCAACAAAGAAGAGCAATACACTAGAATCTCTAAAAATGAAATAAACATTGCCTACAGGAAAATTGTCTTGATGTTGGACAACTTAATTGGTCAGAGAATTAGCAACCATAAACTACACGATTTTTTATGTGTTAAACAACCCCTTGTCCCTATTCTTTTTGGATCCCTAAAGTTCACAAAGATGAGAGCAACCCCCTTTCTGCACTATAGTAGCATCAGGATGTTCACAAACTCACCCACTGGCAATTTATGTTGATATGTTAGCCAAACAATTCAGGGATAAATATGCACACCCATACTAGGGCAATTGAAGTCAGATTTTTTCCACCCTGATTGGCACTTAGTAACTGTTGATGTAGTGGATTTATTCTCCTGCATCCCGCACCAAATAGGTTTAAAGTGGTTCAATGATATTTTATGTGGCTGTGAATGTTTATCCAACAGAAACACCTATATTATTAATTCATTTATGGCAATGTTTTTTGTATTCTTTGAAGGGGAATATTTCGGACAGACAAGTGGAATAGCCATGGGCGCTGCTTGTGCTCCCCTATATGCAGATGCAGTTATTTGCTACCGGGAACACAAGAATGTGTTCAGTTCTAGTTTTTTCTCATATTATTACCTTCCTTTGCTTTTTGGATGACCTTTTTATTATATGGAAAGGAAATTATGAAGAAATCATTTATTACACATATTAATTCTACTACCCATTTTTTAAAGTTTATTTGTAATTTTTTTCTAAACTTTATCATATCCCACTTCCTAAAGAACTTGCACAGCTAAATTTCACCTGCAGTTGGCAAAAATTCAAAAGGAATAAATACAGTGAGTTAATCTATTGAAACACACACATGTAAATCTGACTACTGCTGCTATCTCCCTGCTAATCTGTAGTGCATATGTTTATGTTATGTTTCAGCTCACTTCTCCAGACGGCTTCTATTGTAATACCTGATTTTATGTTTGTATGAACAGCAAAATTACTGGATAATGTAGGCAATTGTTAATATATGAGAGTTTCTGTTTGTGGGGAGTTATGTCATGGACTAGGGTTGCTTCCTTTTTTTCATATATGCTACACACTCTAGTTGGCTGCCTTTTCTAAGTGCTTAAATATGAGATTTACAGACTGTATGCTATGTAGCAAAGAGTGAAAACTAGCAGACAGGCTTACTACCTGTTCTTCTAACATATGTAAACCTACATCTCAGTAACCCCACACATGCATGCAAACACATATCTCTTGTTAGTTTAGTTTATTTTTCTTTCTGTCCTTCTGTACTGTGGAAGCCACCGTTTTTGTTTGAGTAATCCCAAACTTGCATACTTACAAATATCTCCTGTAAGCTTATTGTCCTTTTTAAAGACTAGAAAGCTGAAATGCACAACTGTGAATTATAGTGCACTGCTCTTGTTTGCCAAACATTACTTAATGTGGATGAGTATAGACAAATAGTCCTGTACCTAACTAGTTCAACCATCAAGAAATTCTTAGTGTTTTTTTTTTCTCCCTCTGCCAGTGAAACAAGCACATAATAAGTTTGACTACTGCTGCTGTTGCAAAAGTTATCATATCCCACTACCTAAAGAACTTGCACAGCTGAATTTCACCAGCAGTTGGCAAAAGTTCACAAGGAACGAATACACTGAGTTAAATCTATGTAAGGCAACTTCCAAGACTTGAACTGATAACTTAATAAGTCATGCATTAGTGTGTATTGTTTTGTAGTGTTGAATCTGCTGGAAGGATATCCCCACTCCCACTTACTCACCTTCACTCGCAGGCGTTTTACTGCTGAGAGTGAAGCTACATTAACACTTCGACATATTTCACTCATATCAGTGTAATATATCCCTGGAAAGACATTGAAAAATCCATAACTATGAAATTAGATGCTGTTACTCGAGTCAAGTATTTAGAGTTCAGACACCTTGTCTTTGTATCCATGAACATTCTACCTCACTGATTGTTTATTGTGGTAAACCATGTGGGGAGAGGTTCTTCCTGCTTTGTCTGCTTTGCTCACTCTGCTCCCCTGCCTTTCCCTCATATCCCACCCACCCACAGCACCTCTACTCTTATCCTAAGCAAACCACTCCCCCTCATTCCTATGATCCAATTAAATAAAACTCTGCCTTGTCAACAGCTACATTACATGCACACCTTACTTTCTTTTATTTAGCCAAACCTATCTGCTCTCCCTTACATCCATCACCTCGGAATCTCATGATTTCTACTATAATTCTTTGCATCTTACTCTACTTTACCATCATGATACAATCACCACCTCAAACTATTTTACATTAACTCCAGGCTTACCACTTTCTCTTTTAATATACACACAAACTAACATTGCACCATAATTTTACTACTGACCAGTCGCATCTCCCCCACCTGTCCTTTTCACAAACAGCAAGGCAAAACACCTAATCACATTGTCAAAGCCCACTCTGAAGTCAAAACATTTCCAACCTTACCTTCAGCTGCACACATATCACATGATAACAGTTTTTATTTACACCTGTACTACATTCAAACACACAGATTCCACTTTTACTGTTTTTAAACACACTATCACAGTTGACATGCTCCTCCTAACTTGCCTAGCCTCTTTACTGTTAATTCTCAACCTCACTACACCTATAGCTTTGCATTCCCCCACACACCAATGCACATCAACAACCTCCTCCAACCCCCTCCCCAATAAACAACACAGCTTCTCATGTATCTCTTCCCAGCTTTGCCCCCTATACCCTCCCATATTATTCAAGCCACAAACTGGCCTCCTCACCTCCTATGAAACTACACTTGACACCAGTACCATCACCTAGGAATAGAAAACACTTCCCATTGTATGTATTCCTCATTACCCATCTACTCAAATGTGGAGACATACATCCTAACCCTGGCCCACCCTCTAATCCTAACCAGAAGAGAAACCCCAAAGATTTAAATATGCTTACACTGAACCTTAGAAGTATATGTAATAAGATAGCCCCACTGCATGTCTGGATTGATCAAAATAAACCTGACATACTAGCACTTACTGAAACATGGCTACATCCCAATGTAAAAGACTCAGAAATAATACCACAAAGCTTTGCAATAACCAGTAGAGATAGATCCAAAAAGGGGGGAGGGATAGCACTTCTATATCTCTCGATGCTCAACATCACACCCTACACCAGTAATATACCCATCTTTTCCGATGCTGAGGTACTAATCTCTTTTTTGAACCTCAACATATCAAAAAGAATTTTCAGAATAGTAATATATATCCCACCAGGTAACAATATACCAGTGCTGGAAAATATTTTATCCTGGACATCCCAAACAATAAATCTTGAAACAATAATCAAAGGATATGTAAATACAGATTGGCAAAGCACAGCTTCCAACTCCCCCACAAATAATATAAATCTGTATATTTTTTTCTCAGCTTATCAATACTCCAACAAGATACAGCAAAGATCTTACCTGCCAATCCACCCTAGACTGGATCCTAGTATCCCACCCTACCAATTACCCAGTACACTGTCTAGCTCCCTGAGCGATCATCTACCAGCTTATTCCCTCAGAACAAACTCCCAACAACTAAGATCACACACTATAAAATCAATTAGGAACTCAACTAATTTTTGTCAGAATAAATTCAACAATCTCCTACAGGAAATAGACTGGATGCCCCCTTAAACAGCTACCCCTTAATGATGCTGTACTATACTTTAATAACACCCTCCTTCCCATACTTAATACACCAGCTCCCATTCGTATGAAAAGAATAAAAAATAACTCAGCACCATG